>NW_027185655.1:56989181-57141071 GCF_028583685.1 Petaurus breviceps papuanus | reverse complement strand
AAGAAAGAAAGAAAGAAAGAAAGAAAGAAAGAAAGAAAGAAAGAAAGAAAGAAAGAAAGAAAGAAAGAAAGAAAGAAAGAAGGAAGGAAGGAAGGAAGGAAAGAAAGAAAGAGAGAGTCCTCCAGTAGGAAATAATCCTGTAGTAGATAAAATATTAGACTTAAGGTCAAAAAAACCTGAGTTCAAAGCGCACCAAAGGTATTCATTGAGTGACCTTGGGCAAATCACTTAATCTTTTTGTGCCTCAAGCAGATCCTTAGGGCTTAGCCATGGTTGCTGTTCTTGTTTTTCCTTGAAGAGGACATCATGGAAGTGATGCCATGATGTGTAAGCAAATTGGATTTAAGTGAGGAAGGTCTGTGCAAAGTCACCAGCCTCACCTTCTCTTCCAGAGCCATCTGAGTCCAGTGACCAGATAAAGTACTTAAGGGTTACCTGGTACAATAGAAAGAACGCTGCCTCTAATGTCAGGAAACTGAGTATAAATCCTATGTCTGTTACTTATGATCTGTGTAGCTTCAATAAGTCACTTAAAAGGCAAACAAGTGTTTGTTAAGGGCCTACTACATGCTAGTACTGTACTAAGTAAGGATTTGATAGGTTTTATATCATTTAATCCTCACAATGACTCAGGGAGGTAGGTGCTATTATTTTCCCCTGAAACAGACTGACGTTAAGTGATTTGCCCACAGTCACACAGCTGCTTAAATAGTATGTCTGTGGCCATATTTGAACTCATGTCTTCCTGACCCTAAGCCTAGCACTTCATCTACTGTGCCACTTAACTGCCTCTAAATCTCCCTGGACCTTAGTTTTCTTATCTTTAAAGTGATAAGGAGTTATATTAGATGGCTTTTGAGCTCTCTTCCCTGTATGATCATACAGTGCCATGGATGATAAGCAGTCTTACTGAATGGGTGACCATCTCTGTTAGTGGAGAGAATTCCCAAGATCACCAGTTCTTTGCATAGATGCATGACATAATTATAACTGGCCTAATTCTGTCAGGAAATTTCCTGCTTCTCCATTATTGGTGATTCTAACCCAAGTTATTGGAGCAGTAGCAATAGCCCATGCTATATCTTGGAGTTTGAAAGCATTCATAGTGTAAGTGGACCTTTAAACGTAGACAGTACCAGTTTTTGACCCCTTGCTAGTACCTAACCAAGAAAGCCAGATATAAGTTGACTCTTCTCTATAGAGAGGGCCACATGTGGTTACAGCTGGACTACTCAAGGTTTTCTGTCCACCACAGGTTCCTGAGACATCTCCCCAAGGAGGATGCATACCCATGTCAACTTCACTTTCCTTTAGTGGTACATTCTACTTACCTGACCAGTAGTCGCCCTCTGACTGGTGATTATTTTATGGTCTGCTTCTGCATCCACAGTTACTGCTCCTCTGGAGGGGTCTGATGGTTCCCCCCAGGTTTGTTCTTAACTCCACATCTTTCTAGCTTTTTAGATCTACTTTGAAACCATCTTGTAGAATCACATCAGGTCACTTAGCTCAATATTTCTAGAACCTTCACTTCTCTGTGTTTACTAGGGTAACTGTTATGACTTGAAAAAGCTCCTCAATTTGGCCCTGACCTTTGGTCCTCAGGTAACCGTAATGAAGAAGTTATGAGAATGGGCAACATATCCAGGTTGACCACTGTCGTGGCCTCAGAGACTTTCTAAAGTACATCTTATCAGAGTAATTTGTCAATCCCCTAACCTCTGATTCAGGGATCTGGAAAGTGAATCAAGGCAGAATTGAACACTAGAGAAAGAAGTAAATGGATGACCCAAACAGCCAGTGTCAACCCACAGATTCTTCTTACTACCACTAAGGGAAAGCTGGTACAATTGCCTGCTATGTTCTATACATTTCCTTTAGGCTACATTATACCTGTGACTTCTTTTTTCCATTCAGGCTACTTTTAGAGTTTATTTAGACCTAATTTCTTATTAAGTGTTTGTTAACCTCATCCCTTTGGGTATTTTCTCCATAGGTACAGTTCTCATCCTTTTCAATTCTTGTCTATATATTTCTATAAATTTCAAGAACTAGGATCTGGAAGATGCCTTTATATCATCTGTTGCAATACCTTGATTTTACATACAAAGACACTTACATAATCCTAGAGAAAACCCCATTCAGTGTCCTTAAAATCCTTCCTTTGATTGTTTTGGAAAGTCAAGGGGTAGGTATCAATATAGTATTCAGGCAGCTACATGGCGTACTGGATAGAGAGGCATTGACCTAGAATCAGGAAGACTGGAAATTAAATCTAACCTTACTTATTACTTAGTAGCTGTGTGACCTTGGACAAGTCACTTCAACTTTGCCTCAGTTTCCCAAACTGTAAAATGGGGTAATAATAGCCCTACCTTCCAGGAACGTTGAGCAGGTCGAACAACATAACATTTGTAAAGTGATTAGCACAGTGGCAGTCACAGAGTATGCATTTAACAAATGTTAATTCCATTCTGGCTAAATGATCTTATCCATTCTGACTAAATGACCAGTCTACCTCCTTTTCTGGTCACATGTTCCTTTGTGTATTTTCTTTTTTTTTAATAATCAAATAATTAGAAAGTATAATTTATCTTTCAATTTTAATTTTAAAAATATACTTCATACTGTTTTAATATGTTAACATCTTAGTATTATAATGACCTGTGTAATATTCCTATTTATTATGCTAATAATTTTCAAACTATTTCCATTTATATTCTTATTATTATTAGACTCCCTTCTACTCCCAACCTTACCCTAGATATAGTAATGGACTTAGTCGATGTAATTGGTTCAGCTATAAAGATAAGAGAAATAGAAAATATCCAAGTATATAAAATATCATAAAATAATAGCACTGATGGGTAAAACACTATAGGGCAGAATCTGGGTAATTTAATTACTTCTCTGTTAAATAAGTATGCCTTAGACACCATCCTGGATGTAATTGAAGGATATCATTATAACATGGGTTTAGCTATAACATCAATCCATTGCCTTATAGCAAAATTCCAGGGTAATTAACTTTATCCCAGGAGAATTTTATTTGAACTTTCTCCCCCATTTACCACTTTCTTCTCTGCAATTTCACTTAAAAGCCCAGGGGAAAAAAACATTTTATATCAGTCTCTCCAAGGGGGAGGGGGCAGTGATATTCTTTCTCATAACTTGGATGAGAAACTATTTCATCACATCAGAAGTTGGTTCCCTGGACATGTATACAGTATGATATTTGCTCAATTATATGATGAGGAGAAGAGGAATTTTTTTCTTTATTTTTTAGTTTTCAACATTCATTTCTACAAGATTTTGAGTTACAGATTTTCTCCCTATCTCTCCCCTACCCCCCACCTCAAGATGACAACCATACTGAATACCTCTTCCCCCAATCTGCCCTCTCTTATATCCCACCCCCCATTCCCCACTCCTTTCTTGTAGGGCAAGATGGATTTCAATACCCCATTGCCTGTATATCTTATTTCCTGGTTGCATGTAAAAAACAGCTTTTAACATTTGTTTTTAAAACTTTTGAGTTCCAGATTCTCTCCCTTTTTCTCTCCTCACCCACCTCCACTGGGAAGACAAGCAATTCAATATAAGTTATATATGTCTAGTTATGCAAAACATTTCCATAGTAGTCATGTTGTGAAAGACTATATTTTCCTCCATCCTTTCCCACACCCCCCCATTTATTCTTTTTTCTCCTTTGAATCTATCCCTTTTGAAAAGTGTTTGCTTCTGACTACCCCTCCCCCAATCTGCCCTTCCTTCTGTAATTCCCCCTCTTATACCCTTCCCCCCTACTTTTGTGTAGAGTAAGATACCCAATTGAATGTGTATGTTATTCCCTCCTTAAGCCAAGTCCAGTGAGAGTAAGGTTGTCCCATTCCCTTTCACCTTCCTGCTCTTCCCCTCCATTGTAACAGCTTTCTCTTGCCTCTTTTATGTGAGATAATTTACCCTATTCTATCTCTTCTTTTCTCCTCCCAAAATATTCCTGAGAAGAGTAATTCTTAACAATCTTAGAGGCTACAAAAATGTATGTTAAAAACAATTTTCAGTAAAATAAAGCTTCAGGGACTAAGGATTTTTCAGCCTATGAAGGACTAGAAATAGTTCTAATCAAGTATTTTGTTCTCTTTTTTGAGAAATATTTGAACAATCCAGTGTACCTGAGAATTTATCCCTGTGAGTAATCCTTCAGTAATGAAGATCACAACTTTTCCATGTCTGTGTGACTTCCAGCCTCTGTGATCTTTCCCATCTCCCTGCCTAGAAATTTGCCACAGGGAGACTTTGCCCAATGTGCTGGGACATTTAATAATAGCTCTGTAACCCTGGACAAGTCATTCAGCTTTTATCTGTCCCAGTTTCCTTAATTGTAAAGTGATTTCCATCACAAAGTTGTTTTAAGGATTAAATGAGAAAATATTTGTAAAGCATTTAGCACAGTGTCTAGCACATAGTAGGTGCTTAATGAATAGTTGTTCTCCCATTCTTTCACCCTTTCTTCCCATTCTCTTGACATTATCTGGATTCCTAAGGAGCATGTGGTTGGGCAGGTGTGTCTTGCTTTCACTTTGTGGCAATCCATCTCCCTTCCCACCCCTCCTCAGTTATTTTTTTGGTGAAGAAAGAAAACAAAATTTAAAAATAGAGTAGAAAAAATTCAAAACTAAGCTGGTTATACTGGAAATACTTTGCCTATTTAGGGTCATAGATCTAAAGCTGGAAAAGACCTTTAAAGTCATTCCACCCCCTCATTTTATAGATATAAAGGATTTGCTCATGCAGATGGAAGACACAAGCCAGTCTTTGACCCCTAGGAGCTCTCATTGTTAGAAGGAAATAGTCTGTACACAGAGATCTATAACTCTATGCAAATTCTGTCCTCTCTGTCCTACTGAAATCTTTCTCATTGTCCAGAATTCCTTCACTGACCAACTCCAGTTCTTCCAAAATGATGGAATTATTTATAGTAGATGGGATACTAGGAGACTCAGTGGATAGAGCACTGGTGAGTTCAAATGCTGCCTCAGATACTTTCTGGGCAAATCACTTAACCCTGTTTGCCTCAGTTTCCTCATCGGTAAAATGAGCTAGAGAAGGAAATGAAAACTCCAGGTGGGGTCACAAAGCATCAGACATGACTGAAATGGCTGAACAGTAAATTTATCAGTGGATAAGAAACTTTAGCTAATTTAGAGCAACTAGCTGTCCTCTTACCAGCTCCTCAGCTGTCTTGGCTTTACTTTGCTTGGAGTCAAGGGAGAACACTAAGAATGGGAAGAATCAGGAGGTGGCCCTTGAGCTGAACTTTCCCAAATGCTGAGGTGAGGAGGGTTGTGTGGAGTGTTTTGAGGGGAAAGGGACATCCTGTTCAAAGACATAGAGGGAAGAAATGGAATGTCACAGATGGAACATAGCAAGTAGTCTGATTTGACTGGAATACAGAGTAAATACAGAGGTGTAATATGTAATCATCCTGGAAAAATAGAAAGCCACAGACTTTGCACTTGGTCCTAGAAGCAGTAAGAACTTCTTGAACGGAGGAGTGATGTAGTCTTATCTCTGTGCTCTTTGGGTATCAATTTTGTTTCTATTATGACTTGGTGAAGGTAAAAACTGGAGGCAGGAAGATTAATTAGGAAGCTGTGGTAACATTTCAGCAAAGAAGTCATAAGAGCTTGAATTAGAGTGGCTGTGGTGTGAGGGAAGAGAAGGTCAAATTGCTGAGTGTTCTAGAGGGAGGGCCCGCACTTTTCCCCTTCTAGATTGGGAGCTACCTGAGGGCAAATACAATGTCTTATCTACCCTTTCTCCCTCCCCTAGATATTAGCGCAGTATTCAGTACATAGTAAGCATTTAATAATTGCTTATTAAATTTGACATAATAAAGGAGAATTCTGTGACCACATGAGTCCCCTGGGGTTAAGTAGTATTAAAAGTTAAAGGTTTATATAATAGTTAAGTTTTATACATTAAAAAGAATATACAAATGTTATTTATTATTATAATTTCTGTCTAGTCACATCTTCCCCAGCCTGTAACTTTGTTATTGATTATTTTTAGCCCAAATGTAGAATTTGAATAAATTATAAATTCTTAGATAAGTAAATTAATCCAATATGGGAAGGTCTCCTTGCACTTCGATTCTGCAATCTTGTTGATTAATAAATTGTTTCTCCTAGCTTTGTGTCACCTGCACCTTTGACATTCCATCAGCATTATAGCAGTGTCTTCATGAAAGTCACTGAAAAAATACTGAACAGCACAAGGTCTAGAATTGAGCACAGTAGCAGCCCACCAAGTCTGTTCCATTAAGTAACTCTCTGCATACTGAGCTAAGTAAAAATACACTTAACTATACTGCCATGCCAATATTTCTCCATTCTGTCCATAAGAGTAACATGATTGACTAGTTATCAGTCTAGTAACCCTTGACAAAGGAAATAAAATTAGTCTAGCATGACCTGTGTATGGTAGACCCCTAAGACTCCTTGTTTTTGTTCAAGTGCTTAGTCATGTCCAACTCTTCATGACCAGATAAACCATAGCCCACCAGTGCTAGTAGTCCATTTCTTGGCAGAGATATTGGAATGGTTTGCCATTTTCTACTCAAGTGGATTAAGGAAGACTGGTTAGATGACTTGCCTAGAGTCACATAGCTATTAAATGTCTAAGGCTGGATTTGGACTCTGGTCTCCCTGACTTTAGGCCTGTCCCTCCATCCACTGAGCAACCTAGATGTCCCATGGAAACTCCTAGGGAATATTAATTTCCTTCCTAAGTGTATTCTATTCTAAACTTTGCTTGAGATATCCATAGAGTCCATAGGTCTGTAGTTTCTGGAATTCATGTTCTCTGTTTTTCTTTTTTTGATTAGAGTGGTGTTTGACATCTTTCTTAACTCCATTATCCATTATTCCTTTACTTACCAGTTCTAGTCCTTTGAGAATTATGTAAAGTTATTCTTCAGTGACTGGGAAACTTGAACTTAGTTGAACTTGGCTTTAATTTCATCCTAATCATGCTTGATCTACCCGTTTCATTCTGAAGATCATTTTCCTTGATAAGATAGAAACAAATATGAATCTCTGCCAAACAATAGACTTTTCCCTTCCTTTTTCTACTTTTTACCCAAATACAATTTTAAAATCCCTCAACAGGTACTATACTTAAGCTTTCCTAGCAGTATTATTACAAGTTCAAGCTGCTTTGGACATATTGCCTTATTTTGATATTTTTATATGTCTTTTTAAAATCTGAGACAGGAGGAGAGTACCCTGTGTGGCCTCATCTCATCTCTTGTCTTCCTTATCAGTATCATGATCAGTTTTACAATTTTAATAAAACCTCAAATCTCTCTTGGTTTGATTTTTATTGAGTCTCAGGTCATGAGATTATTAAAATCAATAAAGACATGTTAAGCGCCAGCTATGTGCAAGGTCTTAGGCATGCAAAGAACAACAACCAGAAAAGGAAGTCATCTTTCATATTAGTCCTCATCATCTAACACTTCTTTCCTCTTGCGGTCCCATAAGCCTGGCTTTCCCCAGCAGATGCTGCGTTCCAAGCCATTCTCTCTAGTATTGGATGTACCTTTACTCACATCCCCATACACACTGGGCCAGGAGGGGAAGTAAAGGTTCCTCATCACCATTTCTAGTCCCTTCCCCTACTACTATCAGCAACATCTCCTTTGAGGTTCATTTTATGCTGTTGTCTAGATCTTTGTGGCCATTATCTGCCACCTCCTAGACCATTTCCCCTTCTTACTGAGCGGGTTCAGTCACTTTCAGCAACATTTCTTGCCCTGCCCAATCCATGCCTTTATCCTTTGGGATTTCTGTTTAGTTGCTAATGTTCCCTCAAATAACTTTGCCTCTGAACTCATCAACATCCTCAATTCCCATAAACTGTACCTTCACTCCAGCATAGGATTGGTCATACCCTTGACCTCATCTTCCCTATGCTTCAGTACCTGTCCATGCCTGTGACTTCTTCCTCATCATAGTCACCCATCCTTATATCTCTGTCTCTACTTCACTCCTCTTGAACTCATTCTCCATCATCACTACAACCTTCAGTCACTTTCTTCCTTCATGTTTTCCCAGGTCATCATGCTTGTTCTGACCTCACATTCCTTCCTTCAAAGGCTTTACCCTATTTTAACCAGGAGAATTTATACTATTCTCTTTTAAACTCTTATACTTACCCCTTTATCCTGTTGTCTTTCGTCCATTTCCAATACCTAATCTCAGAATATCCCCACTGCATGCCTGCTCTGCTCCCATTTACCTGTATTGCTGAACATCAATAGAGGAATTCATCTAACCATGCTGTCTGTGTCTACTGCAAATTTATGTTGCATGTTCTTCACTGGGACCTTACAGCTGCCCACTATTTCCCTTACTCATCTTGAATTGACTCTTTTTCCTATTTCCTTTACATTTGAAACTTTCTCCCCTTAAGCATACTGTATCAGCCCTCCACCTTTCCTCTCAGGAAAAGACTTTGCCTCAGACTTTATTGAAAAAAACTGAATCCATCATCAGGAGCTCTCTCTCTCTCATCTCCAGCTCTACATTTCAAATCACCTTGACATAATTACCTATTCTTTTCTCCTTTCTCCTACTCTAAGAGGAAGAAATAGCATTTCTCTACAAACTTTAACCCTTCTGCTAATGCCCTTGATCTCATCCCTTCCATCCTTTTTGTCTAGCTTTCTCCTTTGGTCATTTTCCTTCTCTCCCTAACATTAAATCTCTCCTTATCCACTGGCTTCTTCCTTACCTCTTTTATGTATGACTAGATCCATACTACCTTTAAAAAATATCTTTACTTAACCCTGCCATACCTTCAAGCTATCTTAAGATAAACCAGCCAAAACCCCCCCTAAAATACCACCACCAACCACCCTTAATTCCTCATAGTCAAACTCTTAGGAAGTAGCTGTCTTCACTCCTTAACTTTTCTTGTTCACCTACCTCTCTCTTCAGTTCCCCCTGCCAACACTCACACCCCCTTCTCATTGTCTCACAAAGTTATATATGCATTTGCTTCTCTATTTAGGCAAATTCTAGATGATCCATGAGTTCATCAGTATAATTATGATAGATAGATAGATAGATAGATAGATAGATAGATAGATAGATAGATAGATAGATAGAGCAAGCAATCTTAGCCCCTCCCCACCCTCTAATCCTGTGATATTTTTGTCTGTTTTTCCATACATACAGGATCTATACAGTGTGTTGGAAACCTTTCCCTTGTTCTTTTAGTATTTTGGGGTTGATCTGTCATCTCTTATTTTCATTACTAGACCACCTTCTTTTATAATCTTGCATATCCTTAATCATATATCTTATTCCACTTCTTGAAATGCAAACTGTCAAACCTACTGCATCATGTTTATTCCTATCAGGAATTTTCCCATCGTTCTTTGGATTATTTATTATCTTAATTCTTTTGAGTTCATGATATTCTGTGATCTACAGTCATAGCAGATGAATATTGTTGTTAGAAGCTTTTGCAACTTTGAACAATTTGTGATCATAGCACGAAATACACGGTTTCCCAAGGACTATCCAAGCCAGTTTCTTTTTCCTACTTTTTTTAATTTTTGGCCATGGCAACTCATTATGTACTACCATGTTACCACTAGTGATTATGTTTTAGGATATTTGATAGTTGTTAAATATCATTACAATTAAGAAGTTTGTTTGACCCTCCTCCCGATCATTAGAATGTATCTCTAAAGAAAACAGTGTTACTCCTTTCCAGACTCTTTCCTTTTGTAAGAAAAAATGCCAAGTAAGGAGTTAACTCCACTGGCTCAAATTTGAAAGGCATTCTTGCAGTTAGCTATTGCAGCATGTTTTTTTTTTTTTCAAACCAAAACAAGCTTGATAACCTGGGCCAGGATCTAAACCTTCAAAGAAAATTGGAGAGTTAGAGCCCATCTGCTTTGTGAATTAAACTTATCGAAGCCTGTGATTTTCTCTAAGCCCTTTCACCTCAGCTGCCAAATTCCCCCCAAAGCACAAGGCCCCTCAACTCAATCCTTCCTCTTTGCCAAACCAACACTTCTCTGTTCCCCCCTCCCCCACTATCCAGCTGCTAAAATCTCACTCCCACCCTACTGTTCTGTACAATATTTAGGATGATATCCCAGTTTTATGTGAAAAATATCCTCCCACCTTATTATGTGCATATGCACTCCAGAGGAGTCGTGAAAACCTTTTGCCAGGTGAGAGAACTCAAGATCAGCACGCTATGCAAAATGTATGCTACATTTATTCCAATTCAGGGCTTTGCTTTGTGTTTGTCTTGCTTATGGACCTTAATGAGACCCTATGGATGCATTTAATATCTGACATGCCTTGGAAGGTCAGTGTCCTTTAGGTACATATCAGTTCATTTTTCTTTTTCTCATGGTTGGGGAGAACAGAGCAGCATTTTAAATGTAACAAAGGCTTCGTGAATACTAGCCAATTTATTTTTGATCCTTTCTTGATCTCTGAGTTGATTAATCCTTTCTTTTGTGTTTTCATTCTTTAGTTGCTATGCCAAAACCCTGTCGGTATTGTTCTTCTAATATACCAAAAATGTACATTTGTTCAGTTTAATTAAGCATTCCAACTTTTGCCAAGAGGTAATTACTGTCCTCTTCCCATGACCATTGCCTTTCTAAAATCAAATTTTGCAAAGTGGTTGGGCAATTAGTTGAAGTGTGTTATCCTTGTAGTTTGTATTTTTTCAAAGATATTTTTTGATATTTGTTTCTCAACAGAAGAGATAAAACTAATTATGTCTCCTCTGATTATGGGCTTCTCAATTTTCAGAGAACACTCTTTTTCCACATCTCCTATGATTAGTAGCTGCTTCTATGTCTAAGAAGGATTTCAGCCTATTCAAAATTTCAAGGGGTTTGTAATGACAAATGAGTCCTTTTTCCAAGGTGATTGACAACTTGCTAAATGGTCCATCTTGCCAGAAGTATAACACATATGGTCATAATCAGATTCAGAGATATACTCTTAATATTACATAGAAAAAGACCCATGAGCTAAATAAAAAAAAAAACCTAGAAAGTGTGTAATTGATTTTGGAGTAGCCCCAATCTGCTTGTTGTTTTTTTAATGTTTATTAAAGAAAAAAAAAAGGAATTGTCTTGAAATGTCAACTAGATAAAGATCAAGAAACTTGTCCCTAGGTAGTTTTAATAGAGTGGGCAATCTAAGCCAAATACATGTCCATCCTCCCACTACATAGATAATTTATTTGAACTACTCTTAAATGTGCATTTTTAGTTTTCCAGTAAGCACCATTTCCAAACAGTAGTAGGTAAGACATTCCCTCCCAAAAGAGGAGGAAAACCAGTAAAGCCTTTTCATTTCAGGTTTAAATTTTTCATAGAAATCTTCTGGTGTATCAAATATAATGGAATTTCATTGTGCTTTTTTTTAAAAAAAAATGGTGAGATGGATTCAGAGAAACCTGGAAAGACGTGTATGAACTGATACAAGAATCATAAAAAGCAGGAAAACTATTTTAATGACAGTATTATAAAAATAGATCTTTGAAAAACTTTAAGACTTGCTATGGTCTTCTTAATCCCAGAGAAGAACACATCTTAACAAGTGGAGGTGGGAGAAGTTAAGAAACCAAAATGTTGGTTCCCACTTTTTTCATACGTCAAACCCTAGCTATAATTCAGTAATATCATTAATTTTTTTGAAAGTGAGGAAGCTGTAATCTTAGTTTATTAGACTCTTTGCCAGCTATGTATCTACACCCAGAAAATATGGGGAAATCAAATGACATGGCATAATAATTTAATAATTGTGGTGTCTATCTATGTCCCCTAATGGCAAACAATCCTATATATTGTATTGTTTAGTAAATAATCCTTTGTCTTCCAAAATCATATACTTTGTCAATGGCTTATTAGATAGCCAGTCATGAAGATTTTATCTGGAAATGTTTTATTAGACTATTCTTATTTCCATGTTAAAAAATCCACAAATACTACATGACTTGTCACATTATGCTGTTGTAGAGACACTTGCTAGTGTAATATTGAAACTACTTTTAATTGGCAGTGGTTCTCTGGGACATTTTTCAGAGAAATAAAAAATGGAGTTAAATGCATTTAAAACTACCACTATTTAAAATAGTTAAATAATGCATCCAGCTCTACAAGTAAGAAGTGTGCTCAGGAGAAGTTTAAATCCCAAGAGAAATAAATATAAACTTTAGTGATATGTTACATTTTCATTTTTAAAACTATGTCTCTAATTTTAAAAATTTATTGTAATTTGATTTGGTGATTTTTATGAATTTGGAGTCAGAAAACCTGGATTCAGAGCTGGATTCTCCTACTTGTGTGAACCTGGGCAAATCCCTTAATCCTCAAGGCCTAATCTTGGCCTTCATTCTTCATCTGTAAAATTTGTTGGAGTTCATATCTTGGGCAAATCACTAATCCTCTCTGGGTCTCAGTTTCCTCATCAGTAAAATGAAAGGGTTAGTTTAGATGACCTCCAAGGTTGCTTCCAGCTCCAAATCAATGATCTTAAGTCCCACTTCTGATACCTTTTAGCTGTGAAACTTTGGGCAAATCCCATAACCTCCCCAAAGTCAATTTCTTCACTTATTAAATGAAACAATAATTTTCTATTATGGTCTCACAGGGTTGTTGTGAGGAAAGCACGTGGAAAAGTTCAGCATACTCTAGAAACACAAATTATGATTGTTTATCATCATGATTTCAGTGCTTTGTAACATTTTCAAAACATGCCCTAATGCTGTTTCTTTCACTTGGGGAGATGCTAAAACATGTTAAGTCACTAATCCAACATTCCTTTTAGACTCCTTGTTCTGTTTGTTCACAAAAGGACTAAGAATGCATTCAGAAATAACTTCCAAGCTCCTTGTGTTTGATACAATACAAAGGCCTTCTTCACTCATTCTCCTTCTCTGTCTGGATGCGCCATTGACATAAGTCTCATTGTCACTAACCCATTAAGAGCAGGCTGAAGTGGTAGCCCCGTTTTTAAGGGGATGCAGAAATCTGACTGGAAGGCACAACAGCCTCCCTCCCTCTTCGTAGACCCAGGATTCCTATTGTCAGATGCAGTGGGCATGAAAGCAGCAATTTTACAGCACAAAAGCTCCAATAACATTTACTTCGGTCGGCTGAGATTGAAATGCACACAGGTACTGCTGCTCAGTCTTGGTTGCTTAAGCACCAGCTCCCCTTGGCTTCCTGCCAGTTTGTGCATTTCACAGAGACAAGTCCTTTAAGGGAGAAGAGTTTTTCTTGTAACTTGCTATGGGGTAAACAGACCATTCAGGCATAGTTTATTGGGCTAAAACTCTGCTATGCAAACTATATAAAATTGAATGTACTAAAGTAATTGCTGGAATTATTTCTATCAGAATTTGTAAGCGTGAAATATTGTGCCAAGATATTCTTTCTGAAGAATCAGTAATAATTTTTTTATTATCATTAAAAAATGAAAGGCTACCCACTAAGGTGGTTTGGAGTATTTAAAAAATTGTTCTTAAAGGGTCATTTCTTTAAAATATTTTTTTTCCTGTACCTTTGGCCAGAATTTAAAAAAAAAAACATTTTTAAGCACTTATTATGTGCCAGCTACTGCAGTAAATGCTTTTTACAAATATTATCTCAGTTGATACAACAACCCTGTGGGGGAGATGTTAATGTTATCCTTATTTTACAGTTGAGGTAACAGAGGCAGAAAGAGGTTAAATGACCTACATAGGATCACATACTTTGTTCAGAAGTCACATTAGTGACCTGTCCCACTTAAGGATATTTCTGTTTAAAGGTATATGCAAAAATAAATTTTCTGTGTTTTCTACAAAACAGTCTTTTAAATAAGGAGTTATATACTCATCCAGAATCAATAGGGAATTCCCTCTCTGATGTAAAAACAATAATAATAATTGGTTATAACCAAGTAGATATTTAAACTTCCTGGCTGCTGTATCTATTACCAAGTACAAAGAGAGCTTTGTATCCTTTTACTATTTTTGGTTGATGAGAAGGAGGTTGTAGGATTAGCTAAATGAGAATTACAGATGCTGATGACATGTTACAGCAATAATGCTCTTTATGACTATGGAGTATTTTTTATGACTGTCCTATATTCATTAATATTATTTCTTCTAAGTCATCTTAAAGCAAAATTATGAAGATTGCATGAAAAATGAAATTAAGTGAATCTATTTAGAGTTACTCACCAGTATCAAGATCTAGTGATGAATTCTCTCTTTACCTCAACTGCCTTTTTTATGTCAATGGGCTAATAATATAAAGTGGGACAGAACAAGAAACATGTTCATTATCTAGGACCCTTTTCTAACATTTCTTTTGCAGATATAATTTTGTCTTAGTTTGAAGAAAAATGCCAAACTTTTCTTCTTTGAAACAAGTTCCTCTAAATGCATAATATTGAAAATTTCAAAAATAAGTTTATATTTCAGTGCTTCTGTCCCTTAACCAAGAATCCATCCAGCCATAGTCATTATTTTCATGTGCAATCATTAAGAATGGAAAAGTAGACTCTCAGTAATGAATGTGCTAATAACTATCCATTCCTCTTCTTGAACTTTAGCCCCTCTTCTCTCTTGCCTGACAGACAGTAGATATGCTTTCAGAAATACTTTCACAATGATGTCTATCTATTCCAGTGGAGTGTATTTGAAATAATTTCTCTTAAGATTCTTATTTGACAGTTCAAATCTCGAGCAAAGTCACCTGCTCATTTCGAAGGTATAGCAAGAGTTACCATTGGTGCGATTGAATTTATTCTATTTCTTCGGGGTATTATGAAAATGGAAACTTTGTGGTAGAACAAGCAGGCTTTTTTTTTTTTCTCCTTTCTCTTTTCACAATCTGATTTCCTTTGAATGTATTAAGGAAGGACTGTAAGTGGTATCTGAGGCAATCTTGAGTTTCTGGGTTACTTTTCAGTAGTTTGCCCTCTATGGAGAATGGAAAAGGCAAGAAAGAGAATGACCTCGGCCTCTCTGTCAGTGCACGCCTGTAGCGAAAACGCTTCAGAAAACAAGTGAAGCACTCCTAATGAATTGTGCTTTTGATTCTTTGAATCTGCACAGCATCTCCATCAGGTTTTTACAGCTGGACTCTAGCTGTAATTGCTACTGGGATGAGATGCACAACATGGGGTTTGGGAGCTAAGTACTTACAGTGTTTTAGTGGCCAGAAATATATGGCATTGTAGGAGCATCAGGCTTCATGGAATTCACACTTGTATATCTTCATGTTTCTCACCAATTTCTGACATGCTGCTGATTTGCCAGCAGGCACTCTCGATGGAGGTGATAAAAATGGCAAGGCTGAAAGATGTGGTTTCTTCAGAGATACTGTACATCAATTGAGTAAGAAGAAGGAGATTGGGAATGCAAATGTGTAAAAAGCTTCTGTAGCCGTTCTTCACTTAAAAAGGTTGTTACTAATCTCATCAGTGCAACAAAGATGGGGGAGATAACACTGTTTTAATCTTATTATAATGTAGCATAAATGGCCCACATTCAAGTATTTCCACTAACATAAATAATAATTCTGTGTTTCTGTAGCATCAGCTCCCAAACCCCAGGATGCCTTGATGTGCCATTAGACATAAATCAGTTTTTATGCTTTTTTGCAAAGAAGGTTTAATTTCAAATGTTTCTTTATTTGAGACTTTATAATTATAAGGAGCATAAAATTGATATTTCTGCCATAGATGAGTATCATATCCAAAATTACAGTGTAAAAAAAAAATCTTTCCAAAAGGTCTTGGTGATACACACCCCTATAGTTATTTACAGAGTAATCAGTGGGACTTGGGATTTAATATAATTCAGCTAGCATCACAATTCTCTAGGGTGTCAGCTGTGGCTATTGAACTTGCAGTCAAGTTGGATGATTCCTTATTTACAATTACCTCCTGTACTTCAAAGGTATAAAAATACCTTTTCTTTGCTTTACATCTTGGTTTGATTTGTTGAAATTTATGCCCCACCCCATATACAACCCACCAGTATGGTATTTAGTGTCTTCTAAGAACACAGGACAGACACATGAATCCTTGAGAATATTGCACCATACCACAGTAAGTGATTTAGGTTCTGGAGATGAGAATGCCAGTGCAATGTGAAGATGTTCCTAAAAGTAGATATAGAAGAAATCTTTAGAGCCGCTACAGAAATAATTATTTCCTTTCCCACAGAAGAAACAATTTGGCACGGTGGAAAGAGAGCTGGATTTTCGGTGAAAAAAACCTGGGTTCAGATCCTACTTTCTACCTGTGTGACATTGGGCAAGTCATTTGACCTCTAAAGGACTCAGTTCATCTGGAAAACGAAGGAGTTGAGCCATGGGATTTCTTAGGTCTCTTCTAGCTCTAAATCAGTTATCCTGTGATCCTAGGTGTATACATGAGTCATATAGTACTTCCTGTTTTATTATCATAAAATAATCAAAATTAGGTAGTGTTTATGTAACAGTTTGAGGTTTACGTTGTTCTTTACTTATGTTATCTCATTTGATCCTCCCGACAGCCTTATGGTAGTGCTTTTTTCATTCTCATTTGACATATGAGGAAACTGAAGATGAGAGAAATCGTTATTTGCTGAGGTCACACAGCTGTCTGAGGCTGGGTTCCATCTTAGGTCTTCCTGACATCCAACATCCCATCATGATATCGTCTATCTGCTTCCTCAGTAATAATGACTAATTCCATTAGCCTTTACTCCATTTCAAATTAAGACTTTTTTTATTCTTCTCTACCTTCTTCTCAAAGAATGCCTTCCAGTAGTAAAGCCCCAAATGGCTGGCTTGGTAACTTGACCTGCCAGCATTTAACATAGTACCTGGTGCACAGTAGGCATTTACTGCATGCTTGTTGCTTTGGCTTGAATCAAACATATTGTGAAGTCTAGCATGCCTCTATCAGTGTAGTAATTTTTTATATTCATATTGATTTTAATGCCCTAGGACAAACTGTTTTCTTTATGTCCTTCCAAACACATTCAACATAAAACCATTCTCTTTCCCTTAACACCTTTTTTCTTACTCCATTTCTGAACTTCCCTATGGCTCTTGAAGTCACCACCATCCTTCCTGTCTCCCAAGCTCACAAACTTGAAATCATCCTCAACCCTTCTCTGTCCTTCGCTGCCTATGCCCAACTTTGTCAAGTCTTCCTCCCAATATCTCTTGTATTTTTTTTCCTGTACTCTACTCACACAGCCCTTACTTTAATTCAGACCTTCATCATCTCTTACATGACTTATTGAATCAACTTCATTCGTCTTCGTACCTTGAGTATCTTACCTCTCAAATCCATCCTCCAGCACAGCTATTAAATTGATATTTCTGAAGAATAGGTCTAACCAGACAACTCCCCTATTTAAGAAGTTCAATGGCTCCTTACTCTCTCTAAGATAAATTGCAGACTCCTTTGGTTGGCATTTAAAACCTTTCCCAATCTGGCTTCATTCTACCTTTCTAGGCTTTTTTCAAATTATTCACCTTCATTCACTCTATGCTGCAGCCATATTGACCTTCTTGCTATGCCTTGAACATAACATTCTGTCTTTCTTCTGTGTGCCTCTTTCCCAGCTGTTCCCTCTGCTTGGAAAGCATTCCTTTCCGTTATTGGTGCCACTCCTCCAGAAATAACTTTGTATTTGTATTATATGTAATTGCCTTATATATTACATTTTGGTTTTGCTTTTATGTTTGTATGTGCATTATATGTGTATATATAGTATATATGTGTATGTATGTATATGTATGTTTCTCCACTCCCAACCAAGAGGATATAATGTCCTTGAGGTCAGGGAGTGTTTTGTTTATGCTTCTTTATCCCTAGCACATAATAGATGCTTAATAACCTCTTGTTAAATTTAATTAAATTCCATACCAAAGATGAGTAAGCTTTATTTTTTCCAGAATGTAACTCTTATTTCCCCATCTGGAAGGCATTTATGAATGAATTTTACATTCGTGGACAGCATAATTAGGAAGAATCCCCATCCCACCTCGCCCTAACCCTGCCCATCTCTAGGTCTGTCACCCTCTGATGGTGATCCTCTGCTCCATCCCCAAAGAGAACTCATTACAATATGCTTTGAACAAAGAATCTGTATGAAAGGAGAAATAGCTGCATGTCTGCTTGGTTAACAACATAGCAGAAAATGTCAAACACTGGAAAAAACTCTCCTTCCTGGAATTAAATCTATGTTCTCCATTCTTCCTGAAATCCATGCTATTAAATAAGAGAAGCTAACTGGGTTAAATTCCGAATATGGTTTAAGAAATGTAATGTTTCCAAACTTGAGCTACTCCCTGGGGTTCGATCATACCTTTGCTGCTTCTCTGGTAAAGAGTGATTTCCCATAATGCCAGCTGGGGCAGCAGAGTGAAGCAAATGCAATCCCTCTGCCAGGGAGCAGAGATTTTTGAGGGAAGCAAAGACGTGGTTTCACTGGTTCTGTCCTACTGCTTAATGCCATCGGTAGGTGGTCATGCCTGCTCTGTTCTTGAACAAAGAACTTCCTTAGCAGGAGCAGAGCTGACAAGTATCACATCTTGTTTCGTGGTGCTTTACCAGCCCCCGTGGGCCAGCACCATGTTACAGAAGCAGTAGCCCTGATGCGACCCTAGGAGCAAAGCAAGATAGCAGGGCTTCCTAAATGAGC
Organism: Petaurus breviceps papuanus; assembly: GCF_028583685.1. NCBI lineage: Eukaryota > Metazoa > Chordata > Mammalia > Diprotodontia > Petauridae > Petaurus > Petaurus breviceps. Next base: position 57,122,324 of record NW_027185655.1, on the reverse strand, counting down.
CAGGATGGAATAAGAGAGCGGGGAGACCAAGAGAGCAGGGGAACTAAAAGGATAGGATCAGGGAGAAGAAGAGCATGGCCAAGGAAAAGATGGAGAAAAAAATACAAAGAGTGATGGTCCAAAAATAGATCATTTGATCTGGCTACTTTTTTTTAAAAAATCGTTAGTGTTTACAATATTTCTGCCTGATGGCTAAGGAATAATTTCAGTGATTTTTATGGTCTGTCCATCCATTTTCCAATCCCATTCCCCCCAATCAACACAATGTAATTCTAATTGACTAATGTGCACTACTTACTGGAAAGAGAAGTTACTGGCTAGTACAATGAACACTAAGGAGATGTACATCCTTAGAACGGTAGATTTAGAACTCTGAGGAATTTTAGAGATGTCTTCTAGTTCAGAGATTGTTTGCCTTTTTATTTTATGGAATCCTTTTTTGCAGTCTGGTGAAGCCTTCAGACACATTCCTCAGAATAACGCTCTTTACTGCATAAAGTCTAATTCATAGGGTTATATAAAGGAAACCAATTACTTTGAAATAGTCATTTATTTTTCTTAAGTTCTTAGATCTCTGGTTAAGAGCCATTAATCTAATTTAAACCTTTCTTTTATAAGTAGTCTGAGAGTTCTTAGACCTGCCTAAGTCTGAGACTTCTTAGACCTGCCTGAGACTTCTTAGACCTGCCTAAGTCTGAGACTTCTTAGACCTGCCTAAAGTCAGAGACTTCTTAGACCTCCTAAGTCTGAGACTTCTTAGACCTGCCTAAGTAGAGACTTCTTAGACCTGTCCAGGTCTGAGACTTAGGTTCTCTACTCAGGTAAAATGACTTGCTCAGAGTCATACAGTTAATATTTTGAAACTGAGTTTTAAACCCAAGTGATCCAATTCTCCTTCCAGAGCTCTTTCCATTATACCAGCTGCTTGCTAAATAACTCCACCTGTGTCCTGTGATCATCTTGAATTCAGCATGTCCATAAAGAAACTAACTTCTCCATTCCTTCTGCCATCCCCTCTAACCTTCCATGTTTCTGTCATGGGCATCTCTTAACCTTCATCATTCAGGTTAATATTTTAGAAGTCATTTTCAGCTCTTCATCGTATCAATGCCAAATCTTGTTGATTTTACCTCCACGAAATAGCCCCATTTCTAATCACGTGGAAACCACACAAGTTCAAGTCTTCTATGCCTGTCCTCCGTTTGCTCTAGTCTGTGAATTGTTCATCTCTTACTCTGTCATGGGCTCCAAATTGATCTTTTCTCTCCTCTCTCTGTCATCCACACATCTATAAATATGTTATGCCCAAGAATGTAGTTCTGACCGCATCACTCTTTTCTTCAAGAATTTTCAGTGATTCCTGTTGATTCAAAGATAAAATCCTCAGCTTGGCACTTAAGCTCCTTTACACACTCTCTTTCCTACAACTCTCTTACAAATTTATTTTACATTACGGTAGAATGTAAGCTCCTTGAGGGCAAGGACTGTTTTTTGTTTTGAATTTGTAATCCTGGTGCCTAACACACTATGCATTGTATTTACCTACTATATGTTTTTTGAGTTGAACTGAATTGAAGATTCCAAGCTGCATCTCTTATAGGAGCTTTCAAATAGCTAGAATGAATAGATTTTGTTTCCATCACCCACTGCAATGAACTCTAATAAGGAGGCAGGTTTCCCCAAGTTCTTGATCAAGGTTTGTTAATGCTGAGCATGTGGGGGTCTTTAGAGGATGGGGTGCCTAATAACTGAAAGTGTAGCTTTGATTCCTCCTCCTGTTTCCCACCCACATCCATATAATCAGTCACAAAGGCATAGCCGTTCTTCCTTTACAGCATCTCTCAATGCCCACCATAACTTTTTTATTTTCAGTTTCTACATTCTAGTTCCAAATACTTATCGCTTCATTCTCAGAATGCTATGAAAGCCCATCGTGTGACCTCCTTTCCCTCTAGTCTCTTTTCCATCAAGTTCATCTTGAATACAATTGATAGATTAAAATCATCTTAAAATTCCACATTGATCTGAAGATCCCAGGATGTGAGCTAAAAGGGAACTTAGCAGCTATCTGTCTAACCTGGGTGGAATCATAGGATGTCCAATCATAGAAAGACTGCTGCTTTTGGTTGGAGTCAGTAGATGTGGCACTCTAGTCTAGATGCTGTCAGTAATTTATGTGACCTTGGGGTAGTGACCTCCCTTCTAGGAGCTTCAGTTTCCTCATCTGTAAAATGAAAGTTTGTATCCCATCAAGTTGTCCTTAGTGGTCAGAAATAAGTTCAGAGCGACAACGACTCTTATTCCTACTTCTTCCATTTTCTGAGCAATGAAACTGCCTCCAAGATTTTATTATATCCTCGTGCCTGGGTGGTGCAGAAGATGAAGAAGTGGGTCTGGAGTCAGAAAGTCTTGAGTTCAAATATGACGCTGGATACTAACTATCTGTGTGACCCTGGGCAAGTCATATAACTTTGGTCTGCTTCAGTTTCTTCATCTGTAAAATGGGAATAATAATCATAGCACCTACCCCCCGGGTTTGTCGTGCAGACTAAGTGAGACAATATTTGTAAACTTTGCAAACCTTAAAGCTCTAATTGCTCGATATTATTATTATGTTTTTAGCTAAATCAGACATCTTTTAAATAGCTGAAATACCTATCATTGCTGTATTGCCTCTTTGTTAGTTATTTATGAAGTGGTGATTTTCATCTGCCTCCCAGGGTCATTGTGTGTATAAAATGAGATATTAGTAAGGCACTCATCCTAGAGCCTGGCACATAGTAGGTGCTTGATAGATGTTTGTTGTTTAATTGTTTAGTCATTTAGAACAAAGGTAAATTCAGCACCTGTATCTTCAGGTCCTTCAGCATGTGCAGAAATTTGAAGTAGCTCCATAGTTCTCAGTTACCTTTCTCACTGGCTTTCCTTGGAATGAAGCTCCAGGCTTATTCAGGATGTCAGAGTCATTAAGAGCACAGTCTATGCTTACTTTTCTCATAGGTTAAAAAGTGTGTTGAAATATTAAAGACTAAGAGGAAAATCTCTAGAGCCTCAGATAGATCTAGGGAGAAAAATAAGATATGTTAGATTACCCGGTCTCCGAGATCCTTTCCAGCTCTCCATTTGGGATCTTCCTTTAGTGGGTAAGAAAGAGTGGGCAAGAATCATACAAGATACAGGAGAAAATACAGAGAGCTTGTGAACCACATTACTTGTGAGAGGAGGCCCACAGATGAGATCATGGGTCCACAGAAATAGCAATTTTTGTGTCCCTACATCTATCAGTAAAAATGGATAGATTAATTGGTTGAACAAATAATAATGTAATAATAATAACTGATTTTATGATGCTTTAATGTTTGCAAAGAACTTTATGTATACATACAAAGTATATAAAGTATATAAGTATATGCATTACATGTATATAGCCGCAAATGTGTATTTATGTGTGTATACACACCTATGTGTATCTATGTACTTTATATGTGTGTATATACATATAATGTATTTTATATGTGCACATAAAGTTCTTTGTAAACATTAGATATATGTGTATATATAACACAAATATATCTACATATAAAATACTTTGTGTATATATGTAAAGTTCTTTGCAAACTTTAAAGCACTATAAAATGTATATAAGATGTTTGTGTGTATGAGTGCATAAATATCTCCATATAGAACATATATATCCAATATAAATATACACATACATATGAACACACATATTTCCATCCCAACAGTCCTGTGAGGTAAATGCTATACTATTTATTATTCCCAGTTTATAGAGAAGGATGAGAGATTGAAAGAAGCTAAATAGCTTCTTCATGGTCCCACATCTAGTGAGAGTCTGAAGCAGGATTGAAAGCAGGGTCTTTCTTCCTCCCTTTAAGTCCAATGCTTCCTTTTTTGTCTTGGATACATGCCCCATGAAGGTAGGACACTGCCCAGATAGCCATGTGTCATGCCAATGCAATATTTACAGTGCCAACGATCACAATAAATATTCTTGCATGGTGCTCGATCACAAAATATAACAGGCTCTCCATGTAGAAGACAGAAGAAAAACATTTATTCAGACACCAGAAAACCAAATCTCAAAACCAGTAAGCCAATTCTATCATAGTAGCAAAGAAGTTAATAAGCCACAACAACACAGAGAGCCACAACATCTTTTAGCCTTCCCACAAATCAACACAAGCCTAGCTGTCACAGCAGGTGGCAAAAAAACAACTTTTAATCAGGAGTCTGACTCGCTCCTTGCTTGAGCGTCCCCCTCTATCCCAGTGTAGCTGGCTCTGACTCCAAGCTTCCTATGGGTTCTACTCCACCCTTCTGCAAACCCCTCCTACCACAGGCTCCATGTGACCACATTCAGCCTATTAGGGGGCAGAGGTTATTTTCAAAGTAGGGAAGGTCTTCAAATTCCATTAGGCTTATTAAGAGGCAGGGAAGATCTTCACATTCCTATTACCATTACACCATATCAGGACTATCTACATGTTGGGCATGCTTATTAGGGGATTAACAACTATAGCATATATGTTTCTTCTTGGGTCATTAATAGTATTGCTCTCATTTACTAACAATGACATCGCTCCTTTCCCCAAAAATCTTCCCATGACTTCTCGTTGTTTGTAAGATAACATCCCTACTCTTTAGCCTGGTGTTCCAGCCTCTCCATAATGTGACTTCAGTCTGTCATACAAACTTAACTCCTACCCTTTTCCTCTGAAGGCCCTCTGCTCTAGCTAAGTTGATTACTTGCCCTCCTTCAGATATATCTTGTGGCATTTTTCTCTTTCTAAGCTTTTTCATTTTCATTCCATTCTCTCATTTGTAAATGCTCTCTCTGTCTCTTCCAACTTCACTTACTGAAAATATAGCTACTTTCAAGGCAAATCTCAAAAAAACACCTCCCCCAGGAGCCCTTTCCCTGATAGCCCCATTGAGAAATGAGCTTTTGCTTCCTGTGACATAGTGGGGAAGTGTTCTGAGTTCGGAATCATAGGACCTGTGTTCAAATTCTGGCTCTTCTGATTACCTTAGGTGACTCATCTCATCTCAGCCCTCAGTTTCCCCAGCTGTAAAATTAGAAGGTTGGACCAGGAGACTCAGTTCTTTCTAACTCTTTAGTGTTATGATCGATCTCCAGAGCTGATACAGATAATGTTTCACTCATGAAGGACTTGTCATCACTGGAATTGTTGCTGTTTTTATATGTATCTTATTTCCCTGTAGTAAACTTCTGGAGAACTTGGGCCATATCACTATGGTTCTTAGCACTTATGTTTGGTATATAGTAAGTGCTTAATAAATGCTCATTGAATCATATGGCACCTTTCACTTCTGTATACATAATAGAATTATAATAGTGAGGATTTGGGGTGTGGGAGGGACATTTAAGATGATCCGCTGAGCAGGTGCTCAGTAATTATTGAATAAATGAATGGATGCTTGTGTAAAAAGTGAGGCTAAGTGGCAAAAGGGGAGTTGTTTTATTTAACCTTTATTCACTCTTATTTAGGAAATGGGGCAGTTAAGTGGTGCAGTGAATAGACTGCTAGGCCTAGAGTCATGAAGATTCATCTTCCTGAGTTCAAATCTGGCTTCAGACACTTACTAGCTATGTGAACCTGGGCAAGTCACTTATCCCTTGTTTGCCTCAGTTTCCTTATCTGTAAAATGAGCTGGAGAAGGAAATGGCCACCACTCCAGAATCTTTGCTAAGAAAACTAAAAACGGGGTCACAAATAGTTGGAGCCGACTGAAAAACAATGGAACAACAAATTTAGAAAATAATTTGGAGTCAGTGTTAGAATGACAAGGACCAGGTACAGATTCTTCTAGCTCCCAACACTTACTCACTTGTGTCACCCTGGGCAAGTCACTTATATTCTCATGTTCTCACTTTCCTATTCTGTAACCGCAGTCTGTCCATGCCTCTCCCCAAGACTGCTGTGGTTGTAAATACTTTAAATGTAGATGATGTAGTGTGATTGCAAGCACTGGAATACCTTCAGGACTTTGGGAGCTCATTAGGGTTGGTCCATACCTGGAGTTCCTTCCTGGAGCCTCCATTTTGAGGAGTGGCCCAGATAAGCCATTTTCCATTTCCCAGACTTTGCCAGCACACCACTCTCTCTGGGAGTACCTTCTCCTCCCACTTCCTTTTGAAGCAAGGTCCCTTTTATGTGTTGTCTTTCTCCATTCCTGTATTAATTCCTTTAGGGCAGGGAGCCATCTTTTTCTATCTCTGTCTCTCTATATATAATATATATGTATAAATATGGGGTTTTTTATTTGTATCCCCAGCACTTAGCACAATGCCCAATTCATAGCAAACATTTAATCAATATTTGTTGCTTGGCTGATTGCACACCTCATTATATGGTGTCTTGAGTTGCTCTGGCTGAAAACGATTTGACAAGTACAAACCAGCTCTCCAGTGTTAGGCCTCTCAGAAGTTAGCTAGCTAGCTAGCTCAGATGATAGATCGGCGGTCTGCTCCTGGGTTGAACTAATCCCCCAGGTCCTTCCAACTTGGAAGGGTTCTCCAGCATCTGCATTCCCCTGGTATAATAATGGTTTACTCTTTTACATTTTTAGACTGTTCAATTTCAATTCTGGTCAGTTCAGATCAGTTCTAGTCTACAAACTTATTAAAACATTCTACTGTCCATGGCTAGTTGAAATACATTTAGATAAACATAAACTCTACCCTCTTGAAGCTCCTGTGGTTTATTTCTTTTCTTTTTTTAATTTAATTTTTTTCCCCAATTACATGTAAAAATAATTTTTAACATTCATTTTTGAATTTCAAATTCTCTCCCTCCCTCTTTCCCTCCCTCCCTGTGGTATAACATTTAAGAACCCAAGGTCAACTTCATGGTTTAATGAGGCATCAAAAAAGGACTTAAGTCCAAATGCAAGGAGTATTATTAAATAAAGATGGAGATGAAGTAACTGCCCGATAATCAGATGAGTTATTTTCCCCATTCAGAGGTAAATAAGTTAGATATGGGTCTCAGTGGCATGGCCCAGAAAAGCTAATTTATTTGATGAACCAATTTTATTATATATAAAGGGAAAACAATCTGCCGGCTTTCCCAGCCAGAAATCATGCAGAAACACATACATATTTGCACAGTCCTGTTGTACCTTGAAACCACTGTCAACTAACTGCATTATGAAAGCACTTCCTAATAGCTAGCATTTATATAAAACACTTTGAAGCATGCAGTGCACTGTGTATGTTCTGTAGTTTGATTCTTACAATAACCCTCTGAGACAGATGCTGTTATTATCCCCATTTTACAGATGAGGAAACTAAAGCTGAAAGACAATTGTTGACTTAACTCAGGGTCACACAGTTAGAGTCTAGAGCTGTGTTTAAACTAGGATCTTCTAAGCTTTTTCAGCTATATGCCATTCTCTTATTTTTAAATGACCTCCCTCCCAACTTAACTTCTTGAAAGTGTATCTGTCTTCAAGGCAGTTCTCAAAAAACAAAACAAAACAAACAAAAAAACCTCCCCCAGTAAGCCTTCCCTGGTCATCCCATTGGAAAATGTTCTTTTGCTTACCGTGAAAATGCATTGGGGATTTGGAATCATAGGACCTGTGTGCAAATTCTGGCTCTTCTGTGTGCCTTAGGTGAGTCACCTTATACCTTTGGGACTCAGTTTCCCCACCTAGAAAATGATAGTTGCACCAGCATTCTATTGTGCCCCCTATTGGTCCCAGCTTCTGTGTGTTCTTTACATACAAATAACTATTACTACATAGCCATAGAATTCATTTTTCTTCTTTACCATCAACCTTGGGATTTAATTTTTCTCCTTCCTTCTCCATGTTCACATATTTGTCTACCAACCCCCCCGCCCCGTTCCATAAAGTCTTCTCCTCCTCTAATATAGGAAACACAGGTGCACAGTGTGATTTAGTAGCAAAAACACGTTCTAAAAGGCCCATATTTGAAGCCCTACCTCTGAAAAAACCTAGGCAAGTCACTTAAACACCACACGCATCAGTTTCCCCATCTGTAAAATTGAGGTGAGCATATTTGTACTTACCTTATGGATAGCTAAAGATAAGATAAATACATGTAGTAGAAATGTAAGCTATTATTACTGTTAATATACTACCTTGGAAGAAGCTTGGTCTCCTTATGTGTTCTTCTCACCTTGTAACGTTATTACTCCAAAATGGCATCTTCAATAGCATGACAAGTGGTTATAATGGGAGTAAAGTAAGAGAAAACTCTATTGTTACCAAGTATCTGAGTGAGCATTCTTGGCTTCTTCCTTCCCCCACCCCTGAAAGTCTCCTTTTTTCATTATCCCAGAATTCCCACTCTATTTACTACCGCAAAATAGCTTTCCCCTTCCTCTGAATAATAGATGAATTTTACTTCAGTCTTTTTATACCTAAAGACATATGGCCATTTCTTAATGTCTCTCTGTTTTTCCCTGTAGAATCTCAAGAGGAGAAACAAAGTGGGTAGGATGTCTAACAATCATAGAATCAGAGCTTCAGAGGTGAGAGGGGCTAGAAGTAACTTGCAAGGGAACTAAAAATCTGTCAAGCCTGGAGCTCTCAAAAATGCAAATAAAGATATTGTGGTGAAGCTTTGAGTCCCAGCTCATGTATGTTCCACTCTATACTGTATCCTTCTTGTATTCTGAGACTTTCAGGACTTTTTGCATCATTGTTTGTAGCTTTTTTCTCTTTGTTCTTTTTGCCCCTTTTGTATTTTTCTGTGGTTCCCTTTTGATTGTTTTGGTGAGATGGAAGGGTCAAGCCCTGTCATTTTGTCTCTGTAGTGTTGAGCCCTTGTAGGAATCACAGCCCAAAGACCAACCCTTTTTTAGTTCAGATTTCTATTTGGGGACAAGATGAGGTACTCACAAGTCATTGAACATTTATAAAAGGCTCACTTTGCTCTAAACCCGCAAGGACATGCCACAAGGATGAAGTGGCATTTATTTTCTCTGAATGGGGCCACCCTGGTTCTCCATCTGTAAATGCATCATTCAGAGAATGACAACTCTAATGGTCTTAGACATCCATCAGATTCGAGAGGCCCAGATTTCCGGAGGTTGAAAGTCTTTATGAACCTAGAAGATCAGCAAGCTGCATCAGTGAAACCAGGGCCCATTGAGTCCCAAAGGTGGTTTTGTCTACTTTTTGGTCAAGCCTCCCTATGTTGTGAGTTATGAGGAAAGACATTTCATCGGGGAGATGCTGGTCTTACCACAATCTCCACATGCTAATATGTGTACTTACTCTACAATTTCTATAGGTTCATAGAAATTTCATTAAGAAAACGGTAAACCTGTACTAGATATTCATTATGATAATCAGTATCTATTTTGTGTCATTTATTGAATAACAGTGTCATTGTGGAGTGGGATAAAGCAAAGGAAAGCCAGCCCTGCCTGGTGAACTTCAGAGTAGGTTGGTCAGCTTGTACCTCCTACTTTTAGCCAAAAAGGCAGAGGAGACAATCAAATCAATCAGGGTTTTTTTCCCTATAAAAACAGTGATAAAGCATGGTTGCAAAGATTGGAATGACTAGCCAAATTTTATTAATGATTTATGGTTTCCCATCAATTCCCTCTCCCATTACCACAAATAATCAAGAATTTGTAAACAAAAAAATGTTCTTAGTTTCTCCTTTTGGAATGGTGATCCAGAAACTTCAGGCCCAGGTCCTCTTTCTTGAAGCCCATGTCCTCGTCTGCCATGTGTTTCCATTATGTATATAATTCATAAATATACATATATTAAATGTGATTGATCACATGGCAAGATAAAATATAATCTTAAAATACCTCAGGAAGAATAATTTGCTCTCTTGTTGTTTTTCCTAAGTTAGAGCAGATAGCCATTATTGTTCTCCGATGCTTTTTCATTCTTTCTAATCTAAAATCACAATATTCATTTTCAGATTTCCTTTTAAGATATCCAGAATGTTCTCTTTTGCTTAAAGTGCTAAGAAAATGCATTCCTTGGTTGAATTCATAGTGTACTTGGATTAGGAAGCTCCAGGATTTTAGGCTTGGAAAAAACAACAGCCAGTTTTGCCATGCTCTAAGGGGAATGGAGAAGAATGGAAAGGCAGGGGGGAACAGTTGGATTTCCACATCTGTTAAATAATCGGCAGCCTGTAGATTGAATGCTGCTGTTCTTTTCAACTTGAGACCAGCTGTTGGAGTAAACATGAAGGAACTCCCACTCATTATGGCATATTTCAGTGACTTGTTGGGGATACAGTTACCTAGTTCCACCAGTCTGATCAAAGGAAAGTAATTTACTTTCTTCCTCCATTGTTATTGAAAATATTCCTCATTTGTTTCTAAAGGGTTTTGTTTTGTGGTTTTCTTGCTTATTGAAAGCAAAAAGGTCAACTAAAGTGCCTTTCCTAAATTTTTCTTATGTCTGTGACAGTAAGCGGCCCTGGCTAATAATTATGCAGTACTTGGATGAGTGCTAAGAAACACGGATGCCTCTTTTCTTTGGCCTTAATGTGTGTCTGCTTTTTGCTGAGTCAAAGATGTTCCAGTGTCCATATAATATTTGGAGTCAGGGGAAGCTGACTTCAAGTAAAAACAAACAATTATTCTTCTGTGTTTGTCATATGAATTGGTAGAGTTGCAAGAGTATCACTTGCTGTGAGTTGTATATCCCAATCAAAAGCTTTCCTTACGATGCAGGACCCCCAGTTCCCCTCCCCAACTGGCATTGGGGCTGTTTTCTTAACCGTGGAATAAAGTCTTAACCTGGCAGAGCACAGGGTTAAATGAGGAGAGGAGAGTTAAGGAGATGAGAAAACAAATGTTAGCTGATACTCAGAACTTTGACCTGCCCATAGTTGTCTAAGGGCCTGCGCAAGAGCTGGGAACTTGGTGAAGTCACCTCCCTCCATGGAATTGATCGCTGCTTTGAGTAACAATGATGGCGGCCTGTTTCTCATTCCTTCCATCCAGACCACTGGGTTTTTTGTAGAGTTGGCAAACACCGCAGAAACTCTATGTACTTCTGCTGCTCCATTTGGCAGTATAGATCCTAAGGATTTATACTCATCCCTCTGAATAGCTGTCAGTCTGGATTTACAGAGATGCTTTCTGTTTGGAATATGTTCCCGTGACTCTCCAGTTGACAAGTTTTGGATCCAAAGGTGTTTTTGCAAGGAATAGGTGCTACAATTTGCCTTTGTAGATCTCTCGAGGAACACTACTACACACCAGCCTGGTTTCTTGGAAACTTTGTCCTTTTGTAGAGTGTTTATTTTGCTCCTTTCAGGATTAAATTTATCACTTTGCCCACTGACATCTTTTAGAACTTTGCATATTCTTCTTCACTGTGATGAGTTTGCCCCCCTAAAGATGTGTAAAAGAAATAAAGTGTGCATTCCACACACCAAGGTATGCATTGAGAAAGACATGCAAAAGTGAACAAGAGTAGAATTGTTGAAAATAAAGTTGAAAATAAGAGTCAGAATCCAATCTGTTCCCTTGAAGAATAAATTCAGGTAGTGGAACTCAATTTGGAGTTTCTGTATGGGGTTTTTGGATGTTAGCTTTTTGTGCTCTCCATGTATTGCAATTTTTGTGAGGACATGAATTGTAGATTGGAAATTCAGGATAGTCTTGGTGAGCTCATGATTTGGTCTTGTGCTGGTATGAAATAATTCTAATCCTTTTTTTCCCCTATTCTAGTTTTAATGCCAGTAGTGATAAAGGCTTAACGTCTGGCAGTGACAATTTCATAATTATCTCCTGAATAATGAAACATCTTCTCACTGTTCTCTGTGTCCCTACTCATGCCCTTTTTGAAATTTATCTTATCATTGATATACATCAATAACTAGCCAATTAAATTAACCCGTTGTTGACATTTATTTGTTCATGGTTTGTTTTATTAATTGATAGTTAAGGTCTTGATTTGGAGATTTTAATAATTATGTGGGTGCCTACTGAGCGTGGCCAAATGACAAATTGTGTTTTCAATGCTTCTTTTTATTTTGTTCCCAAGGCTACTTGTTTTTGATAAAATAGCCTTTCATGGTCTGTGTTCCAGCTGGAAAGGCAGTGTCTGTCTAGGCTTTCCAAATAGGAAGGAACCATGGGATCATACTTTCTATTTTGTCCAGCCAGAACATCATATGCATGTATTATTTCCAATTCAACAAAATTCATTTCCATTCATGTTTATTAAGCTCTTGTCATGTATAGGCACTTAGGAGATACCAAATGGATGATCCCGTATCAACTTTTTTAGGAGTATTTAATCTAACAGAGAGGAATAAGACATTCATACAAATAACTAGTACAAGACAGAATGCTTTAAGTGCTATGAGAATGGGAAACAATGCTATGGAAATTCAGAAGAAGATTAGGAAAAATATGTCAGAAGATAATAGCATGGTACTTGAAGGTTATATAAGATTTGGATGGCAAGCACTTGGTAATTGAGGCATTGAGAATTACCATGATAATCTTCCTCTAACTAGCCATCTTGGCATGACATCTATAAAAAGGGGATCTCTGGTTAAAAATTAGGAAGGAATTTGTAGGTCATACAGTCTAATCCTTTCAATTTACAGATGAAGAAACTGAGGTCCAGGGAAGCTAAGTGATTTGCCCAAGGACACACCTAGCTGAGTTTCAAAGGCTAGTTCCCTGATTGCAGAGTCTGTATGATAGGGCTTCCTTGTTACTTAGAAAGACTATAGAGAAGGCACTTTGCAAACGAAAACATTCTCTTTCTCTAAATGCCTGCTATTCTTTTTTTTTTTTGCTTTTTGGAGGGGGGAGGGCAGGTGGGGCTAAGTGACTTGCTGTATCAGCAATGCCATATTCACAATGCCTATGGAGATTACAAATATGCTGATATAATTATCCATTACAAAATACATCATGTTTGCCATATGAGGAAATAAACTAGAAAATTTATTAAGATACCAAAAGACTGAGTCCCAAAACCAGAAAGTGAAAGCCATCAGAGTAGTTATGATATTGGCACAGGTAGATAAAGTAGAAAGCACCCACATTTTCAAGCCTTTAAAACAGAACAGGCTACCTCAGGCAAAGGTCCTCCTCTCCCCACGCACAGCAACCACCCAGCGTCCTGGAAGCGCGCTCCCAGCAGCTCCGGCCCCTGGCAGTGCTCAGCAGGAGTCCTTAGCAGAAAGTCCTTAGCAGTCCTAACTCAAAAAGGGCTTCGTGCTGCCACTGCCTCTGCTGCTGCCGCTGCCGTTGCCCCCACCGCCAGCCACCGCAGGAACGCTAGCTTGGCTTCCGCTTCCTCTTGCTCCGCCCCTTCCTGCTACATCAGCAAGTCCAACGGGGCATGGAAGATCTTTAAATCCCATAACCCTTACACTTGCCCAAGGTCACACGACTAGTAAGTGTTAAGTGTCTGAGGTTGGATTTGAACTCAGGTCCTCCTGACTCCAGGGACGGTGCTCTATTCACCATGCCACCTAGCAGCCCCAATGCCTGTTATTCTTAATGGAACAAATAATGACAACTAAAATGTGTTTAGAGGTCTGGAGAATAAAGAAGAGACAGGAAAGAAGGGAGAGCTTAGCCCAAACAGTAGGCGTTTAATAAATGCTGGGTGACTGACTCACTGGTCATAGGAGCAGGAAGAACAACCCAAGTGTAGTGGCCCAGAAGCCAGTAAGGGAGAAAGTATCAAGTTGAAGAAGTTAAGCAGCATTGTCACATCCTGGGGAGAGGTCAGGGAGGATGAGAACAGAGGAAGTAATCATGGAATTTGGCCGTGAGGGAGCTGTTGGTCGCCTTAGAGAGAGCAGTTTGAATGGAGTGGTGGAAAGGAACCAGTGGAGAGGAAGAAATTAATCTTTTCGTTAACTTGGAGACTGTGAATTCTTTTTTTTTTTAGCAAGGACAGTTTGTAAACCCAGCATTTATCATAGTGTCTGGGCTGTAGTTCACTTGTTTCAATCATGTCCGACTCTTCATGACCCCATTAGGGGTTTTCTTATTCTTGGCAAAGAAACTGGAGTGGGTTTGCCATTTCCTTCTCTGGCTCATTTTACAGATGAGGAAACTGAGGCAAACAGGGTTAAGTGAGTTACCCAGGGTCACACAGCTAGTAAGTTGTCAGAAGCCATATTTGAACTGGAAGATGAGTCTTCCCAATTCCATATCCTCTGCACCACCTAGCTGTCATGTCTGTGTAAATAGCTGCTTTCTAATGACTTGGACCTAAAACTGCAATATTTTATCACTAATTTTCTCTGCAGCATGAACTATTAGCAACATGATCATTATATGTCATTAAGAGCAATGTCTAATATAAGAAAAATGTTATGTCAATTTCAGAAAAGTAATCATTTAGACAGTAGCTTTTGGCAGACTTTGTAATGGGAGAGTTTGGTGCCAGAGTCAGGACGTAAACCTAGCCCACTGTCTCCTACATCACAGTCCCTTTCTCGTGGGTTTTTAATAGCATTTGGACCCCTAATGGAACAAATACTCTCACAGAAAAGATACAGATACATACTTCCTTTTCACTGCAACCCTCAGCTCCACCTCTTGATCTAGGTGTTGAAACTGAATCAACATAAACGATTGTAATCCAAAAAGCTGCTTTGATCCACAGTATAGTCTGGTTTGAGATGGCACTAGATGGTTAGGGTCTCTGGCATCTTATCCTGAGGTAGAATAGGATATTGTGTTTAGTTCTTGGTACCACAATTTAGGAAGAGCATAGATAAGGTAGAGAATGTTTATTCATTGTTGTTCTGTCATGTCCGGTTCTTCATGAACCCATTTGGGGTTTTCTTGGTAGAGATACTGGAGTGGTTTGTCATTTCCTTTTCCAGCTCATTTTACAGATGAGGAAACTGAGGCAAACAGGGTTAACCAGGGTCACATAACTGACTCCAGGCCTAGCATGCTATGCACTGTTCAGGACACCCAGAATGATGAAGGATCTCAGGATTATTCCATATGAATTTCAGTGTAAGGAACATAAACTATTTATCCTGGAGAAAAGAGATTTAGGGAGGACATGATAACTGTCCTCTAATATTTGAAGTGCTAGACTTCATCTGCCTGGCCCTAGAGGGCATGACTAGGAATAATGAACAGAAATTTGCAGAGAAGGAGATTTCAGCTTGATAAGGGAAAAGTGCCCCCAGATTCAAGCTGTCCAAAAAAATGAAATGGTCTTCCCTTAGGGTTAGTTAGGAGGTAAACCAGAGACTTCAAACAAAGTCTGACTGACCATCTATCAGATGCATTATGGATGGGACTTTTGTTTCAGGATGGGATGGACTAGATGCCTCTGAAGTCCCAACTCTGAACTTTGTGATATTGAAGAAATTATTGGAGCTCATAGTGACAGCTACTCGTTGCATAAGTGAATTATCAGAGTATATACTGATATACACATATATATGTAATATATAATAGATGACATAATATGATAAAGCATACATGTGTATTCATTGAAGTATGCATACTTAGAAAGAGAAGTATGCCATCATTGTATTTTATCAGAGAAGAAGAAAAGCATATTTTTGAGCAGTTTCTATTAAGTGACATATTGAAAAATGACAATACATTATTTTCACTTATTATACAGCCCTACTTTCTTGCATAATTGCAACGTAGAGGTGATACCCTTGTTCCTCAAAGGGTAAGAACAGTATATGCCCTGGCTGGTATTATTGGGCTAGGAATACTTCAGTTTGGGGCCTGGACAAACTTAGCGATCAAAGGTTGATATTGTACATTAAATATATATATATATATATATATCTGCATATATATGTATGTATGTGTATATATATATCATTTATTAATTCTCTTTCAAAGATGAGCTTCCTATTATATTCTGTAAATTACCTTACTAAATGTTTTGGTGTGATTTAGTTCTATCAAGGCAAATGTTTCAGCATAAGAGTCCTTCAACCATGTTTTTAGCAGAGCAGCAATCTAAGTGTTTCAATTTCTAAGAAATTCTTTGTATTGGAGCCATCAAGGACTAATGAGTTTATGGGAGGAAAAATAGAAACAGGAAAAAAAAGAGACAAGAGAGTACAGACAACCTAGTGCATTTGTATTTATAGCCCACATTCCAGCCCTGACACAGTGCCACAATTGTGTGTGGCTTCGGAGAATTATATTACTAATATGAATTTGGAAAAATTCTTTCAGGAATATGAAAATAGGAATGAAGAAAACAGAGAGAGAAAATAGAAGCTGTATATCGGAACTAGCCTTGTCTGTGTTGTGGTTTTTTCATGATTTAAAACGTAAAAGGAAAACTCATTTATAGTTCATTGTCAATTATTCTCAAATGCTACAATGTTTTATTTATTAATAAGAGGAAAATATTGGGTTTCATATTTCACATACAGTTAGAGCTGGAGTGATTGTTTTCAAGCAGTAATATACTTCACATTCTTAGTTATTTATGACTACTTATTTTTAGAATGGTAGAAAATATTTGGTGCTCCAGGAAGAAAAGAAACAGATTAAATGTGATAAAATAGCACAAACTAAATTTTACTATTTTTAAAGGTTTTAGCTCAAAATGCAGAGTCTTGAGTTGGATTTTTTATCTCACTTCAAGCAATCAAAACTATTCTTAATGTAGAAGAGGTTGTTCTTTGAAGGACTACCCTTTTTTTGCTATAACTCCATTTCTCTCCATTCCTGGCTTCCACGTGCTACCCATGCTCACTGACTCCCTTTCTTCAGCCCTTCCTATTTTTCATATTTCTTGGAACAAATTGGGCAGTCTTGTCTATGTTCTTCACATTAATTTTCCCTTTCCCAAGTATTTTTGGTAAAAAAAAAATCTATGATAAGTTTGTTTCCACACTGGACTTGGAGCCAACTATGGCACTCAACAAGTTTGCAGATACTTATTTTCTGGGAGCAGCTATGAATATTTCATTCATTAGGGATTATTTCTTTATCATCATCTTCATTAAATTGCACTTATGGAATTTGTATCTGATATTTTGCTGTTATGCAAATACACTAAAATGAGTATAGTAATATCTTTTCCATTTATAATGGAAAAGAGAAATTTAACTGACTGAAAAGGTAGGGGTTTTTAAAGAGAAAACATTGCTGGTTGGTGTTCGTTTTTAATCACAGGGGAAAATGGACTCAAAGTGAAGTAAGAGACAGCTGTTAGATATTAAGTGCAACTACTTGGTTGCCAGAAGCAATTAAGCATTAGAATAGATTTGATAAAGTACGGCTTCACAACTTTTCTCTGAAGAGATTTTGAAGGTTGGATTGATAGGAATCAAATGGTCTATCTACAAGCATTATAATTTGGTTCTAGTTTTTGTTTGACCCTAGGATGAGACTTAAAGGAACATAGAAAAGGCTCGGTGGATTTGGAGAGATTGGTGTTGTTTAGTTCCATCCAACCCTTCAGAATCCATAGACCATAGCATGTCAATACTGTCCATGCATTTTCTTGGCAAAGATACCGGAGTGAATTTCCATTTCCTTCTTCAGTGGATGTAGCAGCAAGCACCCTAGCAATACCCAGGATGGCTGCAAGCACAGCTTCTTTGATCTGCTTTTCTAAAGGAAAGCAGCTCAAAAAAGGGTTAACAATCTTACTTTAATCAAACATATATATCATTCATTTAGCTGAGGGGGGAAAGTTAGCACCCTGAACTCCAGAGAAAATACAAACAGAAATGACAAGCAGACAAAAAATACGGACAGCAAAAATAACACAATTCAACAAACCAACAGACAGGACTTTCAGCTGTCTGACCATTACATACATACGTACATAGTTAGTCAGTTAATGGAGAGAGAAGCACCAACACCTGGATTTTCAAAACCTGAGGGCTCAACAGCTGCCCACAGTCTCATCTGATCAATTCACACAATGCTTCCCATAAGTGAGCCCCAAAGCAAAACCTTACCTTCACGAGTGTGTGTGTGTGTGTGTGTGTGTGTATACACACACAAAGTAACGAAAGGTGGGCCTTCCTGAACAACAAACCTCCCCTAAGCAAACTTCTTTTGTTGGGCTCCAAGTGAGGCCCATTAAGGCCAAGGAAGATCTTCAGATCCCCTTACCATTACAGTGGATTAAGGCAAACAGAGATTAAGTCACCCAGGGTCACACAGCAAGCTGACACAGCTCTTTGAGTTCAGATTTTAACTCAGTTCTGCCTGATTGTAAACGCAGTGGTCTATCCGCTGAGACACTTAGCTGTCTCCAAAGGAGATCTAGGTTCAAATCCAGCCACTTAATAACTGTACCCTTGGGCAATTCACTTCATCTGTCTGGGTCTCACTTTGCTCATCTGTATAATTAAACACTTGAACCTGATAACTTCTAGGTCCTTCCAACTTAGAGCAGATGATGCCTTGTGTTGCTTCTTACCTCCAGATCTGATGATACAAAATTGAACATTCAGGTAACAGAAAAGAGCTTTCCAAAGATTAACAGCTTAATACAACAGACCAAAAACCATATAATGACTCTCACTAGTTAACTATTTAGTTAACTCCATTGAAATATAGTTTGTTCTTGCACGACAATAAATCTTGAAATTTGCACTAATTGTTTGGTGCATTAACATTTAAGGAAAAAAAGTTACTTGCTTTGTAGCAGCTCAAAAATTAGCTGGTAAAGATCTTACCAGAAACTTGTTCCCTGTTAGCATCATAAAGCAAAGAGTGAAGGAAGAACCTGGAAAAGGAGCTTATCTTTCCTGTGGCCGATCTGGGGTTCTGGTAACCCTGCAGAATGTCAGAAAAGTTGAGGCGGGGTGAGGAATTTCAGTAAACTCCAGATTGAAGTAGCGCTTATTTTGAAAACCGTATAAGGTCGGGTCAAGGTTGTGACTTGACAAAACAGTAACTGTACTTATTTTTAAGAGATGTGCATTAGAGCTTTTGCTTGTATTGCTTTTCCTGTTACATCCCTACGAGGCAATTTTGTGGTTGTTCAGTCATTTCAGTCAGGTCCAGCTCTTCATGGCCTCCTTCGGAGTTCTCTCGGCAAAGGTCTTGGAGTGGTTTGCCATTTCCTTCTCCAGCTCATTTGACAGATGAGGAAACTGAGGCAAGCAGGGTCAAGTGACTTGTGCAGGGTTATACAACTCGTAAGTGTCGGAGGCTGGAACAGTCTTCCTGACTCCAGGCCCAGCACTCTGTCTACTGTGCCTAGCTGCCTCTCTGGGAACAGTACTTAACTGGGAGGAATAAATGAAAGCAGTAGGTATTAGTGTATAATGGGATATAGCTATTCATTTATCCTCCCCTTCTCCTAGGCAAGATTGCTTAAACTGAAAGCTCTTTGATGTTTATTGCTATTGTTGCTAATAGGTCACCATAACGGATAGCATTTAAAACAGGTCAAGAGGGTACTGACAAAGTATAGTACAGGGTTGGCGAAATGGGGTCTTCTAGGTCCTTGGATGTAGCCTTTTGAGTCCAAATTTTACAGAACAAATCCTTTTATCAGTTTGTTCTTTGAGGTTTGGATTCAGTCAGAGAGCCACACTTGAGCACCTAGAAGGCTTCAAGTGGTCTTGAGGCTACAGGTTCCCCAACCCTGGTATAGTAGATGCCTTTAGACCAGAGGTGTCAAACACGTAACCAGCAACAGTCCTGATAATATTTAACAAAATAAATAAAAATACAATAAAACATAGGTAACCTAATATTTTAAAGCTAAGTTATTATGTGGCCCACAGAAATTCTTATGTATGGATTAATGGCCCCCGTTTCTGAGTTTGACACCTGTACTCTAAATATTAGATTGCAAACTTTGAGGGTTTTATTTTTTTCCTTTGATAAACAGTGCTGGAAGGAAAGTTGGTTATTATGTGTTAGTATTACAATATAAAATAATGTGAATTTTAACACAGAAATTTTGAAATTCACTTCTAAACAGGCCTTTATTCAACAGACTGCATAAATGGACTGGGTTTCTGCTATTCCATTTTTTCGATGGCACTGAATACTTCTGTGTGTCTTAGTAAATAAGTGATAGGTATTCAACTAAATTGCGAGAACATTATTAATTGTTTGTGTCCATATCTCATTTTGTATCAAGGTAGCTATGATTGGTTCTCAGTGGTTTTTATGTTTATTTTTGTTGGTCTTTTCTCCACCAGTAATGCCTTCATGCTGACCACCTAGGTTGCAGGCTGCCCACATTGGGGCCAACTTGGAAGAGACTTAGAGGTCATTAGTGTATAAGCAAGGGAGTCTGTGTGTATGTGTGTGTGTGTGTGAACGCGCACCAGCGGACACACCCGTGCGCTCTTCCTTGAATATGTTTCTGTGTTTCTCATAAATAAATAGAAAAGATTTTCAGATTATACATTTCCATTATTATAGAATGTAAACATTTGACTTTTATTATAGGTAATAAAAAATTGATATGTGTATATTTTTTTCTTAATGTTCCTCCCTCCCCCCGACCATGAAATAACAGACTTCAACATGGATTGTACAGCCACATTGATAGGAAAGAAATGGTGACAAAGATACTAATACCAATTCAAAAACTTTCTCCCTTTTTTTCCACTTAGGGAAGAGAATCTAGTTTAGGGTCTGTGAAGTTATTTCTCTTTTCTTTAACTTCAAAAAATATTTTGATAGCTATATTTCAGTAGAACTGATTTTCTTTCTAGTCTTCTCCATTTTACATTAGGCATTTAAGAGCATTTTTCTGAGAAGAGGTCTGTTGACTATATCATACTGCCAAAGGCTTCCATCATAGGGAATAGATTAAAACCTGCAGATTTAAGACAGAGCCCTCTGTCTCAGTTTCCAGGAAAGTGTTTTCAGAAAAGCTAGGTGTTCCTATTGTTATTTAATGGCATATAACAATACAGTATTTCCCTTGGAGCATTAAGGCTATCCTCATACTCTTTTTGTAAATATGTTATGATGGACATTTCCCAAGATCACAGAATTCTGTTGCTCTGTTCAAACTGATAACAGACTGTAAACTTTAAAAGGAAGCTGATGATAATATAGATGTCAGCGATTTGAGTCAAACAGATAAACAATTCATTAAAATGAAGACTCGGGAAATGTCGCTCTGATGATACTGAAAGGCAAGGAAACTAGTTTCCCCCTTCAGTAAATACATTTAGTTTTTCAGAAGTAATTTGATACTTACATGATTCTAGTTTGAAAAGGAGACAACCAATGTTTTCAACCATTTGAAAATTTTCAGTATTTTTCATATTTAAGCCAAACAGTTGAGTCATTCAGGATGGTGGAGAAAGTAACTGTGCTAACTTAAGTGTTGATTCACTAGTCACATGTAGGGATATGTCTTCCTCCACAGTGTCTTCCTCTTTTATTTGTTATCTGCTATTTTCTCTAATAGAGAAAAATAAAATGCTTTAACAGGAAAAGTTTTAATGAACAACTAAGAACATGGCATTGTGATAAGATAATACGAGGCAGATTAACCATGAATACCACTCTAAAGGAGCTTAAAATTTAGAAATCAATGAATTCTGACTTCATTTTTGTTTAGCTTCAAATATGCGTTCAGATCATGCTGCTATGTGTCGGTGAAGGTAGGTGAAAAGCGGCTATAGAATCCCTTGTAGTACAGTTATCCCTGCCACATTGCGACTTTCTCCATGGTGGTTTTGATACATCACTGGTCATCAGAAGAAATTAAATGGGAATTTGGGGGGGAGTTTTGGAGAAGCCACTGATGAAAAGGCACTACCCATAGCCCCCATGATGTGGAAGGAGTAACTGTATAGTTTTCCATCAGATAGATTAGTGATTGTCTCCACACTGGTGTTCTACAATGACATGGACTACAATGACCACTGTTTTTGAGTATCTTGCTAAATACAGGTTATATACCAAATCATCATGATGAGACTGGTTTGAAGATGGCTTTGCCCTTATTCATGTATATATTCTCTGTGTTTCATAGAAATAGTGTTCATGACCAGAACCACATTGTTTTTTGTAACATTTTTCATTTTATTTTTCAAGCTTTTGTTCTCTCTTTCAGATTTTATTTTATATATGATACATGGAAGCGCATTAAATATTCAGTTATGATTTTATCATAAACAACCTCCCACTTGAGTTTCAGCAGTGATCATTTTATAAGAGTTATAATTTTATTTTAAAAGAGTGTTAGCCTATCCCCATAGAATGCATGGTTTTTCAAGCATTTTTTTAACCTACTTCAAGGGCCCAAAATGATGTCAAGCCAACTATTCTTACTTATATTTGAAAAATAATAAATTTCCCTGAACTTAAGTGAATGTAAATTAGGGTTTTTTGAAGCATAAATGCAGACACAAAAGAAGTGTTTTCTTTTAATGCTAAAATATGGATTATAAATTTATGATGGCTTCCCAATATATGTTTCTGTGATCCATATCACACAGTTTAAGAACTGATATTAGCCATTTTCTTTAAACAAGGAATCCACTTAATTGAGATCCCTTATAATAGAAGCTTTCCCCATGTGCATCTTTGCAGTGTACTATATTTTTATTAGTCAAGAAATCTTGTCCGAAAGCATTCTCTACTCAGTGGTGTGAATAATATTTTCTTTACAAGAGCAAATTTTGGTAAGTAAAGAACAAGCTTTTTGTTTATTTGTAAAGAGCACTAAAGTAACTTTATGGGAAGCATATTTTTCTCCTAAAATAATGACAAGTAAGCTCCTTTAATCTCACTTACATTGGATAAACAAAATGGACCTTTAATTGTAAAATAGCTTGTAAAAAGACACAGTATACAGGACCTTTCTCATCATAAAACCTCCTGAAAAGCAGTATGGTGAATGGGAAGGAGAATCATACTTAAAATCAGAGGAAACTTGTTTTTGATTACTGCTTCTGACATATACCAGCCAACACAATAACAAGGAATCACTAAACATCCCTGAGCCATCAGTTACTTAATCTGTTAAATGGGGTGACGGTACCAGTAATACTCATTCTGCAGGGATTCTTGGGAGGATCAGAGAATATAATCTTGTAAATGTCTTTGGAAATCTTAGAGAACTTTTTAAATATCAGTAATTTGTATAATGGCCCCTAAACATGAGTGGTGATTGGTTAAAAGTATTGGTTTAATAAAAGTAGAAATGTAACCATCATTTCTGATCTTTCTCACAAGAAAGATCTATCTCTTCTCCCAGTCATCTGCTGCAAAAGTAGCATTTTGTTTAGACAACTGCCATGTTATTTTATATGTAGGAATTTGTATCTGTTCCTTCAGTTTAGCAAATATTAAGCACCCACTGTGTACATGGCATGTTGCTAAGTAGTGGGAAATAGATCAAAGACAGAAATTTAAATAGTCTCTGTCCTCAAGAAGCTTACATTCTCCTTGTCCCCCCTCATATTCTTCTCGATCTCTGAAGCAGAGACTCTATCTTCTTGTTGTTTTTTTTTTTGCCCACCCACCCCACCCCCTGCACTTAGCAAGTAGTCTAATGAATCTTGGATGAGTGATTGAATGAACCAGTAAGTAGACAGTAGACTTTTCAGAAAAATATAAGCTAACTTCAAGCTATACTTTTTTTTTCTAGGTGAAGTAAGAACTGAAACACAATTTCATTCTACATAAAGAAGGATGTTTTCATATTTGATTAATATGTCAGTTAGGACCTTACAAAAAATTACTCTATCAGAAAAGATGGCTGTGACATAAGTTATTTAGAATGATTAGAACAGTCCTCTGGGTTTTCATTATCACAGTATATACATGCCTGGTTTTAAGAGGACGATGCCAAATATTTTTTCTCCTAAGTTGTTTCTTTTCTTTGGCCTCTCTGCTTTTGTGTCTGTATTACATCTGAATTTCATCAATTCTGGTATATTGAAAAACATCCAAAAAGGCATGGAATGAAAACAGAATTATTTTGCTTTTGGAGGGACATACTTGCTAAGCATTAAATCTGTCTTATGGCAGAGGGAGGGAATTTTATCTTAAAGGATCTCAATGTAAATGGAGACATAGTATAAACAAAAAAAAAGAGGGGCATAGAAGGAATGGGCATATATGACTAAGTACAGCTGAATGGAGATATAATGAAATTCTTAGAAGATTGTTGTAGAGAGCTAAAATTTGGACTTAAATTGGGCCAGCATTTAAAAGATCTCATTTAGCAAGATAATTTTAAGTAATTTTGTAGAAGGGAAGGTATTTAACATAATTGGATAGGGGTGGGAAGAGACTAGTTCAGATGACTAGACTTAGATTAAGACCTATCTTTTGGTTTTGGGGGGACTAGCTTGTAGCATGCGGAAGACAATAGCGTAAGTAGAGGAAAAATAAGAAATTAAGCAGGATTTGTCTTGCCATACTTTAATATCAGTGGTACTAACAAAGCATGTTGCAAATAGAGTATGCTGATAATTGTTGACTCTCCTCATCAGGTAACCAACAGAGACTGTTGGAGGAAAAGTTAATTATGGTTAACTTCTAAGTGTTATCAACCTAGGAGGCATCTCTAAAGGTATTAAACATCTGTAGGAAGACTCTCTTCTTTAGGCTTACAGTCAGGAAGCAGAGAATTTCTGACGCTATAAATTACTAAGTATTTTCCATAGAAACTTGGTTCTACCCTTAGGAGTTAATTTCACAATTAAAGAGGGATTTGTTGTTGTTGAATTGTTTCTATAGTGTCACACTTTTCATGACCCTATTTGGAATCTTCTTGGCAAAGACCCTTTTTCTTCCACAGCTCATTTCACAGAAGAGAAACTGAGGGGAATAGGGTTAAGTCACTCGTCCAGGGTCACACAGGTAGTAAGTATTTGAGACTGGATTTGAAAGATGAGTCTTCCTGGATTCCAGGACTAGTGCTCTGTATACTACACCACTTAGCTGTACCACCCCCCTCAAAAAATAGGGATACTAATAATCAAATTGTCGGAATTCACATCAACCCCAGAGAAAATATATTGGATGTGAAAGGAAAAGGCAAGCTGTATGAAAATGACAATTGAGTTAGTCTAAATAATAGGTTACACTGTATTACTAATTATTGGGTTTGTCAGTGGTATCAGAGACCTTATCCACAAAAGAGTAGTTTCAACTACTCTGTGTTCATAAAGTTCAAATCTGCATTCTCCCCTTGACATCTCACCTGAGTTGCAATCACATAAGTTCAGAAAGCCTACATCTCCTGTATGACCAAGTGTTGCATTCAACATGTATAAAGCCCCAAAATTTCCACCAGCAAAACAGCTTCTCTTTCTAATTTTCCTCTGTCTTTCGGTATCACCACTATTGGAACCATCCAGAGCCCCTAGGCTCTGAAAGAACTTTTGCCAACTCCTCTGAATCCCACCTTTTTTAGTATTGATTCCTGCTGCCACCAGACTCTCACCTTCATACTTGCAGTAGCTTTCAAATCTTCCTCTCACCTTCTAGTCTGGTCTTATTAATTCTGCAGAGTTGCCAGACTAAACTTCCTAAACATCACTTTTTACATGCAACTCCATCATTTGTAAAGAGGAGATAATGCCATCTCTTAGAGTTTCTATAAGGCTTAAGTGAGTTTGTAAAGTGCTGTGTAAACTTTTTGATGCTAAAGAAGTGACTACTACTACTATTACTTCTACCACCACCACCACTACTACTACTACTGCTACTGCTACTGCTACTACTAGTACTACTACTAATAACTAATAATAGAATATATCAATTTAAGTTCCAAACTTCATCTTGACATGTATAGTCTTCCTTCATCTGACCCTGCCTTATCTAGCCAGATTTATGTATCCTTTCTCATAGTCAGACCAGTCTTCACCTTACAGCCCCCCACAAGAAGTGCTCCTTCTTCAGTCCCTGTTTTTCTGTTCCTCCTCCCTAAAATACTCTCTCTTCCTGTCTAAATCCTGTGTTTCATTCAGATATCAAATTACAATCACTACACACTCTAGTTTATAGTCTTTGTCAGTCTCTAAAGCCAAAAAGATTCATGGCCTAGCCTACTACTAATGAGCCTCTCTGAACTTGGCTAGGAGAATCCTTAGGTGATAGACATATAATGTCTGTGATGTACACTTTGAGTTGATATTTCCATAAAATAAGTAATGTATGGTTTGATTCCTTGTGTTTAATAAATTTACATTCCTGTTTTCAAAAAAAGAACTTTTTTGAGTATGAGTTTGACGAGCTGTATGCCAAGGTATTCTCTTGCCAAAGATTAAAGATACTGAGTTTATGAGACTCCTGAAATATGTAGGAGAAGCATATATCCACAGAAATATACTTGGTAATTGCAAGAAAAACTAGAGAGAGGAAAAATATTTTAGGAGAGCATTGCTAGTCCAGGGGGTGAAGGCCTAAGATGGAGGCATTTAAACAGAGAGCCAAGGGTGAAACAAAGGATATTCTGAAGATGGGATCGACAGTGTTTGAGAAGGAAGCCAAAGATGAATCTAAGATTCTTAACCTCAAACTAGGGGGTGGCAGTGGGAAGGGGTTGGACATATAACATTCAATAAGGGAACAAGCATTTATTGAGTTCTTACTATAAGTCAACCGCTGCACTGAGTGTTGGGAATACAAAGAAAAAATGAGCGAACATCCTTGCTCTCAAGCAGCTGACATTCTAACGAAGAAGATGATACACTAATGACTAAGTACATGCAGTTTATATACAGGGTAAATGTAAAGTAATCTCAGAGGGAAGGTGCTGGGGTAGAGTTGGGAATGGGAAAGGCCTCCTACAGAAGGCTGAAGCTAGAGAAGCTAAGAAAGAGATGAAGGTGAAAAGAAAGAGTCCACCAAGCATGGAAGACCAATAATATGGGAGCTTAGAATGGGGAGATGGAGTTTCTGTGTGAGAGAAAAACCTGAGTACCTTAGGAAAGGACTTTAGTTTAGATTAAAAGCTAATGAATTCAGTTTTGAACAAGTTAATAGTACAACAAGGCATTTTAGGATAAGATTAATAACAAGAAAATGGAAATAAGAGTAATAGTTCCCTTTTTCCAACAATTAAAATCGTAAGACCTTATTTGAGTTATATTTTTATGTTTAAGAAAATTTGTTGAGGAATTCCACCACCAAACCCTCAAGAGAAGCAGACTACCCCTTCTTTGTTTGCAGGGGTTCTGCTTTGCCCTTTTGTCTTTTAAGTTAGCAGTTCATTTAATATGCATCTTTTTAATTTGTTTTACTATGGGGCGTGATGCATGTTGTGAGACGGAATGTCCACACTGATTTGAAATTTTTTTTTAATGAATGGATCAGATGTCTACTGCCATACATCGCACATCAGTGGGATCTCTTATATCCATGATGATCGTGGTGTTTATTGTGATATTGATGAAGAACTCAGTATTACTTGGAAAACCCTCACAATTCTCTGTTTAATGCAGTCGAATTCCTGAAGGCTATTAGAATGAGAAGTCAGATCTTAGTCCTGAATTTTCTGCTTAAAGAAGGGGCTCAAATTCACTTGTAAGACAGGGGAGCTTAATTAAAGTAAATGCAGAGAAAAGTACTTTTTGGAAGGCTGTCACATCTCTTTCTGACACCATTAAGCACTAAAAATGCAGTTAAATGCTATTTTGGAAATTTGGTTCTTTTTTCTTTTCTCTCTTGGCTTTTGTCTTTTTCTGAATCTCTTCTATCCTTTTAGTGAAAGGGGAAATAAGGTACTTAGAAGAATGTACTACATTCACTGCCTCCTTATGTACTTCTCTATCTCTGTCTTTATCTGCAAAGTAATGAGAACACCCTTCAAAGCTTTATTTTTTTCCCTCATTCTCTTTCTTTCCTTCATTTCCTGTCTGTCTCTTTCACCTGAATCATTGGCTGAATCTTTGAAAGGGAAAATAAAACTTTAGAAAAATAAAAATGAAAACTAAAGTTCATTTTGGTTATTTCATGACATTTGTAATGTCCATGTATAGCAGCTCCTTTGCATCTTCCCAATTATAAATCTTTATGTCTTTGGCTTTGGTTGAAATTAGAAAGCATTGTCATTATGTTAGTCTTTTGTGAGAAGCAGGCGTAAACCAAGCAAGGCATGGCAGAATTCAGAGTCTTGAACAAGGTGGTCTGTCTTAGCTCAGTGTCAGAACAAACCACTTACTGTTAAGCTGGTTTATTCAGCCTTGATTGCTAATTATGTGCAGTGCATGTTAGAGTTTAAAAAAATTTTCCAGAGGTCACTTTTCATCTTTATGTGTATAGTCGTAAGTATGCATATAATTTGGATTTATGAAATTCATTGTTTGAAAGTTAATTAGTATTTCTTTGTTACAGTATCTTCTGTTTTCCTAAAGAATCATTTAACTAATTGCTTCCATCTTCTTTCTTACTCTTACTTTCAGTGGGTACTTTCTAATTAAACCCCAGTTAAGGTATGTTATCTGTAGTTTCATTGATATTAACAAGTATAAATGACTACGCATTTTAATCAAATTATAGTTTAAAGTATTCCTTTGTGATACTTTATATTCAGAAAAATGTGAGACTTAGGAATTAAGCTTGGCTGATATCTTAATGTAAAAAAGAAAATGCTAACTAATGATGTGTTAGAGATCCTTAGTTTAGGGAAAATAGGTTACAAAAGTGTTACTGTGAACATGTTTTGGTAGGCAATATCAATATGGTGCTATATGATAAAGACAGGAAATGAGATAGTTAAAAGTTAATGGCCTTCTGTTTTATAGAGAGCTGTTAATAATACTGTCTCAAATATTTGTCAAGTGAATTATTGTGATAATCAAGGATGATCCGATGGGATTGTGCTTCACGGTGCTATTTGGTTTGATAACCCTCTAGGAATCCCTAAAGAACTCTAGGAATAATGTCTCACACGTACATTAACATCTATTGCAAGTCTGTAAAATCATCAGTCGACCGCAGTATGGACAAGAGAGAGGGGGTGAAACTTGGATTTGTATATTTATCAGCAATTTTCCAGTTCTTCAGGAGAGATAGAGACACAGAGACAGAGAAATTGCTCTTGTCTAGCCTTTCAAAATAACGAAAAGAAAGTGTCCAAATCTTTAATGATTCTATGCTTTTTAAAGCTATAAAAATAGTACTCGTATGTAAAATTATTTTTATCTACTCATTTGCCCTTCATGTAAAGTGCACTGTAGGGGGACCTCATTTAACTAAAGAGAGACAGAGACAGAGACAAAAGAAAGAAGGAAAGAGAGAGAAGAAGGAAGGAAGGAAGGGAGGGATAGAGGAAGGAAGGGAGGAAGGGAGGAAGGAAGGAAGGAAGGAAGGAAGGAGGGAAGGAGGGAGGGAGGGATGGTGATGGACTGACTGGTATATCCATGATGACTTTTACTGAATAGCATCCTTACTCTGTAATAAAAGTAAGTATAGTTTCCATTCAGAGTTGAGTGGTCAGGTCACTTATCTTTCTTCAATACAGTCCCTCAAGAGCAAGAACTTTTTATTTATTTTTTCCAGCTTCTAATATGGCTGCATCAGGATTGGAGAAAAGCATTATGTTCCTTTCTGTTTTCAGTCCCTACAATTGTAGTGAACATACTTTTTGTTGTTGGGGTTTTTTTTTAACCTTTCTTGTCCTGATTGATATACCTGCATTCAGGAAAGTTTTGTCTATACAAATAAATCTAAAACATAGGTAAAACAACTTCCTTGTTTTCTTGAAATCAAGAACACTATATAAAACCTTCAAGTTTATAGTGCATTTGAATATAAGGGGTTAAAGGAATTGTTGCAGACTGGATGTGGATGTGTCAGAATGCTTTAAAAATCGATTCTAGCTAATGGAGAGAATGTTTTTAAAGTGAACTATTGCCATTCCTTCAACAACCACACAAGGTAGGGGGGAAATTTTTTTCAAGTAAACATTGAAGGAAAGGCAAGGTCTTCCCTATAGAATTAATGAGAATTGCAGTCGTCTGCCACAGGGAATATAATTTGAAAGACCTTTTCCATGTGCATTATTCCATCTTGTCTAGAACCAGATAAGTGACCTCTTATTTTAAGTGTGCAGTTACTTGCACAAGATGATTGTGCAAAATAATGCCAGAGAAAAATATCGTAGATATTAATTTTTTAATTCTTTATAATGTACAGTTAAGCTGGCCAAACCTGCTATATAGTCTGCTGGATCTCTCCAGTAGCCCAACTTACTCACAGGAAATATGGGCTACCTCATCTTAGAGCAGCTAGGGAGATATGGCCCCAGACTAGAAAGATAGCACAGTCTAGAAAAAATACTTTGCTTTTGTGCTCTGTAATGTTTTTACAAATGTCTTTGCTAAAAGCTTTATCTCCTAACTAATGACTATAAAAGGTTAAGGGGGAAAAGGGCCAACTTTATGAATTGTGCTTCTGTTTATATTCCTAGTCTTAGATATGTTGTTTGGTCAATATAGTCTCCTTAATTATAGATCCTCATTAAATGAAATTTTTGCATTTTACTTGTTTAAATTCACCAGGGCTTGCCCTTGACAATAGGAAGTCAAGTTTTTATTAATTAAAGAAATTAGTAATTAGCCCTAAGGATAAATATGTACACAGAAGCACGATTGTTAAGTTTTCTACTTTATTCTTGCCCACTTTATACAATAGCCAACCATCTTCATTTGATTTTTGGCTGAAATATCAATATATGTAGAATCCACATACTATATTTTAAATGATTTTTTTCCTCTAAGTAGGTAGTGTTCATTTATTCAATTAATGTTTATTTTATCATGTCTGTTATGTGCAAGGAACATGATTGTGCTTTGAAAGAAACAACAGAGAAAAATTTAGGTACTTCCTATTGGAAGTATTGTAAGGCACATGAGTAGAACATATTCCTTGCAAATATTGTAAAGAAATCATTCCCTAAAAGATTTGACTTGAAGCTAATACATTCAAGACATTATAAGTGATAAATTTGAATGCAGCAGGCTCAAGGAGGAGGAGATGTTTGTTTTATTGATAAATAAATTCTAATAATCTAAGTTTCACTTCAGTTTTGAGAATTATCATGATTCTCAACTGAAGGACATATTTATTGTAAACTCTGAACGGTCTTTCTGAAACCTGAAAAAGATTTGTGAAAACAGCCTGCAATAAAAATCACACACGCTTCATAAAACACTACTTGATAGATATCACTTGCACCATTAAGAACTAAACGACAAAGGATGTAATTTCAGTTCTGGCATGCAATATTAATCGAAAGCCTTTAAAACATCTTGCTGATGGGAACTATGACAACGTGACATTGAAGAATTATGAGCTAAAGACATCTATCTTAATCAGATTTTCAAAGTAAATGCCATAAAACATAAAGTTGTTTCATCCATCTTTACATATTCACATGTTTGGGAGGGAAGACCGTTTTCTAGTTTGTTGCTCCAAATAAAATGAATAAAAACCCCACAGTTCATACAGAAAGATCAATATGCAGAGAAATGAGAGAATTGCAGCAAGCTTGCCTTAAATGATCAGGGAGATACTTGGATAACGTGTAGGTTTCTTCCATGTTTTATTTCTGTGGGGGATTCTCCTAAAAAAATCTTTAATGGAATAATATGAAGGCACTTTTAAAAGATAATTACATGCATGTTTGCCTTCAAGAACTCTAAAATAAAATTCAGTGTTCAAACTTCATTGCATAAGTGAATAATTTCATAGACATACATGTTAATACTTGGTTTACATTTTTCCACAATTCTATTAAGTGTCAAATTCTTTCTTTGAATAGATGAGTAAAAGCCAGGAGGTTCCAAATCAACACACATTATTTCCATGAGGCAAAGAGACTGTCAGTGTGGGCTGGGAATGGTTGTTGCTTGAACTTTAAATTTTATTATTTTCAAGAAAAATAACTATGTCCACAATTTGGACAGTACATGTAAACTATGATTCACTATTCAATTTAATCCATTAAACATTACGTTCTATGCAAGTCACTATCTCGAATAATAACAACTGACATTTATATGGCACTTTACACAGTTTGCAAAGCACTTTACGTAATTCCCTTAATTAGAACCTGACAACTATGCTGTGAAGTAGGGTCTGCATGTCCCCTCACATAGCCCCATTTTACAGATGAGAAAAGTAGCAAGTTAAATGTCTTGCTCATAGTCAAACTGCTAGTAAGGGTGAGAGGCGAAATTGAAATCCAAGACTTCCTTTCCCCAATTCCAGAACTCTGTTCTCTGCTTTTTCATCAGTAGTCCCTCGAGGAAGCTAGGTGGTTCAAAGGATACAGCACTGGGCCTGGAATCACTAGATGTGTGACCCTGGGCTAGTCATTTGTCTTCTGTTTGTTTCAATTTCGTCCCCCATAAAGTAGGGATAATAATACCAGCTATTCCCCAGGTTGTTGTGAGAATCAAATAAGATCCTATTTGTAACGCTCTTAGCACAATGCCTGGCACATAGTAAGGGCTATATGTAAAAGTTAGCAATTTTTGTTGTTGTTACTACCTCATTACTAATCCTTAGAGGCAGCTAGGTGTTACTGTGGATAGAGCTTGAGTTAGGTAATCCTGAGTTCAGATCTAGCCTTAGACACTTCCCACTTAATGACCCTGGGCAAGTCATATAACCTCTGCCTGTATCAGTAAACCAGGGATGATAATAATGGAACTTACTTCCCAGGGTTGTGAGGATCATATGAGATGATATCTAGAAGGCACTTAGTATGGTACTTGGCACATAGTAGGTTCTTCTTTTCCATAGGGAGTTGAAAAGCAGTAAACGTATACGAACAACGTAAGCCTATTCGAATTTGATGAATACGTAGAAGTACAAAATGCTTTGAAGAGAATATTTTCAGCTTGGGAGATCAAACAAGACCGTGGAAGAAATGTCAGTGGCTCTTAAAGGACAGGAAAATTGATTTTTGAGGAATGGGAAGTGAATAAGGGACAGGATGAGATAAAGCCTTCAAATACCGCTTTCAGAGTTAATCGGGTATGTCCCCTGTAGTCGCATTGCAGACTAAAGAGGGTGCCACGTTTAAGCAATAGTAGACAGTCTAATTGACTGGTCTGTAAAGTATAGGAAGGTGAAGGATGGCAAAACAGAACTTGAACAGTAGGATCAGAAGGATTAGGGTCATATGTTCAGAGCTCAAACAGATCTTAGGTGCCACCTACCCCAACCCTCTCATTTTATAGGTGAGAAAACTGAGATGCAAAGGGGTTTATTGACTTAGCCAAAGTAACACAGGTTGTAATTGGCACAGCTGGGATCTGCCTCCAGATCTAGGGCTCTTTCTACTGGGCTATCCATGCTGTCAAATTATTGGGGCCAAACAGTAGGGAACCTTCATTGCCAAGCTAAGGGACTTGGTCCTAATTCAGGAGACAATGGTGAGCATTCAGGGGATTTTGAGCAGAGGAACGATATTATTGGAACTGTGCCTAAGGAAAATTACTCAAGCATGACTAAGTAAAGAGCATTGGAAGAAGCCACTCTTATGATATACAGATGACAAGTATTGAAGACCTTAGCCTGAACAGAAACAGTGGAAATGGAAATGAAGGGGTAGTTGTAGGAGATATTAGATGATGCTTTTACTAGAAAATAGTTGAGGTTTGGGGTTTAGAGGTGCTCAGGACCACAGAATAGTGATAGGCTGGGTCCTGCCAAATGAATTTGACTCAAGCCTTCTCTCAGCCAAAGTAAAACAAAGTTTATTAAAGATTCACCATATTAGGGAGACTGTTAAGGGACCTAAGCTTTTGTGATGTTTGTATTGACAAGTGGGCCAGAACTATCTGAACCAGACTGATTCTGAGCTAGGTTATATCTGGGCACCTTCATGAAGGAAAGATGGATCTTATACACAAAAAGACTGTGGGAGGGATCTTAGAGGTGGCCTAGAGGAGGGATTTGGGGAGGGTCTTGAGGAAAAATCTAAGCAAGATCTTGATGGGACTGAGGTCAGACTCCATGAACCAAGAGAATGGGATTGTGATGGGATCAAGGGTGGGAAACAGGCAGAGGCAATTGGAATGGAATGGACAATGGAAGGCTAGGCTAGTTTAGGATCAAGGGTGGGAGATAGCTGAAGGCCACCTGGACATAACAGACAGTGGAGGACTTTTGGCCTCTAGGGAACCCCAGATCAAGTGGGAAGACTTGAGGGGGTTTCCAGAGCCTATACCACATCAGTACTACTACTACTACTACTACTACTACTACTACAGTAATAATATGATATTATTACTGTATATTATATATTATATTGTATATATAGTAATATATAAATATATTATACTTATAAAATTAAAAATTATATATTTATAAAATATATTATATATAATAATAACAGTAACAGTAAGCATTTATATAGTACTTATTCTCTGCTAGGCATGGGGCAAGGTACTGGAATAGAATAAAAAATAAAATAGCCTCAGCCCTCAAAGAACTTGCATTCTGATTGAGTTTAAAGAAATATATATATAGCAAAAGATCAAAAAGAGCCTATGTTTAAAGATGGCATAAAGTAATATCTCAGAGGGAAGGGCACTAGCAAACAGTGAAATTTTTATGGGTTTTTTGGTTATAGGCAACAATCAAACTGAGCCTCAAAATGAAAATATTTAGTCACTAATTAGGTGGAGAAAGAGAGAAGAGATGATGAAAAAATGATTTCAAGATATGAAGCTAGAAAGAAATTGCTAGACATATTGTCAAGATACAAAGACAAAAATGAAATTGTCCTTGACCTCAAATAGCATATATTCTGTCAAGGGGAGAAGGGCTGTTCATGGAATAAGAAAGGTATGAGGAATGGGCTGGTTTGGGAGGAAAGTTGATATGTTTGATTTTAGACACGTACAGTTTATCAAGAAATCAAGATAGTGGTATCTTGTAGGCAGTAAGAAATGTAGCACTTCCACTCAGGAGAGAGTTTGGGGTTAGATATATTTGAGAATCCCTCATGTAGAGATAAGGCTCAAAAGTATCATGGTTTGAAGTCTGATATTGATAGTTAAAGCCATGATAGTTCTTGAGATCATCAAGGGAGTGAATTTAGAAACAGAAGGAAGCCAGGAGTAGAGCCTTGAAAAATATAAATAGGTGTTGAAAGAAGAAAGGGGGTCAGACAGAAAAGAAAGGAAAGGAAGATGTAAAAAGAATGGAATAGTAAAAGTTAAGGGGGAGAAAGCAGCAAGAAGGAAAGGCTAGTCAGTGATGCATTTTTCTTCTTAGAGATAAAGGAGAGTTAAGAGATTTTAAAGGTTTTCAGATTGCACAATCATAAAATGATTTTAGAGTGAGTAATTTCAATAGAGACATTGTAATTAAAGCCACATTACAAGAAGTTGAAAAAATGAGTTAGGTGGTTGAAGTGCAGGTGGGAAGTATGGCCTTCTTTCTAGAAATTCAGTAGCCAATGAGAACTAGCTTGAGGGTATATCCTGGCCAAGAAAAGTTCTTTTAAGATAAAGGACATCTGAGTATCTTTGAAGTTAGTGAGGGGGGAGACACCAAAAATCCAAAGGGAAGGGAGGGTATGAGTGAAGGAACAAACTTTAAAAGGATATAGTTTAAAGGACACCGGTGGAGGGTTATGGGGAAGGCTACAGTGGAAATTTGTTTGAGGATTATACAAAGATGATAAATAATCATCTACTCAAGGACGATAATCTCATGAAGAGGATGCATGGGACCACCTGCTTCCTTACCACATTTTATCCATCATTTCCTCAACAAGCATGCTCAAGATTCATCCTGTGCAAAACCAGTCATTATTTTCGGTTTCTATCCATCCCCTTCGGCTTTGGTGCAGTGGGATGAATACTGCCTTTAGATCTAGAACTGCAAGGGAACTCAGCCTTATCTCATTCAGTTCCCTCATTCTGCACATAAGGAAACTGGGATCTAAGGTGATTAGGTGATTTGCCTAAGGTCATGGCATTGGAGTCAGTGCTTTTTTCCCACTTAGGAGATGTGAATTCAAATGCCATCCTGCTACTTTGTGTGACCTTGGACAAGTCACTTAAACCTTCCTGAGCCTTAGTTTTTCTCATTTTCCCAAGGAGTAGGTCGAACTCAGTGTCTTCTCAGGTTACTTGCTACTACTCTCTGTCTGTGATCCCAAGATCCATCTCTCCTCACACCAACTTCTCCTAATTTTCAGTTTTTGTTGATGGCACCACCTCATTCTTCCTTCCTTAGGAGGAAGGGTCATCTTTGACTCTTTCCGTTTCTCATCCTTCAAAGCAAATAAATTCCCAAATACCATCTGTCTACCTCCTTAATATCTCTCTTTTCTGTCATCCAATATTGATTCCCCTCCTTCTACTCCCACTACTACGATGCTAGTTGGGTGTTCATTACTTCTCACAAAGGCTATTCTAACAACCTCCTAATTGCTTTCCCTATCATTTTGTTTTCCCTCTCCCTCCAATCAATATTTTACACTGCTGTCACATTAATTTTCTCATATCAAACCTCTAATTCACCATTCCCCTGCTAACACAACAGAAACAGTAACCTTTAGTGGTTCTACATTCAAATCTGGCATTGAGGGTTATCCATTATCTCCCTCCAAACTGCCTTTGAAAAGTCCATACTCCATCCACACTTGCCATATGTGTGTGTGTATATACAGATAGATAGAGATTGAGATATTGTGCTGTCCTGCTAGTGTGTCTTTATTTACACTGTTTTCCTTCTTCCTTTTCCCACTGTTTTTTCACTGTTGAAAGCAACTCAAATGCTGCCTCCTCCATGAAGTATCTCCTGATGCTGCCAGCTAGAAGATACTCTCTCCTCTCTCCCCCTCTCATTCTTTGGTGTACATTATTTGCCTCCCTTGTATATTATTAGGATATAGATTTATATAGTAAGATAAGCATAATTAAATGTCTTCTTTGAATTGGATGTGTATCTGCTAATGTGTATCTGCCAGTGTTTGACAGGAAACCCCAGATTTGATTTTACTTGAGAGAGAGTGATAAGCAGGAAAATTACAAACAATCTCTTAGAACTAATGCAGATACTATAGCATAGCATTGAGTCACAGAGCAGACAGTGTGCTTGGAAAAGCAGCAGTTGCAGAACTAAGGTGTTTGCTTTTAATGCAAAGCATCACACTCAAAAAAACAGGACAAATTTCCACAAGATCATGGAAGTTGTTGACTAACTATAGTGTGCATTCCACTGTTGCCAGCAGGTGCTGATTTAAGCAAGGAATAAGAATCAGAAAGGGGTTCAAATGCATTGTTGCCTGAATCAGCATTTTTTCCTAAATATGCCTAAGAAATAACTCATTTAGACTGTGTATAGCTGTTGATTTACAAATATAATTTAATGATTTCATTTAAGAAAATCTCTAGAAACAAAAATTTGTAGAAACGAAAATAGACCTTTTAGAATTCAAAAGTATCATCTTGTAAGAAAGTAGAATTTTTCATTTGAGAAAGAAAAACGAATACTTTGTGGTAATCCCTTATAGGAGGCATTATTTTTCATATATACCACAATGTGTTTGTGTTTTATTTGTGAAAGAAGACAGTATAATTATAACAACATATCTCAGTAGTGCTTTATGATCTGCAAAACACTTCCTCGTGAGGTAGGGACTTCAGGTATCATTACCACTTTCAGTCAAGCAGTCAGTAAAACTGTATTGAATGCCTATTATGTGCCAAGAACTGTGCTAAACTGTGGCCATCCAAATACAAAAAAGAAAGGAAGCTCCCTCCCTCACGCATCTTATAATCTAAAGGAAGACAGCACACCCAAAATGAAACTGAAACGCGCTGGGGCTAGGGTGGCTTTGAAGGGTGAGGGAAGGTACCTCACAAGAGGCAGAGGTCAAGGCTAAGGTTGAGAGGTGAGCTAAGAAAGGTTACATGCTCTGCCCATTGTTACAAAGAGCAAGTCTGTCAAAAGGTGGGGTCCATACTCTTTTCCTATTCCAATTAGTAGCAATATGGAGCCGTACTATTCCTATGACTTCTTTTCCTTTTTGTGATTAAATGCAATTCAGAATACCACTAGGAAAATCAACATTAATTTCTCAAACCAGTGAACGTCTGATAGATTTCAGAGTCACTGAATTTTCAAACAACAGGTCCTTAGAGATCTTCTAATCAAGACCTTTCCTCTTATGGATAAAGGAACTGAGGTCCAGAGATGTGAAGTGATTTTCATAGTCACGGTCAGAGGTGGGATGAGAGCTCTCAGCTCCTCTGAACTTG
This sequence comes from Petaurus breviceps papuanus, assembly GCF_028583685.1. Taxonomy (NCBI): domain Eukaryota; kingdom Metazoa; phylum Chordata; class Mammalia; order Diprotodontia; family Petauridae; genus Petaurus; species Petaurus breviceps. The sequence continues at coordinate 57,084,151 of NW_027185655.1, read as the reverse complement.
AATCCTTAATCCTTCACTCTACGAAGTTGTCTTTCAGTGGTCTCAGTAATCTAATTCTGAGGGACTATCAGTGTCCTATCAAAATGTGACAAATTACAGCTTGTAATGATCTTCTGGTCTCCCTCCTCTTTCTTTTCCTTCTCTTCCTTTTTATTTTTTAAACAAATTATCACTGAGTCACTTTCTGTTTTTAAAAAAATTATTCTTATTTTTATGTAAATGGCCATTATCACCATCCTTCCAGCTCTTACCTTCCTGTCTCTTCAAATACATTTGCATGTTTTTGTTCATAGCACATCATATTCCATTTAAAGTCAGTAAAATGTAATTTAACTGAAATTAAATGCTCATTAAGTAATGAAAAGAGGAGAGAAATAGTATTTTATGGATGTCCACAGTCTGTATTCTATTTATCAGTAAAATGGTGTCATGTAGAAGAGAGAATGATGGATTTGGAGTCAGGAAAACCTGAGCTCATATCCTAGCTTAAGAAATCTTCCTCTCTGGGCAAATTATTTAACCTCTTTGAGTCTCTTTTCTCCTTCTAAAATAGAGATAATTATCCCAGGGTTATTGTGAAGACCAATTGAGATGGGAAATCATACAACAGTATTTTGTACATCTCACAGGCTCTAGCATTGGGTGATAGACCTATAACTGGAAGGAACCTTAGAGAACATTTCAACAAAGCTCATTTTTATAGAGAAGAAAAGTCATACCTATAGAGGGTAAGTGACTTGCTCTGGGTGACACCGCTAGTAAGTAGAATAGATGGGATTCAATAGCTAGTGAGTGAAGCATGATTCAAACCCAGGGCCTTTGACTCCCAATAATAGTAATAATAATATCAATGGTAATAGGTGGTATTTATATAGCTCTTTAAGTTTTACAAAGCACTTTTCAAATATGAACTCTTTTTATCTAATAAAATTCATACATGTATCCAGCATGATGATATCGCTCTAGGTGCTGTCATTATCCCCATTTAACAGATGAAGAAACTGAAACAGAGAGAGGTTGAGTGGCCTGCTTCTCGTCACACATCTAGTAAGGGTCTGAGGCCAGATGTAACTCATCCTCCTCACTCCAGGTCCAGAGTTCTCTCCGCGAGGTCATCTTTGTACACTCCTAAATGTAAAGTGGTTTTTTTATTTTCCCTTTTCTGCTGTCTTAGGGAAACATATGTTTAAGTATGAATTTGAAATGAAATGCACTTTTATACCATTTTAAAATATATTATATCTCTGATTAATAACCACACATACTATTTGGTTTGTATACTTCCCTAATATATGGGATATGTACATTAACTAAGAACGGCCACCCCTGTGGTCTTCTGGGTGTGGTTATTTATGAAGCTGGACTCTGGAGGAGAGTTAAGAAAATGTGCCTTCCTCCTTTGCATGGCCGAGATACTGTAGTGGAAACATCTATATACTATCAGTTAGTAGAACCTGTATTAAGTGCACACTGTGTGCCAAACACTGGGGATGCAAAAAAAGACAAAAGATGGCCCCTGCCCTCAAGGAGCTTACAGTCTAAGGGAAGAGACAACACGCAAACAGCTTTGGGCAGGAAAAATAGGAAGTAATCAGAAGAGGAAGGACACCAGAACTAAGTGGAATTAGGGAAGTCGTCCGTTTGATGGTATGATTTCAGCAGGGATTGGAAGGGCAGCTAAGTGGCACCATACAGCAGACTCAAGTGCTGGGTCTGGAGTCAGGAAGTCTCATCTTCCTGAGTTCAAATCTCACCTCAGACACTTACTAGCTGTGTGACCCTGGGCAAGTCATTTAACTTTGCTTGCCTCCATTTCCTCATCTGTAAAATGAGCTGGAAATGGCAAACTGCTCTAGTATCTTTGCTAAGAAAATCCCAGATGGGGTCACAGAGCGTTGAATACAACTGAAAACAACTGAAAAATAACAAAAAGGGTGACCAGTAGGCAGAGATGAGGAGGGAAAACATTCCGAGTACGGAGGGCAGCCCGTGAAAATGCCCAGAGTTGGGAGATGGAAAGAACAACAAGATGGCCAATGCCATCAGATCACAGAGTAGAGGGGTAGGAGAGGGGTGTGAGAAGTAAGACTAGTGGACCTTTTTATCTCTATTTTTAAATCTTTATTAACAACAGCTGTCTTTTTGAGTGGAGAGAGGGTTATTTGGGGAAATGCAGGTATTGTAAAAAACAAAACAAAAACAAAGGGTATCTGTAAAAAATTTTAAAAGATGTCAAAATCAACCATTTGCACCTGACCCCCTCCAGAAAACACCCACAACATTCCATGATGCTCTACTCTGCTACCTGTCCAATTTTTCCTCCACAATTTCTAATACTGTAGTTAGATGATCATAGAATCATAAAATATCAAAGCCTGAAGAGACCACTGGCATCGTCTGACTCATTCCCCTCATTTTAGATAAGAAAGCTGAGGCCTCAGTCACTCCTTAGGTGCAAAGTCTGCTAGTCATTATTCACCCCTCATTTCTCACTTATTTTCTTGTTTTTTCTTGTGGTCAACGCCAGGCCAGCGGGGATGAGTCTGGAGGACGGCTGTTGGATTACGAGGGGTTAGAAAATGATGCCTCTTTCTATCAGGTTCTTCTGTTTTTAAGGGAACTTTTTTTTTCAGTTGATAATAAATTCTCCCAGGGAAAGGATGCTGGTGAAGATTTTTTTAAATACTTCTTTCTCTTTTACTCTTTCTTTTTATACCTCTACTGAGAAGTGATCCTAAAGAAACCCAAACAAATTTCTCACCAGTCGTACCTGAGAGAATTCAAAATCAGCCCGTTCCCTGGGAGTATATTCTACTTTGAAATAGTTGTCTGATAATAAATAACTCACATAGCCATTTCTTTATGATTTAAAGGGATAATTTGATTTCTTTCATGTCAGCAAACATTTTTTGGGATCTACTGTGTTTGAGATGAGGCCTTATGGATAGAGGACTGATCAGAGTCCAGAACACTTGGATTCATGACCACTCCTTAACATAGACTAGCTGAATGATGCCAGACAAGCTATTTATAACCTTTTAGTATCCTAAGGAAGCTCCCTAAATCCCTAAAAGCCAAAGTTCCAAGGCATTCACAAATCTACCTTGCTCAAGGGAATTTCCTCTTTGGAAGTTCCCTATGTAGGGGAGGTGAACCTGTGGCCTCAAGGCTACATGTGGCATTCTAGGTCCTTGGGTGCAGCCTTTTGACTAAATCCAGGTTTTATAGAAGAAATCCTTTTATTAAGGGGATTTGTTCTGTAAAGTTTGGATTCATTCAAAGGACCACACTTGAGGACCTAGAGGGCCACATATGGCCTTGAGGCCATGAGTTCCCCACCCCTGCTTGCCATCCCACCTTCTCTTGCCATCTAATTGTAAGATTATGCAGTTTATTGGTTTGAATTTTTGAACTTGAACTGCCTTTGAATTCCATTTATGAATGTGCTGGAACAGAATCAGAGGCATTTTCACACTTAAGCACTTGCCTTGGATGAGAATTGACCTCCTAAAACAGAGACATCTCTCCTACCTGGCATTAAGTCAGGGCTGAGGGCAGTGGAGAACAACTGAGCTATTTTAATGATGTGAAAGGAAATTATAGATGAGGAAGGGTTTCCCTTTTCCCATTTTAACTGTATCATTGTGGGCTGGTTCTGTTGCCAGTGTCCCACTCTGGGGGAAGGCTGATGTGTATGGGGAAGGCGGGTGATGAGGAGGAGGAAAGGAAGGGAAGGAAATACACTGAACATCCTGAAATCATTGCTGTGTAATTAGATCTACCATGAACTTGTGGCATAACCTTGGACATGTTACCTCAACTCAAATTTCCACATTTGTACAGTGAGGAAAATACTTGCCATACACTTACTTTCCTGAATAGGGAGATGGAGATTAATGAGCTGGTTTCTACTGTTCTTTGCACTTCTCTGTATAAAGGAGACATTTCTATGTATGATATATACCTGCCTGCCTTTTGCAGGTCAACAAAATGAGTTGCTTTCAGTATAACAATAGCTTTCAGTGTAATAATAAAACCTAGAATTTTATAGCACTTTCTAGGAGCTCAAAGCATTTTTTTTTTGCATTTTATTTCATTTATCTTTATAATATCCTTGAAAAACAGGCAGAGGCAAGGATGACCCTTTTTAGGAAAATAGAGAAATCCAGGCATAGAGACTCCCTGAGAATAACACTTAAGTTAATGGTAAGATTAGAAATAGCAGCTCACTGGAAGGTGATGGGCTTAGAATGCAGAATGTGACAAACATTTTTGGACATAGATGTGGGTGTTTGTTTTGCTTGACTATGCATATTTGTTACAGAGGTTTTCTTTCTTTTACTCTTTCTCAATGGGGGAGGAGGCTGAGTTGGCTGAGAGGGAGAGAAAATAAATGCTTTTTAATTGAAAAAAATAAAATTTAATTAAAAAAAGAAATAAAAGCCAAGTCCAAGGATCAGGCTGCTCATTATCAAAATTAAAACAAAACATATCTTAGCACTTGCTCTCTAGGAGGCTAAAATCTAACTTAGATTGTAGTGCACTGCAGAAGCAAAGGTCTGAGGTGAACAAACGGGGAAAAATGAGACAAACCGGTCCATGGTATCTGACAGCATACAAAAAAAAAAAAGGTTTGAGGTGTTTTGTTTATTCCCCGTGGGGGAAGTGTGAGTTCAGAAAGAAAGCAAGGTTGGTCTGAGATAAAAGCAATTAATAAGGAGCGAGTTGGAATAGGAGAGAGAGGTGAAAGCCAGTGAGGAAAGTTAGAGCATGAAAGAAGGTCTCAGTGGAAAGGGCAAGGTGAGGGTGGAGAGGGTGGAGAATACGGTGAGGAAAAAAATCCTGGCCTTTCCCTGTTCTTGTCTGTCTCTAGGTGAAAAGATGGGTGGCAATGACCAATTCTTCTCCCCAGTGACATTGGTATGAGGGAGTCTCAGAAGTGATTCCTTCTTTCTGTGTAGCATTCTGACTTCCTAAACTAATCTAGGCATCTTCTTCTTTAGGCACATTAAGTTATTGGATTCTTAGATTTTTTTAACCTTTCTTGAAATTCACATCAATTTAGGAAGCATGTATTAAACACCAGTGGTGTTGAATAAGACAGAAAGGACAGGGAAATCATATCCACCATTAAAATTTCATTTGTCATTTGAGGAAAACAACGTGAACACATATAAGTAAATAGGGGTAGAATGTCACAGGTAGGGGGAAGTCCTGGTTGAGAAAATTCTATTTGCCAATTTACCAGGTTACCTCCTTTGTAACTGATGGCCTTGGAGAGTTTCTTAGCGCATTAAGAGATTAACATGGCCGGTATATGTCAGAGGTAGAAACTGAACCAAGGTCTTCTTGTTTTCAGGACTGGCTGCCTATCCACTACTCCAGAAGATTTTAAATAGTCTGCTAGGCATTAGAGTAGGTAGAGTGCTAGAACTTGGAATCATGAAGCCCTGAGTTCAAATCTTGCTTCAAACAGTTATTGGCTGTGCCATCCTGGTCAGGTTGCTCAACCTCTCTGTTCTTCCGTTTTCATATCTATAAAATGAAGGTGTTGACCTTGATGGCCTCTAAGGCCTCTTCCAGTTCTAAAAACTATGTTTCTTGGAATTTAGAAAATAGCAAAACTCTACCAAAAACTATTGTGACTTTTCTGTTTAAATCTGTATAAATAAAACCATTTTCACTGGGGAAATGATGGCTTTCAATGTTCTCTCATTTTGATCTCCCTTCTCCATTTAGGAAAAGGTATTTTTTTTTTGGTAGAGAACATTCCTGCTCTATCTATGCAAAACATAGACTCCCTTACCCATGCACCTTATGACAGTTCAGCCCACGCTTTTGACCCTGTTTAGAGAAAGAACAAGTCATCAAACCCTAGGAGCCATCTGGAGTACCCAGGCATGGCACTGCCTACAGTTTAGACCAGGGATATTCCCTCAGCTTTGCCCTCCTTATCGTCACTGTCACCCTCCATCCCCCCCATCTCTGTCTCTGTCTGTCTCTCTTTCTGTCTGTCTGTCTGTCTCTCTCTCTCTTTCTCTCTCTCTCACTCACACACACACACACACACACACACACACACACACACACACACACACACACACACACACACACACACACACATACTCATGTACTCTTTCTTTCCCAGCAGGAATCATTTTCTCTCCTACCTATGCTATTTGAAAGCCCATTTCCTTGGCTTCTCTCCCAGAAGGACACAAGCTTGAGGCTGTACAAAAGAGGTGAGCAAGGGCTGAATTTACATACAGCAGTGCAGAAAATGACGGTAACAGCTAAATGAGGACAAACACAAATTCCAGGCTTTGTTCTAGAAACAGACCTGAGACAGAACTCCACCCCCATCATGATTGTGAGGTTGGGGGGAACAGGAAAAATAGCACAACCTGACTCATCTTCATGCCCCGCAGAGTTGGCAGCTCTTGTCCCCTTCAGAAATGAGGAGAGAAGGGTTGATTTTGTTCAGGCTCCTGTCATCATTCATGCTCCTAGGTGTCTTAATTGTTAGAGCCAAAATTTCCTTCTCGTTCAGCTTCCTGTTTGTTTGATAGCATTAACTTGGTGGGGGGAGCCTACTGCAGACACAATTATTCTGTTCCCTTTTCTCATATCGAAATAAGACCAGCTACTTTCTACCCCAAGGGGAGGTGCTTCCTGGTACAGTAAGAAAAACCAAGAAACATGTTTATAGCTCTTTGGCCTCTATGCCTTCTTTCCCTTCTCTTGAGTGACTGATACATAAAAACAGATGTTGACCAGAAATGCTGCATCAGAAAAGATAAAAAAGACGATCGGTTTTCAAGTCAGAAAATGGCACTGAAGCCCATCACAGGGACATGAACAGCAGTCCCTTGCCTTCTCGGGAGCACTTTTTTTCTGTACATGTATAATTAGGTTACTTTTATACTACTTTTGTGTGTGTACCATCTACCCTTTTAAGCCTGTGGTTTATGTGACTAATAATAAAAATAACAACAGCATTTATATAGCACTTTAAGGTTTCCAAAGTGATTTACAAATATCTCATTTTATCTTCACAACCCTAGGAGGTGGGTGCTCATAATACTTTCTTTGGCCAACAATCTGTAATAAGCCCCAAATTATGATCCTATGTTAATAGATTATAATAAATGGATTAAAAATGAGAAACAGCAGTGGATTGAAGAGATCATTGGTCTAGGGTCAGGACCTTAGCTGGACAACCTGTTACATTGTTACATAGCCTCTTTGATCTGACCTCTAAGCATAAGGTGTCTGCAACATTTAAATTCCCCTTCACGTCACCATATACGTGCAGACAACTGCTAGACTCATAAAAGGTTTCATGACCAGTGAGAACAGAAGAATTAAAGGCTGCTCTCTGGGTCATTACTTCAGTGAAGGATGTTGTCAGTGAGGTGAGGGATAGAATTGACAGGAAATTTGGTGCAAAAGAGCTGGTAGGGAGAAAAAGAGAAGACATACACAATTTGCATTGTCCCTTATTTAGGGCGTTCATTTTTACCAAAATATAGACATATTTATTCTTTTAGTAAGCTCATGACTTCTAAGTGTTAAGAGGTGGAAGAAACAGAGTCTGTCTAGTACAATCTCTTCCCATATACTAAAGAGGAAAATGAAGCCCAAGAGCATTAAGTAATTTGCCCAAGGACACATGGGTTATAGGGCATCTAGATAGCAGAGTGGACAGAGAACTGGTGCTGAAGTCAGGAAGACTCATTTTTTCCGAGTTCAAATCCATCCTCAAACACTTAATAGGTGTGTGACCCTGGGAAAGTCACTTAATGCTGTTTACCCCGGTTTCCTCATCTGTAAAATGAGCTGGAGAAAGAAATGGTAAATCATGTCAGTATCTGCCAAGAAAACTCCAAATGGGGTCACAGAGAGTCAGACATAACTGAAAAATGACAGAACAACATATAGGTTATAAGCATCAGAGGCAGGATTTGATCCCAGGTCTTCTCTTTAAAAATTAAAAAAAAGTTCTCCCCACACACACACACACCCCCAATGACATTGCTGACATACTGAGCTCTCTTTTCCTTTCATCCCTGTCTCCATGTTTTACATTTTTCTGCCTACTTTTTAACAGTTAAATTCGAAAGGTCTCTAAAGTAAGGGATGAGTTAGCTAGCCCAACTCCTGCCTGGAGTAGGTGGCCCCAACAGTATCCCTCCCACGGTCTGATCATTATATAAATATCATCATTTCTTGTGACTGCTCTGTGCTGGGCATTATGCGATATGAAGAGATGTACAAGATACTATTATGACCATTCCCTTTCAAAATCTGTAACCTCATTGCAGTCAGTAGGCAAGAACAAGGGAAGAGGTAGAAGACTTCTCAGAGTTTTAGCATTTGACTATTTACCCAGTGCCAGTTTCAGAATTGGAAGGAAGAAGATCAGTGATTCTCCTTCCTCTGCTTGAAGACTTTTACAACAGAAGAGCTCCCTCCCTCCCTTAAGAGTTCATTCTGGTGCCCTGACAGCTCTAAGTCTTATATAGAAACTCTTCCTAATTTTGAGCCCAATTCTCTCTCTCTCTCCCTCACTCCACTCCCCCGCTCCTCTCTGTCTCTTGTTTTATGCTCTATGCTATATTCTGCTTTCAGAAGTCCATCAAAATTGACCACTCATAGTACGACCGAATACATGAAGTATCTATTGTGTCACTGTGGCACAGTGAAAAGAGTATGAAATCTGGAGTCTCGAGGACCTGAGTTCAGATCCTTGCTCTGGTATTTACAACCTGTGTGACTTTGAGCAAGTCATTTAAGCACTCTGGTCTCAGTTTTTTTTTTTTCCTCACTAAAATCAGTAGGTGATTTTGAAGGTTCTTTCGAGTTCTAAATAAAAAAAAAAACTATGGTTTCCTCACCAAAACTGAACTTACTATTGAAAATCTTATCTGGTCATAGCAGGATATAAAAAGACTCACCTCCTTTCTGGACATCATATTTCTGATTAAAATTTTGTCTGCCATGTACCTCCAGTTCATAGGGAGTTTGCCATCCCCTAAAATTTTTACAGTTGATTTTAAATCCAAGTGTAGGACTTTATTTTTATCCCCATTAACCTTAATTTTAACGTACTAAGCCAATCATTTTCACCCCTTCAGTTTAAAAACATTAATCCGTCTGATGAATTAACCATATTACTCAGCTTTGTGGCATCTACACATTTAATAAACCTGTTTATTTATTCATACAATTTATTAATAAAAATTTAGAACAGAATAGAGCCAAGGACCTTCCATTCTGCCTTGTTCCATCATCTTCATTCCCAATACATTTGTGTCTATTTGTCTAATTCCAAAAACCCACCTAAATCCGCTGTTATCCAGCCTCTATCTCTGTTTTCTCCATTAGGATATTATGGAGGTCTTTAGCACATGCCTTTTTGAATTCCAGGTATACCGTGCTTATTGTATTGCTTGTACTCATCAGCTGAGTAGCCCTTTTGCAGACATGCTACCTAATAAAGTTGAATATTTCACGTCTCACTGTTTTTATTCAGTCCATCAAGAGTTTCAGCTAATAACTAATAAGCAGATGAAGGAACAGGACATGTACGCATATGAATTTCACAAACCAGAATTTCACTTTTTAGTAGTCTGCTTTATGATGTCTCCAAGAATTCATTTAGCCTAAAATTGGGGACTGATTAGATCTGGTGTAGTACACAGAGCTTTGGAATTGACAGTCAAGAATGAATGAGTGAATAAGTATTTTTGAGCACTTATTTTGTGCCAAACATTGTACTAAGTGTTGGAAACACAGAGAAAACAAGCAAGACAGTTCCTTCCCTAAGTGAACTTCCATTCTAAAGAGGGAATACAGAAAGGGGAGTTAGAAGAGAGAATGGAGAAGGGGGAATGAATGCCAGGGGTTACCATGGTGGCATGATCCAGGCAACATAAGACATGAGAACCCAAGGTTATGGTGAGTATAGTCAAGTCATGTGACTTTGTGACCAAGAAGTGGCACAGTAGTCTGTGGTTGTAAGCAAAACACCTGTCACATCCCAGGGCCCAAGTCTGAGATCAGTAGGGAGGGGGTCAAGGAAGATGGCTAGAGGGCAGGCAGCATGATTTGTAAATGTTCACAAAGTTGCATGGTGGCCAGTTTCTGGGCAAAATAATCTCAAATCCTGCCTTAAAGACTTTCTAGCTGTGTGACCCTTTCAAATGACTAAACATCTCTGTTCCTCAGTTATGCCATCTGTATAGTGGATTTAGGATTCAGCGTCTAAGGTTCCTTCCAGCACTAAGAATCTGTTACTCTATCTGGAATCTGGAATTAAAGAAGTCATATAAGTGTTCCCATCGAATTCTCTTTACCCAAAATGTGGACTTTGGTTTTTCTAACTGAATCAGAAACAGGTTGGATTTCAGTTAGATTCCACTAACTCTTCAGACAAGTAAGATAAAAAATTAAACTCGAAGAATGTAGAATCATGGCATTTCAAAGCACAAGAATTTTATCCTAAGATAACTTTAGTACAGTCATAAATGGCTAGTGTACCTTTCTCAGCTAACTAGCCCCACTCCTGAATATTTAGCACCTGGGTCTGACACCACTCTGTACCCATCTGTCTTCCTTTCTTGGGAGAAGGCCCAGATCAGTCCTTCTGGTCTGCTCTCTATTCCTTATTCTTTTTCCCTTAAAATTTGTTGCTCTCCATGGTCCTTACCAGTTTTTCAATACCATTCTGCTGGAAAATGCAGCAAGGTATTATTAGCACACCACATTAGCAAGACTCTACCTACTAATGGTAAGGAGGAAAAAATCTTATCTTCACAGTTGTCATTCACAGTAGTATGCTAACTAACTTTCTCTAAGTAACTCTAACTTTCCAACATACTTGCAAGGCCTTGTCTGTGGGATTGCTACAGTAAGGGTTAGCATGAAGCCTAACTACATAGGATTATGCAAGCCAGGAGTACAAATAGTATACTTCACTATTTTGTACTGATGTTGTGAGAACATCAATGCATTCCTTTTGCTGGTTTAGGTCAGTGTTTTATCATCCTGTTTAGTTCTTTTCCATGTGCTTCCATAAATTCTCCATGGAATATCTACCCAGCATACTTGATATCTTTCCCTGCATCTTTTAATATTTCGTAGATAACAGTGTCCTACTCTACCTGCCCATATGTAATCTCTTATTCTTACTACATAACCTTTTATAGTTGCACATGCACTAGTTGATATCTTTTATGCCATTTTTCTTGTACAAGTCATTACTAGCAATGTGCTATAGCCTACTTATACCTACCATATGTCTTTCTATTGCACCTGAGATCTTTTTGAAGTCATGGTGTTCTGTGATTTGTAGACATAATATCATTTTCAAAGGCTTCAAGCATTTTCAGAATATCACAGGGAAGGGAAGATTTCAAAAGAATGGGGAAAATGATGATATTGGAAGTAGAACAGTATAAGGGGGGAAGCCAAATTTGTTATTAGAGGATGTAGGTTCAAATTTTATCTGACTTTTGCTATGTGTATGAATTTGGGTAAATTTTTGAACCTTTCTTTGCTTTAGTTTTATTATCTATAAAATGAGGTACTAGGACCAGATGAACTCTGAAGTCTCTTCTGGAAAAATAACCAAGAAGATGTGGCTGCTGTGTCTCTGTATAGACCTCTAGAATATTCTAGTTTAGTTTAGACATGCTTTTGTCTTCAGGAACCATTCTGTTTTCTGATCTGTGTGCTAATAGTGGAGGCCCCAGTCATAATCCCCTATAGGGCTATGCCTGACTTTGTGGCACAGTATGGACGTAATAGAAGTTGTCAGCTCACACTAAGAAGGGCACTCAAAGCTAGGGCACTAAGTAGATAGTTCCTGTCCTAGGACTTTTAGTCATACCTTAGTTCAGCTGTTATGTGGGCCTACCTACTTGTGCCAGAACCTGAGACATCAGTTCTCCAGTTCAGATTGTTCTCTACCTGGTTTGAATCTTGACAAACAGCCTTTGCCAGTGTGTTCTGATCCTGCTTCTGTCTGTGCCCTTTCCATCCAGTCTGGGTCTCTGAACAAGGACCCCAAATTACCTACACAGACTTTATATTTGTCCTCTTCCCTACATTTTGCAGGAGGCAGCTAGGTGGCTTGGTAGATAGAGGGCTTGGCCTGGAGTCAGGAAGATCTGAGATCAAATCTAACTAGATACTTACTAGTTCTGTGACCCTGAGCAAGTCACTTAACCTGTTTACCTTAATCCACTGAGGAGGGAAATGACATATCACTCTAGAATCTTTGCCAAAAAACATCACAGGAAGTATGGTCCGTGGCTTCATGAAGAGTCAGACACAACTGAACAGCCACCATCAACAACAACTCTATTTTGCCTTGGAATCCTAATCTTTGGCCTCCGAGACCCCTTCTGGATTCACAGTACCCATATATCCTATTCATATTAATTCATTCATTGTGCATCCAAATGTAAAAAAGAACCTATCAGTCAAGATGCTCACTGTCTTTGCTGTAGTAGATGAGATGATGTAACATGAAGCCATGGAAAGTTACAGAGTGGAGAGAAAGAGGGAAGAGGGGAACGGAGCAAGGAAGGGACCAGCACTGTGGATGTAAATATGAGAAGCAATTAATTGAGCTTACACTCTAATGGGGAAAACAACTCATATAGTGTTTGTTGGGTGGAATGTTTTACACTAGGAAATTTCAGGGATAATTCAGAAGCTTAAAGACAAGTTTGCTTTTAACCCATCATTTTGATTTTTCAAAATCATTTAAGAAACATAATGTAGGGGAAAGTATTGACTCCCAAGTCAAAGGACCTGGGTTCAAATCCCACCTCCAGTGCTTACTGCCTGTGTGATCTTGGATGAGTCAGTTACCCCTGGCTCTCCCTTTTTCCATCTGTCAATTGAAAGGGCTAGACCAAATAGTTGCAGAGGATTCGTCTATGTTTAGATCTTTCATAGCACAACCCTGAAAATGTATGAAGATAAATTTCATGTCACCGTGGTACAAGGGGAAGAGTGTGGCACCTGGATTCTACAGGAGCTGCTCCAGGAAGTCTTCATAGGAGCCATCATCCGGTGAAACTCCTCTGAATTCAAGTGCAAATGTCACAGCATTTCTGAGAGTTAACTACATCTAATATAATAACAATGGAATGTTAAAAAATAATTTTATTTGTCTGACTTCCTCTTTTGGTTAATAGTACTGATATTCTCCCAGGGCATCCCGGAATCCTGGTTAGGAAGCTTACTGTTTTCTTGACACACCCCTTTTCCTCATCTCTCCAATATATAGAACGTTTCTGAGTCCCGTTAACCTTTCTCTTGGAATTGTTTCCAGTACACAAACCTTTCTTTCAGTTCCTATTTCCTTATCTCCCTAGGCTCAATTACTTTGAAAGTTTCCTTCTTGGCCTGAATGTAGGTACTCTCTGCTCTGTTCTACTATATGTGTGTCTGTATATGTCTATATATACATATGGACACATATATACACACACATATATACCTCCACTAGCTCCCTATATCCTAAAATACAACTTTGAATTGCTTCTCTATCTACTATATATTGAATTATGTGTCTTATTATCCTCCCAAAATGAAACTTCAGCTCTGGACAAGCCAAGTCTCATCACAAGAATATACTGTAATCATTTTAGCTTCCAGGTTTACACGGATGTTTACTCTTCATGCAACTTCCCATGGACTTGGCATACCCTCTGCACTCTTTGCTTATCTACATCTTGCCCTTATTTCAACAGCCAGTTTGTTTTACCTGGCTCTTAAAGACTTCCTGGACCACTTCCTCTCCTCCTGACTCTTATCTCCCATCCAGCAATAATGCATCAAACTTTTATTAAGTACCTGTTATGTGTAGGACAGCTAGGTGGCACAATAAATAAAACACATGTCTAGAATCAAAAGATTCTTCTTCCTGAGTTCATATCTGGCCTCAGATACTTACTAGCTGTGTGACTCTGGGCAAGTCCCTTAACCCTATTTGCCTCAGTCTCCTTATCTGTAAAATTAGTGGAGAGGGAAATGGCAAACCCCTCCAGTGTCTGCCAAGAAAACCTCAGATGGGGTCTCAAAGAGTCAAAAGTGACTGAAGAACAACAACAAAAATTATAAAGTCTTTTGCTAAGGACTTCAGTGCAAAACAAAAATAAAAAAGACCCCACCCTTAGGGAGTTGATTTTTACTGGGGATTATACCATATACTTATATCTCATTTTGTGTTATTAATTTCATGTGTTACCTCTCTCCCTAATGAGAAGGAAAACCTCATGGACAGGACTATAACTTATTCTTCAGTCTCCTTTGATCCACCTAGAATAGCGTTCTGCACATAGTAGGGCCTTGTGCATGGTAGGTGCTTGATACATTCATTTTGACTGATTACAAAAAAGTGAAAGTTGCTTTTTGTTACATTTTACGTTATTTCGCTCAGTGGGTGTATTTAGTTCTGCACCATCTGATAAATTACCTTATGATCTACATCAGACAAAAATTTTAAGTAGACTTAAAAAAAAAGCTTTTGCTAGCTGTAGCTTGTTAAATGATCCTATAACCAGCTTGTTGAAATGTGCCTTAAAGCCTTCTATAGCAATTGTAATCATATGCAGTAACACCCACTGGTGCTGGGAAAGACAAAGTTGATTAAGCCTACGACACCTGAATGTTAAGTCTTTTCATGAATTTAAAATTGTTGGTTTCCTTTTTTTTTAACCCCATTAGAATTATATGAGCAGTTTTAACCCTGATTTTCCCTCAAAGGCTTATTATTTCAGTGTAATTGAAATTTCGACATTTATAATTTTGCTTGAGTCCCAAAGCAGTGAACTAAGCTGGTCTTCTAAAAATCCTAGAAGAGGAGACCTCGGGGCCAGAGGTTATATAAGAAAACAGCTCTGTCTTCTTATCTCTGGCCATTGCCTCTGTCCCTTTGTTCAAGAGTAAGAAATTATTAGTTGTTAAATTACTATGATATGGATTATTAAGGACCATTAGAAACATTCAGTAATTACTGGTTGTAATATAATAGAAGAGGAGGTTTTTCCCCCTTCATTGTTGTGCCCTGCAAAGAGTATTAAGAGGTTTGATAGTATGTATTCAAGCCATTACATATCATAGATTCATTTCCAGCAAAGAGAGAATTACCCCGTTAGACTGTATTATCTAGCTTAATAATCACTGCTGGTGTTCACAATGAGGGTGAAGGATAGTTCTTGCATCTTTTCCTCTTTTTTAATACCTGCATTTATATTAATATCATGGCTTAATGTATTGCTTTAAAATTATATTGCACTTTGAACTGTAGTTAGTCGAAGATTGACATCTTCTATGGGTAGAAGCATAGTAAGTTTAGTACCAAGTTACAGTCATTTCTCTAGCTTGTGTAATGTTTGGTTTGCTTAAATGTGATTTTTTTCCTTTGTGTCTCAGAGAGGGACTATGGGAGGGAGAGAGGGAGAAAATTTGGAACTAAAAATTTTTAAAGAAGGATATTAAAAATTATCTTTACATGTAGTTATCTTTATATGCAATTGAGAAAAACCATTATTCAAAAAATTCATCATAATTTGAGGGAATTTTGTCATATGTCTATAGAACCAGATAATGCCATTGAAGTCAGTCTCACATGTCCCATTAATCTATGAAAACATAATGTTTTTTACTTACAACTTATTACAGCCACAAGTTTGATTGGTTGTTAAAACCTAATCATCACATTAATATATATTTTTAAATAGTCAGATTCTTTATGGCCAGTTGTG
The DNA here is from genome assembly GCF_028583685.1 of Petaurus breviceps papuanus. Taxonomy (NCBI): domain Eukaryota; kingdom Metazoa; phylum Chordata; class Mammalia; order Diprotodontia; family Petauridae; genus Petaurus; species Petaurus breviceps. Next base: position 57,068,366 of record NW_027185655.1, on the reverse strand, counting down.
GTTTAGTAACATGCCATTCCCACCATTGTCATGGGGGACCATCTCTGGTCACCTATGACTTACTTCAAAATGTAGTGATACTGCATAGTGTGAAATTGGAAAATCTGTTCTGTGTGTGTTCTAATGGATGTAACGGCCATTAAGTATATGAGTCTTCTGACGTTGTAATCAGATGTGATTCAGTCTGTTAAATATCCATGAAGCAACATCTGCTTCCCAGAGTGACCTTCTGGTAAAGAATACTTAGCATCTATTAGTGGTTCATAGTGCAGATCTGCCTTATTTGAAATGCACTAAACTAGAGTTATCTACTGCTGTTTAGCAACTAGCTTGTAATAATTTATTGCAGTTAAATAAAGCTTAAAAAAACTCCATTAAATAATTATAGGGATTATATGCATTTCGAAAACCTTTGTGTTCTACCGAAATTACCCATTTAATTTCAGGGTTGGTTTGTTAAAAAAAAGCTGAGATCTAAAGGCACATTAGGGGAGCTGTCAGATGCTGTTTTCTGTAGGTGTTAATAAAACCAGATGAAAAAAAAAACCTGAAACAAATTAAAACCAAAAGCAATTTTGCCATCTGTTGTATATTAATTAGAACTTTGTGTATCAAGGGTAAACGCGCTCTTAGAGAATGTCACTGAACAGCCGCTAATAGAATAATATGCAAATATATTAGACTATGGAATTATATTCAGTTTCTGATTCTAACTCAACTGGTTAACAGATCCCCCAAGAAATCAGTAGTATGTATATATTTGTGTGTGTATGCAGAAATATGTAATAGTTTCTTATCTTTTTTTGTTTTTTAGAGCAGCCTGCCAATAATCAAGGACAGTCCACCCTGCAACCTCTGCCACCTTCGCACAAACAACATTCTGCACAGCATCATCCATCCATCACTTCTCTCAACAGAAACTCTCTGACCAATAGGAGGAACCAGAGTCCGGCCCCGCCGGCTGCTTTGCCCGCCGAGCTGCAAACCACACCCGAGTCCGTCCAGCTGCAGGACAGCTGGGTCCTTGGCAGTAATGTACCACTGGAAAGCAGGTAACTACTTTATAGAAGATTTCTCAGTCTTTTGGCAACTAAGCAGAAGCAGTTCCACGTCCTAGAATTTCAGGAATTACTTACTGCTTTTTACGTCTACAGTTGAAAAATAAACTAATCTAAACTTTTCTCCCAGAGTTCAAGTGTACTTCAATCATCCAAGCTATATTTTGTTTCTCCTGCTCTTTAAAAGTTCAAGCAGTCATAATAAAAAGATAGGTCATGTGTTTTTTATTGTTTTTACCATGGAGGTCTAAGGAGAGACCCTTCTTAGCCTGTGGGAGAAAGTAGAAATCTGTATCATTTTCTCTTCCACAAATTCTAACCAAACACACAAAGGTTACAGGGAAAATACAAAAGCATATTTCTTGGACTTAGTATTCTCTCTCCTTTGCCCTTTTCTTCATGTCCTGTCTACTTTTTCCTATTGTTATTCTTTCTGGTAAGTCATCAAATGATAGATTCTTACACTTGGAGAAGAATTTAGAGGTCACCTAGTTCTGTGATCCCTTCTTCTTAGTCACTGGCTGGTAACTGTTTCTCCTCTTGGTTTAACCCCACTGACAAGGAACAATTTGTTTCACAAGGTACTCTTTTTCATTGATGGTACCACAAAAAGAACAGTGTGCTTGGAGTCAAGAGGACTGAGTTTAAGTCCTGACTTTGTCTATAACGGTTTTTGTGACTTGGGCCAAGTAGCCCCAAGTCTCTGAGCTTGTTTCTTCATCTGAATAGTGGTGAGAATCATACTTGCACCCTTATGTCATAGGCTTGACATAAAGTATTTGGTAAACCTCAAAGTACTCTCTCCATGAGTTATATATTATTGTAGACACATTTTTTTAAAAACCACTAAAATTTATCTCCCTATAAATTCCACCCACTGAATGTGCCCCAGAGAAACACAGAATGATTCCACTTTTTCTATAGAACATGTGTTCAGATGCTTGGATAGCTCTGGCCTACGCCTTCAATTACCCATCTTCTAGGTGTAACATCCTCAATTTGTTCAATCATTTCTCTTGTGGCATTGTTTCCAGGTATCTTACGATCCTAGTTATTCCCTCAGCACGCTTTAGTTTGTTAGCAAACTTCTTAAAAAATTTGATCGGCAAAAGGTGGTAAACTCCCTAGGATGATGGGCAGTTCAACAGAGATTGTTTGTGTGATATAACCACAAGAGGCTTGTGATGTTCCAAAAAGAAAGGCAGCCCCAGTTCAGGTCCTGCCTCTGATACGTACAGGCTCTTTGACCCTGGACAATTCACTTAACCTCTTAGGTCCACCTCCTCCCCTAAAATCTCTAAGGCTGCCAATGACAGAGTAGAAACTCGGCTACAGTTGGAAGATGGAAGTTGATTTTTGGTTTTTGGTTTAATCTCAGTTTCCCACACCAGTGATGTTATAGGTCAAACCCTAAAGAAAAAATAAAGCCTAACTTCTAAGTTTTAAAAATAAAATAATTTATATAATTTCCTCTTAATTTAATGACCGAGTGGAAGGAGCTTTGGACTTTGGACAGTTCAGAGGACCTGCCTCCCTCCCTTAGCCCTTTTCAACCTCAGTGTCCTTATGTGTAAAACAAAAGACTGATAGCTATCTTCTCTGATTTCCCCTAAATCACCAATGTGGTTTATCTCCTTTAAAATGTCTTTCATCAAAAAGACCTTGGAAAGAGTGGTAGCCCACCTTTTTTACCTATTGTCACTGATCCTCTTATGGCAAAGAATTTAAAGTCAAGAGAGATATGACAAACAAATTCAAAAGACCTCATTTCTGGGTGATTTTAATAATCATGCTTTAATAATTAATTAAGGGGGCCAATGACACTCTCAAATGCTAAAGACCCCTCCTGGAATCCACCTTGTGTACCCTTGGAAAAGTGGGTGTTACTGAGGGTGGCAATGGACTCTTATTGGCTAACAATTAATGAGAGTGACTATTATAATCAGAGGTGGACCTATTCTAATGAACGGTAGGGGATATGACTTTGATTATGTCATTCACTTCCAAATCACCTGAAGCCTTGGGCAATCCAGAAAAAGGATCTATCCCCCTCCCCAGAACTGCCTGAGTGGGCTGGAATTAACCTTAGATTAAATTCTTTGTAAGGTTTTCTAATTGGATAGGGCAACAAGTCTACCTAGATAAGAAAGTCAAGGTGGCATATATTTTTGGGAAAGGTCGGTGATATCCCCAGTAATTTGTTATTTAATAATAATTTCTCTTAGAGATCTTAGGTACCTTGTAGTTCTGCTGTCTCACACCCTCATTTTAGAGATGAGATGAAGGAACTGGAAGGTAAATGAAATTGGCCAAAATGGTTTAGCTAATTCGTGCAAGAGCTGAGATTGACAGCCATCTTCTGAGAACAAAACCACTGTTTTAGTTTGGGGGTAAGGTAGTAGTTCCCCCACTATGTGATGCACATATTCCCCCAAACCTTCATGATTATTTTTCTTCCCCACATCTTAATCTTCCATCTGGTTGTGGGGGACAGGGGGGGGGACAATCAGGGAGGACATACCAACAGTATGCTGGACCCTCTGGGCCATTTTCTCATTTGATAATATTTGTCACAAAAACCTGATCCCAGCACAGGGAACCCATGGTTAACTTGAGCATGCAAATTAGCTCCAAGGAGTGTAACACAAGATGGGAAACACTGTCTCACAGTGGACAGATTTCTAGTTTGTGCCGAAGACATAGAGCCCCTGAACGAATTGTACCCTGAGGATCAGCCAGCAGGAGACCCTTACTAGTCTCCAAAGGTCAAAATGTTTTTTTAATCTTAGCTCTTTCGTTGGACCTAAGAACGAGGTATCAAAAGCTTTTCCCCAAAAGAACAAGAAGCCACTTGTCTTATAATCCATGACGTCAGCCTTAAGTAGTTAAGATTTCTTTTTCATTGTATATAGTTTGAAGAGGGCGAATCAGACACTAAATTATACTTCCTTCCAAATAAAGATTGATGGGTGCAAGTTCATTGTATTCAAGTTGGTTGGTTTGGGGGAAGCTTTATTTTCTCAAGGTTATTAGCACAGAGCTAAATTTACCTATGATAATTAATTAGCAGTCACTGAACAACTAATCAACACTGATTCACTATTGTCACTTGGCAACATTTTATTAGGAAAAAAGTAATTTTCCAGTTGAGTCATCAAATTGAATATGTATAATTGCATTGTAGTTGACAATAATTGTTTTGACAAATATTTATGAAATATGTCAAGTTAAGTCATCAGAAACATGTTTAATTTTGTGTATTGGGTACAGCACAGGAGAATTGAATACTTAACTAACCGTGTTCCTGGCAAGGAAAGTTGTGTCTCCAGTGAAAGGATACAGGCTTACTTTAAATAAGGATAAAGTTTGGTGGTTCTTGTGACTATCTCTAGAACCATACTCTAGTATTTTAATAGTTTATTGATATATTTTGTTTATACATTACCTTTAGTTTTGCACATAATCTCTTCCCCCTCCCCCCTCCATTTTTGTACAGTCCTTCACATGCAGAGTCCTGGAACTCTTGAAAGAATGAAAAGAAATAATGTTCTCAGCTTTTCTTTAAGGCCAACATATGAACAATATTCATTTTTGGTTTTTTTTTAATGTACTTTCCATTAGCATTATGGTAATCATTTGATCTATTGTTTTCTTCATTTTGATTGTTTTAACTTTATCCCACTTCCTAGAAGGATGGCAGTGCTTCCCTGAAATCTTCATATTCATCATTTCTTACACTGGAGTAATATTCCATTACATTAATTATCACAATTGGTTTAGTCTGAAGACATCTATTTTCTTTCTGGTTCTTTGCTAAGCACATAAAACAAAAGTGTTGCTATAAAATTTTTAGTGTACAAAGTCCTATTCTTTCTGACTTGGATCTCTTTGGGATATGTGCCTAGCTATAAGATCTCTGGGTTGAGGGGTACCAGATATTTTTGACACTTCCTTTGTATCTTTCCAAATTGGTTTTCAGAATAATTGGAACAATTCGTAGTTCTACTAACAGTGTGCCTGTCTTCCTACAGCCCCTCCAAATGGAATATTTTCACCAATTGTCATCTTGCCCATTTGGGGAGTCTGAGTCAAAACTTAGTTATCTTGGCTTGCATTTCTCTAATATTGATGATTTGAAGCAATTTTCATATTATTTTTATTAGGCTGCAGTCCTTCTTTTGATAACATTTTATTCCTAATCTATTTGAGAATATCTCTTGGACTTACAAATTTTTATTAGTTTCCTATATTCTCTTGGATGTCAGACATTTCTTAGAAATATTCGATGCAAATATACACATACACACATACACATGTTTTTCTCAATTAACAGCTTCCTTTCTTATCTTTGCTATATTGGTTTTATTTTGCACAAAAGCCTTTCAATTTCACATACTCAAAACTATTGGTCTTGGTCTTTGTATTATAGGTATTGGTATTTGTCTTCTGTGATCCCTTCTCTCCCTCACACTTATCACAGCCACAAACATTCTCTACATCTCATGATATAGTTTTCTTTTAATTTCTTTTAATGATGTGAAGTTTAATATTAAGGGTTTATATCCATTTTTATTTTATTGTGGTATATTGTATCTGATGGAAGTTTAAACCTAACTTCTGCCAAACTACTTTCCAGTACTTCTTGTAAGATAGGGAAATCTTCCTCAAATAATTGATATTTTTCAGGTGTAATCTGCTATTTATTTGTTTATTTTTTATTAGCTGCAAGTCAAAGGTGAGATTATGGTGGATCTTACCACATTCAGACCTTGTTAAGAAGTCATTCCTATACAAAATTGCTGAGTGAGGGATTGCTGGGAGATAGATTTTTGCTGAGGTATTTATCCATTTCATAGGAACACCTAGTGACTCTTCAGTATAGTTATATTAATCCTAGCTTTATTTTCAGGGATTGAAGCAGGAAAAAAACATTTAACAGATGACAAGTTTCTTTTTATGTATATGAAAAGGAGAACATAGTTCCCCATTGGTTGTGATCCTGCAAAGTAGAATGAGCTATTTTAATCTGAAATATATTTTTTTGTTATTTTCTTCTTGCCATCCAGGTATAACATCTTTTAATGCTGTTAATCCAAGGTAAACAGTGTTTGAACTTTCAGTCACTCAGCCGATAAATATAAACTCCAGTGTGAATATCTCACATTGTAGCCAACACAGTGCTGCTGGGGTTTGTTTAATAATCTCACTTGGTTGGAACTCTTGAGGTGAAGAACCAGTTTTATTTGACATTGATTTTTTTTTCTTTTTTTAGCTAAGGTCCCCTATTGTGTATGATTCTAAGACTTGGTTTCAGCTACGTTAACAACTTTAGCTGGGCTAGCTTGTCTCTCCCTTTATGTGTGTGGGATTGGGTTTTTTAATTTTTTTGTTGTGTTTTGTTTTGGGCGGGGGGGGGTTTAATCCAACAAGTAGTTTAATCTTGGGTCATTCTTTTAGTTTGTGGCTATGCTAAGGGTCTTCCACCCATCCCTGGTCCCCAATTCCATAACTGTCATTTACAAGATAAAAGTTAATTGTTATCAATGACCATTTTCCTCTTTCCCTTCTCTACCTTCTCTGCTAAGCATAGATTGGTTATAGTTGACTATAGTGGTGTTACACAAATTGGCTGCAGGCAGTAGGATTTGGACCTTAGTCATCTGGTCCAGCACTCATTTTACAGATGCAGAAACTGAGGGCCGGAGAAGAGACTGACTGAGGTCAGACTTGTACTGAGTCATAGAACTGATATTCAAATTGAGGTCTTTCTCCTACTGCATATTGTAATCTATGAAATTAAGAATACTTTGCAGATATTTTAGTTTCAGGGTATTATAAAGGAAATCAGAAGGGGAGTTTTCTTTTTTTTCTCTCACTCCATGTTTCAGCATAGCTTTCAGTTTGATTTATGACAAAGTATATTTCCAACAGACCCAGCTTCTTTCATCCAAAAAAACATGTCTGTTTCTTTACTCTAATGAATGTAATTTTTGCTACTGGTTTTTGATGCAGTTGATAGATTTGTGCTTTAGCCAGCCTGGAATAGTTCCGTTTTGTTATTTACTTTATTTTCTATTATTGAAATAGCTTGGGGAAAACCTAGAAATTCCTGTTATGTAAGGCACAAAGTTGTTCTGATCTTTATCCCCATCCCACCTTAGCCCTAGAGGTAAGAATCTTTTTTTCTTAAAGTCAAACTTTAAAACAGCATTTATTCTTTATAAACATTTCCTTTTACTGTTTTTTTTCTCTCATACATGATCATTGGCTTCTGCACATAATAGCCTACAATTATTTTCCTCAAAACTTCTAGTAGTGGGGATCTAATGCCCTACCAATAGGTAATTCATTACACAAGGATTCATCTCCAGTTGTTAGAACTTTATCCTTATAGCCATGCAAAAATCTGCCTCTCTGAAATTTTCAATGTTGATTCTTCTGCAATCAAGCAAACCAAGTCTCTTCCGTATGAAAGCCTTTCAAATATTTGAATTTAGCTGCGCCTCTCCATTGCACCAAGAATCTCCTTCTTCAGGCTAAATATCTTCAGTTCTCTTAGAAATTCTTTGCATGAAATAATCTCCCCTCCATTAAGAATCTTGGTCCCCCTTTTCTGTGCATGCCCCTCCTTGTTCATGTCCTCCCAGACTGAATGCAATGCTTTAGATGTTGTCTGATGAGGGTTCTAGTACCACAAGACCTCCCTTGTTCTAGACCCCATGCCTTTCATATAGCTCGTCAGCCTGAGAAATTGCTTCTGGAGGAATATGGAAGAGCCAACAAAAAGCTTTGAATGGGAGAATATCACAGCAGGTTTGAAAGGTGTAGAGTGCTCAGTCCAGTGCTAAGAGATAATGATTTTTACTTTTATTCAGTCAGTCTGACCTTTAGCAGTGGTAAGGTTAACCGCTTGCTTGCACAGTTCTCTGGGGTGTGTAAGTGTGTGTGTGTGTTTATACATATACATATAAGTACACACACATATATACTATATGTGTAGATTAAGTCATTCAGTAATTACCTGTTAGATGTTAGGAGAATTGTTTCATTTGCAGTCATTTAATAAAAGATTTATTTAAGATTCTTTTATGAATGCTTCTTGGGCATTGATAGCTCATTAGTTATGTTCCCATTACCTTTACCTTGCAGTTTGGTAAATGCTTTGCTAATTATTAATGGATGAAATTGCATATTGAATGACTTCTTTATTAGTATATTTTTATTTACATATCTAAATATCCTGAACTGCTTTAATGTGAGATCAATTGATTATGCTTTTATAATTGCTCACTTAACTTTTCCCATTCCCCCCCCATACCTTTAATCTATTCAGAACCAACCTTACACATAGGCAGAGTAGCCTACTGCCTACTATAAATGATTTCAGTGAGTATCAGGAAGATTCTTCCCTGCCTCCAAGTCCCTGCCCTAGCTAATGGAACTCAGAATTAAGCACAGTTGTCCCTACTTGGTTTTAAATTGAGCATATGACCATTCATCGCATTTTTCTCCCAAATAATATGAAAACTGTTTAGCTAGATAGAAATATTTATTCCCTTTTAAAATTTTGATTGGAATGCTACAGTATGAGCAAAATGCAAACCCCAAATCAGTTAATTGTACCAGGTCTTTGTCCCTGTGTTATCTCTTCTTCTTCCTGTTATTAAATGAGAAACTAGTGAGTCTTTATATCTAGAGATCACAAGTCCTTTAATTTGGTCTTGAGAAGAAGAAAATTAATTTATTCAAGATATAATGAATGGTAACTCTTCATACCTTTGAAACATTTAATTAATTAAAGTGGTAAATATTTTAGCATGAGTCAATAAAAACACCAAGAGATGTATATCTCCCTATCAGGCCGGATCTCTTATGAATTCTGAGTTTGATGGAGCTATCGTACAATGGGGTTAGATTTTTTTTTATTAGTGTGATTTCCAGAGTAACCAGCTTCGTTTTAATAGCAATTAAGGCACCAGGAAAACATGCATTAATCATTTATAATAGGCCTTAAAGAATTTTTGTAAGCCTAGCCCTCTAAAATTACAATGCCATATACTGTAATGATGTTTTGGTTTCACATAACGAACCATCCATGTGCCTCATTCAATTGTAGAATGCCTCAGGAAATGAATTCATAATAACTTCAAACAGATTTTCATTTTTTTTCCTTGGGAACATGATCAAATTAGGTCATGGAAACTCTTTGACTGATCATAACTAAAGGGTTCTCGTCTAACATTATCCTCTTTCAGCTAGGATCTATTCACCTTGAAGCCTACCTCCTCCTCCTCTTCAAGAATTAAGCTCAGGATTAGATGACTTTTTTTTTTTGTTCTCATGTCTATCTCGTAAGACATTCTTCCGTCTTTTCTCCTTCACTTTTATTTTAGGTCTGAAGGTAGTTCTCCATTGTACGTCTTTGCTAAAACTTTATTGCCTATTTTCTCTATAGACTTTGATGATTTTATTCTTACAACTTTTAATGCCGTTGTAACACACAAGCCCGAAATTTACCTTTCCCTCTATCCAAGACAATGATCTCTTACTTTTTTTTGCAAAATCTTGCCTATTTTTCTGAAATACGAGTCTCAGTTTTTATATTCAGTTAATACATAAAATGTAATTTTATTAGAATTATGGAATTGTTATCATTATAGAATGTTTGATTGTAGAATCTCCTTACCTTTTCTTTGCCTTTAAAAAAAATCTCTTCTTCCCCTTATTTCTAACCTGTTGCAAAGCCTGTTGAGTTTCTTATAAGGCTTTCCTCCTACCCTTTGTTCTTCACTCAACAGCTTAACATCTTATCTGTGCAATTAAGCATATGTGGCAGTCTAATAAATACTGTTTGATTATAATCTCCCTCAGATGCTACTGCTGTGTTCTCTATGATTTCTTTTCCATCTCACCTTCTTCCATTCTGTTCATCTCAAAATGCTGCTGCCAGAAATTATCTTGCTCCATTTATTTTCTCTTCTAAATCCCCTTCCTCAGCTTCCTCTTGTCTCTTGCTTTAGGGGGGAAAATACTTAATTGTCTGGATATTTACCAAGCTTATACAATGTGCTAGCCAACAGTTCCCCTATAAGACTTTGTGTTCCACCGGAGTGGCAGTAAGAGCCAAGACAGCTTTCTTAGCCGTTATTTGGTTCTGGGTGTGATCACCATGCTACTTATAGTTGGCATAGGTTTCCTTGAGGTAGGTGAGTAAATGAAGGGAGAAAGATTTCCAGAGGGAAAGCCAAGGTTTGTTTTAAGAACAAGAGACAATAAAGAGCCTGAAATCATATATTGGTTACCCATAGAATACTTCAGTAACTTGAGTTTGTTGTAGAAAAAAAGGGCAAGAAAGTAGATGATCCTGAGAGGGAGAGGTTATGTAATAAAGCAGAATTTGAGCCTGGGTTACAACCTCAGGGATCATCTGTTTCAACCATCTTTACTCTAAAGTTGGGAACTGAGACCCAAAGAGGAAAGCGATTGTCCAGGATTTCAGAGGTAGCAGCAGAGTTAAGACTAACCCAGGTTTCCTGATTCTTAATCTGCTGTTCTTTCCAATACACTGCATTGTTTCTCTGTCATCTTACTCTCTTTGTTTCCTCTGACCTGCCAGATTCCTTTGTAGCCTTCTCGCATTTACCTTACGGCTTCTTCCGCTTCCTAATGGTTTGAAATTTTTCTTCTCTTTTGGCAGGTTATGCTACTCTCTTTTTAAAAGTTCCTTGTTTTATGATAACTTGGATTTTTTTTTAAAAAAAAAAGATGTGATTGCCATTTACAAAGGAAGAGGTTTGATTTTCATCAAACTAAAAAATCAAACAGCACTCAGAAATTTTTAAATGTCGTATTTTTATTTCCATATTTAATTCAGTTAAAAATGACATGTACATTTCATTATAGAATGTCAGTTACTGATAACCAATCAAGCTAATACAGTAACCCATTTAAGTGAATAGCTCATGAAAGCCGAAAAGCAGTGCAAGATTATTCTAAGGCATTATCAGTTCACCAAAGTAACTAAATTGTGACATAGTCATTTCACTTATTTTAACCAGTTTAATCATTGATTCAGATCATTTACTGTTCGATTCAGTTGACTATCCATCTACACCATCAAAAACAATCAACAGCTAAACATATTCAGTAGTAGCTTATAGATGTAGTCTAAATGTATTTAGATTAGTGACAAATAAAAAATCAGCAAACATATTACCAAAAATCTTTTTTCCAAAGTAATCTTTATATACCCCTAATAATTTTAAATGATAGGAATTAATATTTCATTACCTAGGTTCATGGTTAATGAAATTGTTACTAATATTGTTTAATTGAGACTCTGCATCCCCAATGTAAAATGACTAGAAATTAATGAAAAATGTTCACAAGAAATACACAAACAAGCATGCTGTACTTAGAAAAAAAGGAAGATGTTTTTTGTTCCCTCTAGATCAATTAACTCATAATGCTGACTATACTCACCATGAACATTTTTGCATATCCAGTATAATTATAAACAAAGTGTACACATATGCGTAATTGCTTTTAAAAAGTAGAGCTACTAAGACATGCAAATTTCTTTTTTTATGTATAAAAATGTCATAGTTATTTTAGCAAATGAGTGGCATTAGATAAAAATCACTGTTAGCTTTTATTAATTCAGGTAATGCAGTAATAAAATTTATCTCATTTAGAAGCTTTTGATTTAAAATTTTTTTCCTTGCAGGGATCATTTCCTGGTGTGAAAGTTGTCCAAAGAAAATAGCACATCATTTCAGGAGTGTAATAGATTTGAAAGTACAGCATGCTATCAGCATGACGATGTATTTTTCCTACCACACTAACTCACTGTGTCACAGCTAGAATCATCATATATTGGTTTCTTTGTTTCCATGTCAAGTGTATTATTTACATTTTAATAGACATTCATAATGTTTACTTAATTTTTTTAATCTTTTCCCCTTAGAAATCATATTAACTTTATGAATTTGAAAAAAAAGAATAACAAAGGAAAGAGAAGTTAAGCAAAACAGACACAAAGATTCATATAGGATGCGTTAATTATATGACAGGTACAATATGTTGATTTCCATAAGTAATGACTCACTCAACATAATAAGCATATGACTTTAGATATGCAAGATGGGACTATTTATATATTATATATAATAAGGAGGCTGATTTTTGTATGTGGTTTGTGGAATCAGTCTCCTTAAATTTCTTTAAAAACCCATATGGAAAAATGACACCATCTAAGTACTTGACCAAAAAGACCTAACCAAGGTCAGAGAGCAGCTCTGGTCAATGGGTTGAAAAACAGTAGAATTACATTTTTTTATATTTTTAATGAATAGAATAAAACTACTATTAATTTTTAAAAGCCTTTCTTTTAATTAAAATAAATGGGATTTAAAAAATTAATTCCATTTTCAAGTTCATAGTAACTGAACAGTAGTTTAAAAATTTATTTCTCTTTTAGGATTTGCTGTTTCTGAATTTTAAAAGTGTTTTTAATTAACTTTTTTTAAAAATTGAACCAAGCTTTTTTTTTTTTTTGCTTTTGCGCAAGTCCCACCAGCTAATTTGTAAATAGGCCAGTTTCTGCTTGTGTGCATTTTTTAACTCTTCTGAATCCAATTCAAACATCAGATGGATGGATGTTAATAATACGATTATTAATCTAGATTGATTGGAAGCAGAGACGTGGATCTAAAGAGGATGAATTCATTTCAAACACAGAGACTTATCCCAAAGACTTACCATTCCATGATAATTTGTGTTCTGGCCTGTCAGAGGGTTTAGAGAACTGATATTTCTTTGTAAAACAAAGATGCTCCAAATAAAATATTAGTGGGATCCATGCTTCAGTTTGTTGCTGTGTAAGATGAGAAGATTGAACAAGATGATCTCCAAGGTCCTTTCTATTTCTATGTGATCAAATCCATGGGGGGAGAATCTGTTCATGAGAGTAGTCAGAAGAAATGACTCTAGGTATGCAAAAGGGGACTATTTATACACATTAAGGTGACCGATTTTTGTACATGGCTTATGGAATCAGTCTTCTTAAATTTCAGTCACACCTGTACTATATATTTGTTACCTTAGATGTATCCCTCATTTTCCTCTAGGTATTTTTCTGTTTAAACAAAGACTGGGGAAGAAATAGACAAATATTTGAAACCTGATCTACAGTAGCTCTTGGAAACCTTATGAAATCATAGAATCTAGAGTTGGTCTGTAGTGATTTTACTATCTGGCCTCCACCCCATATAGGAATCTGGTTATAAAGCCATATACAGCTAATAATAATAATTACAATATTTATGTAAGACTTTACAGTTTGCAAAGGAATTTATAAATAGTATCCTATTTATCATTAAAACAACATAAGTAAGTGCTTTTATCCCCACTTCAGAGATGAAGAAAATGAGGCAGACAAGAGGAGAGTGGCTCACCCATAATTACACGGGTACTAAGAATCAAGAGACTATCTGAGACCTGAGTGAAATGTTTTTTAAAGTGTAGTGGTATCTCTCATTTTTATATCACCTTCATTTTAAAAGCTGTGGATTCCCTACCCAGAAAGCCATCCCTCATAACAAGGAATAAAAAAGAAAAGGGGAGGGGAGGGTTCAACATAACTAACCAGCATATTCACTGAAGCCAACAATACGTTCAGTATTCCATGCCCATCAGTCCTCATCTCTGTGAAGAGGGAGAGGACATAGGGTCCTTTAGCCATTTTTCAATCACATCCGACACTTTGTGACCCTTTTGGGGGTTTTCTTGGCAAAGATACTGCTTTACCATTTCCTTTTCCAGCTCATTTTACAGATGAGGAAACTGAGGTAAACAGGGTTAGGTGGCTTGCTCAAGGTCACACAGTGTTCGAGGCTAGATTTAAACTCATGATGATGAGTCTTCCTGATTCCACAGCCAGTGGAATCCACCATGTCAGCTAGCTGTCCCTGTATAAAGGGAAAGGAAGTACATTTTCTCGTCTCTTCAAGACCAGCCATTAACAGCATTCAGATTTGTTGGGATTTGTTGTTTTGGTAGTGGCTGTTGTTTCCATTTACAGTGGTGTAGTAGTCAATATATATTTACTTTCCCAGTTTTGCCTATTTAATTTGTTTGTCCTTCTATGCAGCTTGATATTTAATGAATAGAGCACTGGCCCAGAATCAGGAGGACCCGAGTTCAAATGTTACCTCAGACACTTACTAGGTGTGACTCTGAGAAATTCATTTCACCTCCCTCTGTTTCACTTTCCTTAACTGTAAAATGGGGATAATAACTACTCTATAGGGTTGTAAAGATCAAATATGAGACTATTTATAAAGCACTTAACCAATGCCTAGCATAGAGATTCTCAATAAATAACGGTTCTTTTCTCCTTTTTTGTATTGACCAAAATTCTCACCTAAGTTGTGTGTGGGGTTGGGGGGGGGCGGTGTATTAAGACCCACCCTCCATGAGAGGTAGCTGTCAACCTCTGCTTGAAGCCTAATGTTGGAACCCTCCTCAATCCAATGAAAATTCTCCTTTATGGTACTTAGGGCACCCCCACCCATCTTTCATATAGAACAATAACTCAGAGTAACGCAGTAAACAGTGATGAAATTTGGTAGTCTAGGTTTCCCAACACTCTTCATTGACTTTTCCCCAGTCAAGTACCCTTATCCAGACTTTTCTGCATCCAGCTGTGAAGCCAACTGTGAAACTGATTTATGTTCTTGAAAAATTTCTGTAGGGAGAAAAATAACACTTCACCTTTAACAGCAGTAGTTATGTTCCAGTGTATGATGTTTGCTACAATTATGATCCCTTGACTCTACATCCTCTGAATGGATAAGTTTATTGTATTTTTACAATGATCTTGGATATCTGAAATTGCCATTGTTAGAAACCTAAATAGAGTAAGATATGTGAGTGTGGATGTGACTGTCATTATATATGTGTGTGTTTGGGGGCAGGAGGGTTGCCTAGTAAATGTAGCATCTTTACAAAGATTGCCAGTTTTATCAGCAGCCATTTGAACGAGTGGGGGTGGGGTGGGGAGGGTGATTCTGGAAAGCAGTCTGGAGTAATCGTAAAAAAGTGACTAAAATGTTCATACCCTTTGACCCAGAGATTCCCACTGCTAAGCATATATCCTTAGGAGGTCTGTGACAAAAGAAAGACCCCATCAGCACCAAAAGCTTTTTGGGTAGTAGTGAAAAGCTGGAAGCAAAATAGAGGGAGGAATCCCCAAATAAATTATGGCACTATGTGATATTGCTGTATGTAAGAAATGATGAATATGAAGAATGTAGAGGGTCATAAAGAGAGGTATGAATTGATACAAAGTGATGTAAACAGAACAAGAAAATGACACATATAATGACTACAGTAATGGAAATGGAAAAAAAATGGAAAATCGAAAGTGAATACTGTATAATTATAATTACCTGAAGAAGCTTGCCCCCCAAAAAATATATACAAATGTCACTTCCTTCCCTTCTTGATGGAGATTGTAGATTTAGAATTCTGCCTGTGGTATTTGACTTGCTTTATGTACTGGTTAGTTTTGCTAGAGCTGCTTTTATTTTTATTCTTTGTTATAAAGAAAGACTCTCTGGATGGGAGAATGGCATAAGAGATGGGTCTCTGGAAAGAGAGAGGAAGAAAATATTTGGATATGAAGGTGTGGAGAAACCAAACAAAATTAAAGGAAAATGAATGAGTGGAATAGAAGAGGAGAAAGGACATTTTTTTTTTAATTTTAATCTATTTTAAATCTTAAAAATGACAATGGAGTGTTTGGGTTGACAGGAATCAACATGGTCTTCTTTTGTCCAAATTTATGACTTCATCTCTATTTGGACCTTAGAATATTGCAGGTTGGCTCAGGAATCTGAGAAGGGAAATGATTTGTCTATGGGTTACATAGCTAGGAATTGACAGAAACGGAATTTGAACCCAAAGTTCTTCTGTCTCCAAAACCAGTCCTCCATCCACTAGGTCTTGCTGCCTCTCAGGTACACTCGATATCTTTTTGGTTTGCAAGTAGAGAGAATAGATCCAAACAAAAATAGCTAGGAAAATGACCTGAATAAGAAAAGTTAAGGGTAAAGAAATAGTATTATCTGTGGGAAGAAAGTAGTTAAAGTATTTCAGTCAGCTTTAAGCACTTCAGGAGAATTTGCTTCTTGAATTATGGTTCCCAACTGTAGCAGCAAGCACCCCGGCGTCCCCAGGGTGGCTGCTCACACAGGTTCTTGGATCTGCTTTGATAAAGGAAAGCAACTCAAAATGGGTTAACAAGCTTACTTTAATCAGTCAGACATATATCGTTTACCTTGTTCAGGGGAAAAAGGTCAGCACCCCAAACTTCAAAATATACAGACAGAATTATCAAGACATTAACAGATCAAGCAGACAGCTTTCCAAACTGTCCAACCATTACATCCATACCCAGTCAACATCTGGGTTTCCACATCTGGGTTTTTCAAAGCCAGGGCGGGGTGGGGGAGGAGTGGGGGGGGGGTTGGCCTGGACAACGGCTTCCCAGAATACAGATCAAATCACAGAACACTTCTCAAAGTGAGCCCCCAAAACAAAGCTACACATCAGGGCTTATATAGCCTTCTCCTGGCTCAGAGAATGTAACAACCTTATTGACTCACTGGCCAATCAAGAAGTAACTACTGAAAAACAAGCCTCCCACCCCAGGCTTCAGGTGCACTTTAGCCTAGGGGCAGGGAAGATCTTCCAAATTTGCATTCCCATTACACCAACCCAAAGAACAATAGTAACAGGGAACAACAACAACAAAAAACTATTTTGGAGAAAGGAATAGGATGATTACATGATATATTAACATAGAGGGAGCTATTTTGGGGGGGGGGAGAAAAATCTTTATGATCCCCACCCCTCCCCCCTTGGATGTAAAATTGGAAAGAAAAAAAAAGTTGTCCTACAGAAAGAATTACTTTTCTTTTTCTGGACTACATTGCTAGTTCTCATTATGGATATTCATAGAGATCTAGTTCAGTTACCCATCATACCTAAAAAAGTCAAAAGGAAGCATAGGCCCCACTTTGGTGATCCCAATAATACAAAAGTAGAATCACAGTATGGCATAAGTAGCCAAGAGGTCAGAAAATAGTGAAGAGGAAATGAAAGAGGAAGAGGGAAAAGTTTGTGGCTAGAAGGGGTGAAATTGGGATGGCAGACCTGACAACAAAACAAAAAGACAGGATGAATTTTTTTAAAAAACGGGGAAAAATTTTGTGACTTTAAGGTTAGAACTTGGGATGCACAAAGTCCTCCCCCCCTTCCCCAATTTGAATATTAGCAACGATTGATCATTCAGTACCTGATCTACACAGCAGGAAGCAGGTTGAGGTAGACTTTAGATAGCTAGTATACAGGTGATGTTCGGATGTGTTATAAAGCCTAGAAGGGAACACCTGATGATATAGAGGAAGGGGAGTAAGATTGTTATGTGTCTAGCTAGGCCCAAACTGAAGCCCTCCTTGGAAGCAGCCATTGGGTTCTTCCGAGCCCTTTGATTCTGTGATACTCACTGAACTGATTGCACACAGAAGACAGTAATAAGCGGCTGCATATTGCTTTGTGCAGGTTTATGCAGCTGCTAGTGTGGGTGGGCTTTTCTCTGAAAATTCTTAGCAGCCTCTGCAGCCTTAGAGCTCAGGAATCTTGCCGAGCTTCTGAGGGCCAACATCGACTGAGGTCTCCTTCCAAATACATAGGCCTTTAAACCCAGTGTGTGCAGTAAGTATCTTAGGTGTCTGTGAATATATGTGATGAGAATCAGATAGACAGAGGGCAAGAACACCAGGAAAACCTGGCCTTGAAAAAGAACAGGTAATTCTTTCTGTGAGACTGCTTTCTTCAATATTATCTTAAATGACTGTCATAAAGTATCTCTTTCATTGAAATCAACATCAAAAATGCCACTTAATTAGGAACAATGATTTTCCCCCAAATTTATTTATTCAGTTCTGAACACATTGATGAATATATATTTAACATATTAATACACTGAATTAAAACTTGTGACTGAAGATTCTATAAAAGAGGTTAAACAGAACAGATTCTAAATATTATTCAAGCTGTCTCCATAATGGTTAATAACTGCTTTGGGGCAAAATCATTTATCTCAAGGATATATTGAAAAATGTGTGCTGTTTCCACCCGGACAGTATTCATCAAAACATATTTTCCTGTTCATCAGACAATACAAAAGTTGCAGAATGGCTGATAGCATGCAGTTTGTAACTTGATTATGTGTCTGAATGGTTTTTATTTCCCCTCAAGTGTTATCTGCCCCATTAGAATGTAAACCTCTTGAGGATAAGGATTGTCTTGCTTCCTTGTAAATGTATTCTCTGTACTTTGGACAATGCTTGACACATAGTATACACGTAAAAAATTCTCTCATTCTTTTCTTTCCTTTCTTTTTCTTTCTTTTCCTTTTCTCTTTCCACCCTTCTTTCCTTCCCTTCCTCTTTTTTTCTTTCCTCCATCTTTTCTTCTTTGTATCTATCTTAAATGACATATGCTGAAACCTTCCCTTGTTTCAACCCTATCATCATCACACTATGATGAACCCTGTTGAGGTCCAAGAAAAACTTTATGAAGACTTGGGGGCCCTCATCATCAATGTGCCAAATGAGAACATGTTTCTAATTCTGGGTGACTTTAACACCAGAGTAGGGACAGACTAACAGACATGGCAGAAAGTCCTTGGGAGGAATGGAATTGGAAACAGCAACAGTCACTGTTTGTCTGTGCTTCCTGACCTTCTCATCACCAACACTGTCTTTTTTTTCTTACGGAAATGCAATAAAAAAAGACCTAGGTCTCGTATTGTATCTAGGGCCATCCCCAGTCGTCCTGATCCAGGTAGCTCCATAGGAGAAAGCAGCACTAGTGACTTTGCCCAGCCCTCCCTTACTTAAATTCAATTCATTTACATGTCATAACATCACCTGCCTGATGTCATGATCCTCTTTGAGAATGAAAGACAAAAAAATAGACCAATCAGATAACTACAACTATATTTCCCATAGCAGTTAGTTCTAATCCTAATTTATCCAAGAAGAATTTTTATCCATAAGTGTGGGATTTGTTATTAGATCAGAAAGCTTCATTTTGAAAGATGTCATTTGGCATCAAAGAAATGTTATGAGAACTCTAATAAGTCTTAAAAGTCAGTAGAGAAGTAGCCTGGATTAACAGAACACTGAGGGGTGGCCAGGTAGCACAGTGAGTAAGATCACTAGCCCCAGAGTCAGGATGACCTGGGATCAAATCTGGGCTCAGACACTTAGCACCCACCCAGAAGCACCTGGCCGTGTAACCTTGAGCAAGTTACTTAACCCCAATTGCTTTAAAAAAAAAAAAAACAGAACTCTGAACTTGGAGTCAGGGAAAACTAGGCTCACATCCCTTCTCAGACATGTATTACTTGTGTAACCATTGGGATGTCACTTAATGCCTCTCAGCCTGAGTTTCTGCATCTGTAAAGTGAAGGGTTACAACCTGATGACCTCTGAGGTTTTCTCCATCTCTAAGTCTGTGATCCATATCCTTCTGGGATGAAAAGGAATGCAAGCTTCAAAATGTCTCCAAACTTAAAAATCTTAGAATCTAAGTATGTAATAAATTCAACCAAAAACATCCATTCCCACTTATCAGGAAATCTACTTTGAAATCAGAGCTCCTATGTAAGGCCAACTGGTGTTTTCCTTGAAAATATCTTACATTCCAGGGAAATTATAATGTTGCTTAGATGCAACCAGAAGTCTGGACATCAGGCTTCCCTTGCTTATGTTTCATGTAGTTAACATTTATTTGATATAGATGACCTATTCAGCAAACATTGGGAAAAAAGAGAAGAAAATAAAAACAGCCAGCACTATATTAATACTCAGGTTGGGGGGGGGGGGTGGAGGAAGTTGGGAGGGAAGTAGTAAATGCTTCTGGAGTGAGGCTGAATCAGTCAGAAAAGCATTTTTCTAACCCAACAGGTTCTCTCAGATAATGGAAACCATGCAGCCATCTTTGCAGGCCTAGCACACTGACTACTATTGTTAAGTTCCAACAACACTATGGAGACAGTAGTCAAATATTAGCTCATCTTTTTAAAAATTATAATCATTTGGTTTTTCCTGTTACCTCCTAAGCATGTCCTTGGTCCTAAATAAAATTCAGAAGAAAACTAAAATTGTTAAGCATAAAATACACAATTTTTAAATTAAATGAGATTAAAAGTTAGGAGCATGGTTCTTTTTATGACTATTTTTCTCCTAAAATCTTCATTGAAGTTTGAAAAAGATTACTCTAAATTTTCCAGGAAACAAGAGAGTTTCCATTATGGTCACCCTAACCTCCTCTCTAGAGAGGCATCATCACATAATGAATAGAATCAGGAAGGAAGGGAGGGAGGGTGGGAAGGAAGGAAGGAAGGGAAGGAGGGAGGGAGGGAGGGAGGGATTTATTAAGTATTTACTGTGTGCCAAGCATTGCATTAAGTATTAGTGAAACAGAAATATAAGACCATCCCTACTGTCAAGGAACTCTTATTCCATTTTGGGGAAACAACATATATAGGGTTCAAGTCCCACCTATCACACAGTGGTTGTTGGATCCTGGCAAGTCACTTGATATCTCAGAACCTCAGAAAACTCTTAAGCTGTGAGTTTCAGAGAAGCTACCTTTAAGCTTTAGGAGAAGAAGCTATTCCCGCATAGTTCCCTATACCAGTAAGAATACCCATCAGTTCAGAGCAAGGAACACATATCCCCAGCTGTTCATGGAATAATCCAGGGACCCATAATGTTATTGTTGGGGATACTTCTAATATTGCTGTTGTCTGTGATTCTCTCCACCCTTCCTTGCCTCCACAGACAGTCTTTATGAGTTGCACGTGGCTAAATGTACGTATAATGGCTGGACAATCCTCTAGTGCTGTCTGTCTCATCCCAGTACAGAGACTTTTATGGAAGGCTCTGATATGATAGTATCTTTCAAGCTCAGACTGCTCCTGTTAGCCTTCCAAGGCAGGGGATGGGATGACTTCATGGCAATGTGGGTAAATTTATCCTCTGGGCTATAGCCCTTTATTTATAATAATTGGTCATAATATCTCATATTTATATAGCCTTTCAGATTTGCAAAGTATTTTCTTCACAACAGCCCTGTAAAGTATCAGTTTCTCTATCAGATTATCAGTTTAAGTGTTAAAAATTTCCAGAACATATGTTTAATTATAGATGTATAAAATGACTAGTTTGGAAGAGGGTTGATAAATGGCTTTGCAATATTGTATATACAGAGTTTTCTCTGCCTGGTGTATCTGAACAAATTTATCAAAAAATAAAAAGCATGTGACATGTGTAAGAGTGGAATTATAGAGAATCTACTTGGTCTCTCAGTGACTGTGATGAGCAGATAGGGCCTAGTCCTGTGTTTGAATGCATCCGAGGGATGAATACCCCCTGATGGAGCAGAAACATGCCTACTAGTATTTTATTGTTGGGATACCAGAAACTGAAGGTTTGTAATTTAGGAAGGGTGATGTCTTCCAGAGCAGCTGTTCTTCCCCATGGTGTATAAAAAAGTCTGTGAGATCATCTTGGCCCATTTCATTCTCTCTTGCTTGTCAAGACTCTTTAGCCTTTTCCAGAGTGCAGCTTAATGGATGAAGGGAAGGAGAATTGTTGACGGTGATTTGCAACAGAAGCCCAGGAGAGAGGCAGGCATATGCCTGCAGTCCAAGAGGGTAGCTCATGGGTAATGTTTCTGAACTCTGAGGTCCAGTGTGAGTAGAGGAGGTTTTTAATTTACTAGGCAGCATGATCCCAGAATTTGGCCTTTAGAGAAGGGAAATTCCTGGGCAGTACTAGCTTTGGGAGTTGTCTTTGGGTTCAAGAATTCAAGAGTTCCAAAATTCAAGAATTTCCAAGTCTGAGAGTTGAAAGAGGAGATTTTCCACAGAAAGGAGATTTACTGAAACAGCAGGCTCCTAGAGAAAGAAAAGGTTAGTCCACCTAGCTCCTGCACAAAATCCTACCTAGAAGAGCAAAGTTGCTTGGACAATGCATGTCAGATATGAAGAGGATTATTTATTCAGTGATTCCCCAGAGTATGTTTTAGAAGAAATCTAAACCAAGCTATCTCTCCAGTGACAACCCCATTGAGATTTCCCTGGAGCAAATCCAGGTTGGTGCAGTTAGCCAAAAAAAGAAAATGACCACAGCAGTGGACCCAGTACAGGTTACTTGAGAGTCTTTAGAGAGACCATAGGCCATGTGTTATATTTTTTTTTTAAATGAGGATACTCAGGTACAAATTGGTAAATTGACCTGCCCCAGTACACACAGCTAGGAAATGTCAAAGCTAGCAATGGAATGCAAATATCTTGACCCTGAATCTTATGCACTTTCTAATATAGCATGTTGACTCTTAGTATTTTCAAGTTACTCGAGTATTACACTTGATTGTTATTGTTATTATAACAATTTGTTATTATTGTTATTATAACAATTTGTTTTATTTTATTTACTTGATGCAGAGATGTTTAAGGCATAACATCAAAATTGATGCAAGCATATAGACAAAGTGTAAGTATAGACTCAAATTTACTTTTAAAAAAATCTGGTTGATTTACTGTTGAAAGTAGTTTTGTGGGAGATGACTTTAACAGAAAAAAAGGCTCTTCTGTCTAGAGCTGAAAAGGAATTCAGAGCCACATAATCCTACCACCTAATTTTACAGATGAGGAAACTAAGGCCCATTGAAAGGTCAAGTGACTTCAGCTCAAAGTCACATAGGAGACAAGTGCAGAGGTGAGATTTTACCTCACATCTTCATGCATAACAAGAAAGAATTTAGCAACCATCACTTTTTTTCACTCTACCATGGATAATAGGATTTAAAAGAGTGATATAAAGGTTTAACTAGTGTAATTAATCCTTGGGGGGATGGAAGAGAAACTTCTTGAATAAAGAAAATTAGATAACATGAAGACGAGGTGGGAGAGTGGAGGTATGTCTATAAATTCAGCAAGCATTTTTCATATATTTGAAAACACTTTCTTCAAAACAAACCTGTGAGGTTGGTGGGACGAAGATTCTACACATAGGACAGCCGGAGAGACTGAGATTCAGCTAAATTAAACCAGTTACCTGAAGTCACTCCTCTATTAAGTTGCAGAGCTGGGATTCTGAGGACGTGCCTCCCAGCCCTGGGCGCTAACTCCTGGACTGCCTTGTGTTCCCAGGGGAGCTGAGGTGCTAGGATTCCGAGTGCAAAGTGACCAGAATTAGAATTTAGGTTGCAGCCCTGCCTGAAGGGAGGAGGGGGCATAAAAAGCGCAATCAGACATACTGTGAACGAAAAGAATCCTCGGGACTCTGACAGCCTGGCAGCAAGGGGACAAAGAGGAGTAATTGAAAATTATACCAAGTCTGTCAGTTGGAGAGAATTACTACAGTGGCCAAGAAGGGAGGGAATGGGGACAGGAAGAAAGATGAGGGGGATTCAGTCTTTGTCCTGCTCATTTTGAATGTGTGACATGACCTCGGGAAGGAAATCTCAGAAAGTCAGTTAGAAAGATGAGCTAGAACAGAGGGTGAAAATCGCGGATCAGAAGGGACGTTTGCAAGCAGATCAGCCAAGCTTGCCGCGAGTCCTTTCGTTTGCTGGCGTTTTGAAAAAGCCACTCTTAATTGTGCCTAATACAAAGTAATCCTCCTCGTTTTTGTTTTCGTTGCCGCATAGCATTACAAGTTAATGATGCCGCGCGGTCCAAAGCTGTCGTCTGGCGGCGGCGGCTGTTGTTCCCCGGAACCCCCCTTGAGATTCCAGTGCCACCGAGCAACTGTTAGTGTTCACTGACCTTCTGCACCAGCTGGCTTTGGGGCTTTGAAATTGATTTTCCTCATCTCAGTCTCTGATAGTCTCTCTTCAAGTGTGCCTCTCTAGTTCATCACCAGAGTGGAAACGGTGGCACAAATAGCTGAGGAACTGTAGGCAGGCATCACACAGGGCATCATTAGAAACATCAGAACAGAAATCAGCCCGTTCCGGTGTGCTCGGTGTTAAAAGAGGCTGCTACTTTTATTGTTGAATACAATGGGGAATTTTTCTCAGAGGGTTGAATTTTTTTTTTATATATATAATTCTCAAATATGGTCTAAAAAGCAAAGGAAATGTCTGCCAGTGTTCAGACAAGCACCATCTGGATCCCAGGTCATAGCAATACATTTGGAATGTATTGTATTGTATATGTATAAATGGATAGACAGAAAGATAGATGCATACATAAACAGATTGTGTATTGTATATGTATAGATGGATAGACAAAAAGATAGATGCATACATAGATAACATGCATAAACAGATTGTGTATTGTATATGTATAGATGGAGAGACATATTCATACACAGATAACATGCACAGATAAACTGATACATATGTAGATAGACATGTGTATGCACACATATATGCACATGTGTGTAGAATATACATTTGCAGAATTCTTGCATGCTATTTACATATTCCCAAAGCTCCATAACCTGGTATATACCATAGGTAGAGGACCATGGAGGGGGAGTGTGCCAGAGAGTTAGTAGAAAAAATAATTTTCCTGTGTAGAAAACTGTTCTATACTTCACCCATGCAGAGGAGAAGGTATATATTAATCATAGTCCTCATTTGTCTTCCTTCTATTTCTTGCATATTTCAGGGAGAGGGACATTTTTGTCCAGGGGAAGTAGGCATCCATCCATTTTGAACCCCAGACTAACAATCTTGTACCAAAATGAAAATGAATATATATTTATGTGCATATTGATATATGTAAACACTTTGAGGCTTTCACACAGAGTAATACATACAATAGTGTTTTAGATGTATGAGCTCACAAATGAACTTAACATATAAAAATCTAACCATTTTTGCCAACTTGCAAAATCACAACCAGCCCTTCCCATACATACTAGAGGCAGTGTAAAAGGTTGCATTTTCAATTTCTTGCCATTTTTCTCTTCCATATATCCAGATTTATTTAAAAGCCAGTCTGGTTTTATTTGGTTTTTATAGACTTAGACCTAATAAGTTATTAATGTGGACAGGCATTTAGAAAGAGGAGAAAAAAAATCTTGTGCATCTGATTCATAAATCTGTGACCAAAAGTTGTTAAATTCTGCTTTTTCCATGAAGGCATGGAATAATAGATCACCTCTCCAAATTTATATTTAAAAATAAATTAGAAACAAAGTCAAGGAACCCTATTTAAAAAGAGTAGACTATCATGCCTGGCTTTTCAAGAAACTCTTCAAGGTGCCATGTTTGAAGCATTTCCCTGGCATTATTACATAGCAGAAATGTTGTTCTTGTGGATAGGCAGCAAATAGTTGTACTGATTTCCATATTTTGGAAATTGAGTCAGTGCTTAATTCTACTTAGTATTCCCAACTATGCATAGTAAGGCATTTGCTGCTACCACTAAACTGGTTATGTGACTTGCATAATTTGGAATGTGTTTTGTGTTTTTTTTTTCCCCTAACAGATTTACCTTCCTGATTATGCTTTGTTTAGAGTACAGGTAAAATGAATTTTCTATCCCTGGGGACATAAAACTGGTTTTGGCCATGACTGACACTACTGGGTTGAACGGAGGAAAGCCTATCTCTGATTAAGATGTTACCTCAGATACCTGACAGAATAGGAGATGTGCATGCAGATAATTGAATTGACTTCCATGAGCCTGTTGTTTCCGAAAATGTTAAATGCCAGGTGTAACTATAAAGGAATGATATTAGTTTCCTGTCTTAATGAACAGCATATTTTTCTTCATCTAAGCACTAGGAAGCTCAGTGGATAGAGCACTGGGCCTGAAGTCAGGAACATCTGAGTTCAAATTTGATCTCAGACACTAGGTGTGTGACCCTGGACAAGTCACTTAACCTCCTGTTTGCCTTAACCCACTGGAGAAAGAAACAAAAAACCACTCTAGAATCTTTACCAAGAAAATCCCATGGAAAGTAAGGTCTACAGACTCACACAAAGAGTCAGACTGGGCTGAACAACAACAAGCAATTATTAGCATTAGGGCCATCTAAGGATTAAGCTGAAAGAGAGATAGTGAGTTCCCTGAGGCTAGGAGTATTTAAGCAGAGAGTGGGTAACCATTTACTCCAGATTTTGTAAGGAAGATTTATTATCAGGTAGGAGTGTTTGGCATTCCCAGTCTAAGGTTGTGTGAATTGTAAATAATCTTTGAAAACTTTTTATAAAGAATTTCAAAAACACTCCAAACAGAAATCAGGGTTAGAACCATCCCATCTCAGATCTCGTGCAACCAGAATCCACTCTGGTACCATCTCCGAAAAGTTGGCATCTAGTACTACTTTTTTTTAAATTAATTTTATTTTGATTCACAGAACAAAATATGCATTTTACAATAAAAAAAAGATAATTGCACGTGAAACTGCAAGTCTACCATATACAACTTGCTACTCCCTCCAAATAGACAATAAAATTACTGTGTATATTTCTTTTTTTTCTCTCCCTCTCTGCCCTAGAGATGCCTACCCTTAGACACAAATAGGCAAATGTGTGTGTGTGGGGGGGGTGTATAATTATTTTATACATACTTCTATTTATCAGTTCTTTCTCTGGATGCTGATAGTGTCTTTCTTCATGTGTCCTTTATTTTTAATTTCTGTATTTGTAGTAGTCAAAATGATTTAATCACTCAAAATTGTTCCTAAAACAGTATTGCTGATGCTGTATACAGTGTTCTTCTGGTTCCATTCGCTTCACCCTTCATTGTTTTGTGCAAGTCTTTCCAAGTCCTTCTAAGACCATTGAGCTCATCATTTCTTAGAGCACAGTAGTATTCCGTCACAACCGTTCACAACTTGTTCAGCCATTCCCCAATTGATAGGTACTACTCTTGAAGATCTTTAGTGATAAACAGCTTTCTACCTTCCAAACTATACTCTTCTATTTTGGGACAGCTCTAATCATTAATTTTTCCCCCTCATAAAGAACTGAAATATACCTCCCTGTAACTTCATTCCATTGTTTGGACTTATGACCTGTCTGGCCAAATGAAAACTCTGATGCCTCCTCCATATGAGAGCCCCACAAACCAATAAAGATAGCTGCTTTTTTAAGCTTTCTCTTCTCTCCTTCTGAATATGCATCTTCTGTTAACTGATCCTTGTATGGCATAGTCCCAGGTACCATCATCATCACGATCCCCCTCTTCTGTCTGTATTCCAGCTTCTCACTGGCCTTCTTAAAATGTGATGTCCAGAACTGAAACGGATACTCCTTCCAATGTGGTGTGACTATCACCTCATCCATTCTGGAAACTGTGCTTCAGTTAATGTAACTTAAAATCTGACCAGCCCTTTGGCTACTACATACACATTTGGGGGTGAGGGAGAACAGATTAATCTTTTACTAAATTTACCACTAAATTGCTCAGATATTTTTCACATAGTAACTATTATCTAACCGTGTCCCACCCCATCCTGTAATTATGCTGCTGATTTTATCTCCTTAATAGCGCTTAATATTTATCCTTCTTAAAGTTCATCATATTATTTCCATCACATATTTTCAGACTAGTGAGAATTTTTTGGTTGTCAACCATATTATCCATTACATTAACTGTCCTTTCCAGCTTTGTACCATCTGTAGATTTGATAAGCATTTTATCCATGCCTTCATCCAACTTACTGATGATGAGAATGTTGATATACTAGCCAAGCACAGAACCCTGTAGCACACCACTTCCTATAAGGTCGCACAGATAAAGTTCCACTCTGGTAGGTTAGTACACTCTGAATCAGCCCAGTATGTGCTGTAATTTAGTTCACGTCTCTGCAGCTCATCTTAAGAGCAGGGAGAGACTTTGTTCAGTTCAGGAACTTTGTAAATTTCAGGACTCTTTCTATTTGTGTGCACACTTTTTCCACTGTTAAAGATGGGGTCCCAGGCATTAGATAATCTTCATGTGGCAAAAAGGTGACCTTTTGGGGAAAAGCCACTGTAGGGGTAGGTCGGCTGGCCATGAATTGTTACCAGGCCTGTCCTAGGAGCCCTGCTAGCTTAATAGGACCTAGCAGCACATCTGCTGTCCTAACATAACCTTTGAGAACCCAACATGACCCCCAAGCCCCCATGAAATATTTAAGGAGGAATTTAACACTGAGTCTAGTAACCAGAGAAAGACAAAGATGAAAGAGAAAAGGAGAGAATAAAGAGGAGAGACTAGTAAGTCAGCAAGCATTTATTAAGAACTTACTATATACCAGGCACTGTGATGAGGACCAGGGATACAAAGTAAGGCAGAAATCTTCTAGCAGGGGACACACATGCACATATATACGTACATGCATATTAGATAGATAAAGAGCATACATATACATATCTACATATTATTCAGTATTGTTCAACACATGCATGTATAGACATATACGAAATACATACACGTTAGATATGCATGTACATATATACACATATACATGTACACAATACAGATTATATACCTACAGTGTGTATATATACTTACAAATATTCACTATATACACAGATGCATGCATACATATTACATACTCACATGTGTACATACATACTAGATGGATAGACAGAGACAGACAGATACGCAGTGCTAATGGTAGACAATTTCAGGGAAAGAGTGAAAAGAAGGACTAGGAAAGACCTCTTGCAAAGATGAGATTTGAGTTAAGTTTTCACAGAAGCCAGAGAAGTTGTAAAAAGGGGAAATGAAAAGTATTCCTTGCCTAAAGACAGTCAACCAAAAACCCAGAGTTCCAAAGTGTATGAAGAGCAGTGAGAAGGTCTGGTTGCTGGACCTATATAAGTCTAGACTATTTAAATAAGAGTATAATGTTAGAGACTGGAAAGGTGGAAGGTGGGTTGGCCAGTTGGGAAGGACTTTTGCGTGCCACAGGGAGGACTTCACATGTGACCCTGGAGATAATAAGTCACCAGAATTTACTAAATGGGGGAGAATGATGTACTCAGATCTGCATTTCAGGAAGATCACGGTGGAGAATGGAACGGAGTGGGGAGACACATGAAATGGGCAGACCACCTAGCAGGTTGTTGAGCCAATTCTCTAGGCATGAGGTGGTGAGGGCCTGAACCAGGGAGGCTGCTCTGGGTGTAGAGAAGGGGATATATCCAAGTGGTGGGGGCGTTGTTTTGTCTTTAAGGATACTTATTAACTTTCACAATCTAATCTTTTTAGATACTGTGAACTATATAGAATATGTTCAAAAAAAAAGAGGAGAGATATATGAATATAGATGTATCCCCTGAGCTATCTATACACTAGATATACCTATATTTATAGATAGATATCTTTCCACTTTGTATAGGTCTGTCTACAGCAATATCTCTATCTATAGATGGATACTTCTATTTAGACACAGCTCCATATAGATATCTCATAGCTCCATCATATATAGCTACATCTCATATGTTTCTGAATGTCTGTAGATGAAGATATAGCACCTTATGTCTCACATTCTCACGTACTTGTTTCTTACAGTGATATTCTTCATTTCCACAGGCATTTCCTATTCAAAACAGGAACAGGGACGACGCCACTGTTCAGCACCGCCACACCAGGATACACAATGGCATCTGGCTCTGTTTATTCCCCCCCGACTCGGCCACTACCTAGAAACACCCTATCAAGAAGTGCTTTTAAATTCAAGAAGTCTTCAAAATACTGTAGTTGGAAATGCACTGCCCTCTGCGCTGTAGGGGTCTCTGTGCTCCTGGCAATACTGCTCTCATATTTCATAGGTAAGTCCCCATTCTCATGATTGAAACTAGGTCCCAATTAATACAGATCATAAATCTCCTGAAGTAGTCACGCTATTCCAGTTCATACTTTGTATTATCACTGAGCTGGAACCAGTGACTGTATTTTACGTAATTATAAGTTCAAATAGTGGAAATGTTAATACATGAAGCCACTCGGTGGGGGGGAGTCCTCATTCACACTAATCGGGGCCTCTCTGTATTATTACTGTAAATCAGGAGATCCATATTACTAGTGGTGTGATCTGATGTATATATTTACTTTGCCCAGCAGCATAGCAAGAGATTATATTTCAGAGTGAGGTGTCGGTATTGGGCTGGTAAGTATACTGTGTAAATCACAAAGTATTTTCATTAAATTTCTGGAGTTTTAGATAAATACAAAAGTATTCACTTGCTCTCTTTTTTTTAAGGAAGCTCTTTCCCAGTAAAATACAGCCTTCCTTGCCCACTGAGTTTAAAATGTTTTTGCTTTTTGGCATATTCTTAATGAAAACATGTATCTCTGCTACATTTCATGCACACAAAATATTTCCTGCCCTTTCTGAAATAAACATCAGACAGGAATCTCCGTGGCTGCATAGTCAGTAGGGAACTCTGCCTACTTGTGGTATCACACATCTTTCAGCTAACTCAGCAATCTAAATGTAAAGCCCATCACTCAGGGCCATCACCCAGCACTCAGGAACACTCCTTGGAGGGCTTCAGGCCCATAAAACAATGAATGGATTATAGACTCATTCACATATGTGGAATTTTTCATCTTTGCAGATGGAGTATTGATCATCTTTTTCATTTAATAAGTAATCCAAGTAATGCAGGCTACTAGTAGAAAGTTGCCCATAGCCGTATGACTTAACCATTTCACAGCGTGCCAGAACACACAACCAATTAGAAATTATTTCTGAAATGTGAGAAATTAGTACAATAGTTTGTGTCCTGTTCCTAAGTGATAGAAAGGGCTCCCTGCTTTGAAATACTAATAGTGTTCACAAAGACGTAGCATAGATTGACACAGCGTGGCTGACCCATGAAGAAAAAAAAAAAACTAGCAATGCAAATTCACATTTTGTTTTTTAATTTATGGAATAAAACAAGCATTTCCATAACAAAGTATAATGAAAAATATGATTGCTCATGAAAATCGCATATTCACTATATTTAGTGAATATATTTATTATTATTTATATATTTACTATCAATATATTTATTTCTTTGAAATAAACAAAGTTGTCATGCAAATTTCCTTTTTTCCTTCCCCCCCACTTCAAAGTTAGCTACTAGTAGACACAAACAGACGTAACTATACGTATAGGGATGTGTATACACACATACATATATACATATATATATATATATACACAAACACAGACACATATATATGCATGTGTGTAAAATTATTCTATACATACTTATACTTTTATTTATCAGTTCTTTCTCTGGATGCAAATAGCATCTTTTGTCATATGTCATTTATAGTTAATTTGAGTCTATATAATATTCAAAATAACTTAATCCTTAAAAGTCATTTTTAAAACAATATTTGCTATTACTATACACAATGTTGTCTTGGTTTTGCTAAAGACGCCCTTCATTATTTCATGCAAGTCCTTCTGTGTTTTTCTAAAATCACTGAGCTCCTCATTTCTTATAGCACAATAATAGTATTCCATCACAATCATACACCACAACTTGTTCACCCATTCCCCAATGATGGGCAAAGGAATCTATGTGTTTTAAAATATTTATAGCAGTTTTCTTTGTGATGCCAGAGAACTGGAAATTGCAGATTCAAGTTTCCAAACGAGTTTGTGATGTTCCAGGAAATCCTGTGTGTGGAATAATCTGATCATTCTTTGATGAGTTGCATTGTTCTGGTGCCTAAATTACTCCTTAGTTTTAAGTTACATGCTTTCAGGAACTGTTATTAACTCTTGTGGGTCACAAAGGTTAGTCCTTAAACAGCAGTGTATTCTTTAGTAAAGACTAGTAGGCTAGAAAAAAAGGAATCAGCTCGGAGACAGAGGCAGAATTATTAAGGCAGTCATGCTGTATTGTAACTGTGCCATCTACAAGCAGTACTAGCTTGCAGAAATGTTGAGATAGTTCCCCAAATAACTGGCAGTAAATGGCATGTGAGAAATTAGACTTTTAAAGGAATCTAAAATTTTAGAGCTGTAAATGAATCGAATCCAAAGCTTTCCTCATAGAGAAGAAGGAGCTCCTGGTCCAGAATGACCAAGGTCACACAGCAGGTTAATGTCATCGACTAGAACCC
Source organism: Petaurus breviceps papuanus (assembly GCF_028583685.1). NCBI lineage: Eukaryota > Metazoa > Chordata > Mammalia > Diprotodontia > Petauridae > Petaurus > Petaurus breviceps. The sequence continues at coordinate 57,036,143 of NW_027185655.1, read as the reverse complement.
AGATATCCTGACTTCCAGTCTGCATCACACTGCCAAATCCATTGCCTCAGAAGATTTGTACACTGAGTCATATGTACGTGTGAACTTCCAGTGAAACCCTTCTCCAGTGGCTCATTCTAACTGAAAAATTTTCCCTCCCTCATTTGTTCTTTCCTTCACGCTGTCTAAATGTCCTCTTTAGTTCTGGAGTTAGTGCCAACAGGATCACATGGGGATGACCCTGGGCTCTCAAAGGCTTTGCCACTGAAGTGCAGCATCTAATTGGATCTACCAAAGTGGGGATTGCATCTAGTATTTATTTGGCAATGGATGGTGTGTTGGTTGCCAGGAGTCCAGCGTTGCTAAATTTGTAAAACCTCTTCACCACAAAATTGGCCACTGGGAGAATTTTTGGAGCCACAGAAACTCATGACATTTTCTGCTAAAATACAGAGGTGCTTTTTTGTCTCTTGATAGGAGTGTTCATCCCTGTGGAATCACAGCTCTTTTCAAGTATAAATGTAAATGCATGCAAATGTAATGAGAAATATCATGTATTGTATTTCCCTATTAGAATTGTTTTGTGCATATATGTCACCATAAATTTTGTGACCCATATCTTATTTCCCAAAGCATTTAAACATAACAGAATTAAACACCTGATCGACAAAACTAAAAAGAAATCATACTTTCTTCTTTCCCAAATACAAAAAAAGAAATAGTTCATTACTATTTCACCTGTTTCTATTACCACCACCTCAGAGTTATGCCATTACATTTCTTTGTTACACAGAAAAACAGCATGAATAGAATAAGAAACAAAGCTAGTTTTTTAACTTACCCGTAACATACATCATCTTTAAGAAATGTTGATTCCTTTCATATATTTTATTTTCAAATTGATTCATCAGTGATAACATTTTTATTATCCTTTCTGCAATATATTTGACACACACAATACCTGTGAGAAAAAACTAGGAGACTTATTATTACCCTTTTTCAAGGAACAGGGAAACTGGAGCCCAGCGAAACCTGTGACTTGTCCAAGGTTGTATATCTGGTCGGTGGCAGGGACCAGGTTAGAACTCAGGAATTCTGACACCTAGTCTAATACCCATGTTGTTACCCCCAGAGGCTGATCCGAATTACCAAAGGGATGCTCAGCAATTTTATTAGCTAATTTATTCCAGGAAAGAACACATAAGAGTAAATTTTTTGTTTCCTTTTCCATTAGTGGTGCCTTTTTGCATAATGATGTTTTCTTTATGTCTGATGACAGAAGAGCTTTCCTCTGTTGGACATGGTCATCTTCAGCAAAGCCATTGGCTTCTGGGGGGACATCTGTGAAGCAGACAAGGAGGAAGAGGGTGCCTGCCTAGCCAGCCATATCAGTCCTGGGGCTCAGTAGGGTAACATGTCACAGTCACATTGCCCTCACTTCCAGATGTTTGACTCTGGCCATCGTGAGAAGAGGGACTGTGTCTCTGAATTTTTCCCTCCATCACTTCCTCTTTACTTCCTCCTTCCTTCATCCTCTCTGAATGTCCTCTTCATTTCTGAAGGTAATGCCAAGGGACGAATAAGGCAGCCCAGAATAATGAGCTACTCTACCACGAGCTTCTCTCCCACCATTTTCTTCTTCTCTTTCCAATAGGGAAGAGAGCTGGAGTGAGCTGACGGCTAGAACATTAATATATCACTCCCATCAAATGGTGCTCCCCCAGGACATTAGAAGCAGCTCCCTTCTCCTTTGGATTTAGAGTGGAGGAGGGGCGGGACTGGAACATCGCAGCTGATAAGGAATAAATAAAGCAGCATAATGGATGTACCATTATTTCGCCACTTCTGAGTTTATGTGTTCAAATTCAGTTCAGCAATCATTTATTAAATAAATCTAAAAAAAAAAGTAACCCAGGAGGCAGCACTATATGAAATAGGGCCCTGGATTTGGAATCAGAGGACCTGGATTCCTCAGGATGAATGGAAGAGGGATGAAGCTGGAGGCAGTACGTGTTATGTTGTAGTAGTTCAGGTGAGAGAGATAATAAGTGAATTACGAAGGTGAAAATAGGAGTGGAAGGGGCTGAAGGGAAGATTGTGGAAATGGAATTGACAGAATGTGGGAGTTGATTAAATTTTGGTGTTAAAGCATGGTAAGAGTCAAAGATGATACCAGGATTTTGAGCCTTATTGTAAGTGGGAGAATTGTGACACCATTGATGCTCTGGGAAATTAGGAGAAAGGGCATATTTTTTGTAAAAGCTGATGTTTGGGGGGATATGAATTAATAATATTAAAAGCAGTAATAACAGTGATAATTAACAATAATAGGTGAAATTTCTTGAATCTTTAAATTTTACAAAGCAATTTACAACTATTATCTCACTTGATTCCTGATAACAATCCTGGGAGATAGGTACTATTATTATCCCCTTTTTACAGATATGAATTATAAGCACAGGTTAAGTGACTTGCCCAGAGTCACAGAGCTTGTCATAGGCTAGATGTGAACTTGGGTCTTCTTGACTCCAGCTCCAATGCTCTGGATACCTAACTGGCTTGCTTATGTTCTATAGACATTTGAATTAAGATGTCAGTCAAATATATGTGGAGACCCCATAAAAAGTTCAGATTATGTGGATCTAGGATCAGAAGAGAGATTACGACTGAAGTTAAAGGTTGGTAATTTATCGAAATGGAAGTGATCATGGAAGCCACTTAAGTGAATGAAAGAAATTATCAGGAAGGGAATAAAAAGAAGAAAGCCAATCAAAGACAGAGCCTTGATATCACCCACACTCAGGGGACGGGATGAAGGAGAGCAGCCTAAAAATGAGACCAAGTAGGATTGGTCAAAGAGGTAGGAGGAGAACCAGAGGAGAGCAGTATCCCAGAAGTCAAGAGAGGAGAGAACATCAAAAAGGAAATGACCAAAAGTAATTTTTTTTTTAATTTAAACAACAAAAAAGTCAAAGAACATGAAAACTAAAAGCAGGTTATTGGTTCTGACATTTAAGGAGGCATTGGTGATTATAGAGAGAGCCAGCCATTTCAAATAGAGCAATAGATAGCAAGCCAGTTTGCAAGAAACTGAGTATAGAGAGAGTGGAGGCAGCAGGTGTATGTAGATTGTGCGTCCTAGAAGTTTGACAGTAAAGCAGCGTAGAAGAAAGAGTTGTTATTGTCCCAGGCTTTTCAGTTGAGTCCACCTCTTTGTAACCCCATTTGGTGTTTTCTTGGCAAAGATACTGAAGTAGCTTACTTTTTTCTTCTCCAGGCCATTTTACAGACGAGGAAACTGAGGCAAACAGGGTTAAGTGATTTGCCCAGGGTCATACTGCTAGTAAGTGTCTGAGAGTAAATTTGAATTCACTAAGATGTGTCTTCTTGACTTTAGGCCTGGTGCTCTATCCACTGTGCTGTCCAGAAGAAAGTACAGGATCTAAAATCAGATGACCTCATTTCTGATCCCAGATCTGCTACTTGGGTGATGTTGGGTACCCCTGGATTTGTTTTCCCAATCTGAAAAATGAGGGGTTAGGACTAGATTGCTTTGAAATCTCTTTCCTCTTTCTAAGTCCCAATATCATAAAGTGAAGGAGAATTGGGGCAGTAGCTTGAGGTAAGAGTATGGCTGACAACAAATTAATACGGCAAGCCATTATGTCCCATTAACTTTTTAAAGCTAGTAGGATGTTGTCATCTAAGAAAATGCTTCCCTAGTACATTAAGGGGCACCTTGAAACTCAGCATGCCTTTCAACAATGAGCATGTTGCTAATTCCTAACCCTCCACATTAAGCTTAGTGCTAAGTGCCAGTGGTACAGGAAGAACCAGAGACATTTTATACCCATCATAAAATTCCCATCCCAATCCTTTTGAGCCCTGATGTACCCATTCCTCCTCTTATTTCCACTCACTAAAACTCCAGAAGGAAAAATGTTGGCCAAAGGCACCGGCAGCTGTGAGCTTTGTACAGAGGGGAAGATTTCTCACTCTCTGTGGTTGGTCATGCTGTTTTTGCTCCGCATGGTGGAGAGAGAGCAGGAATCCAAGACCCATTTCCCTGCCTCATTTTCTGATGACTTTGGGAAGTAGATGAAAATGCCCCACAATTATTGTGCTACCGAAAAATCAGAAACTACTCCACAAGCACAAGTATTTGGAATGATAATGTTAGAAAATGTTAGCTCTGGAAGAGAAATTCGAAATAATCCAGTCCAGTTCTTCCCGGCATGTGCCTTTTTATTGTACAAATAGGAAACTGAGTCTGAGCTTTAATGAGAAGCAGAAACCCTTCAATCTAACTGTTAGCATGTAAGAGTCAGTGTTATTGGGAGCTCGCTGATGGGAGGAGTCTTTGGTCTTTTTATCTTCCATGGTCAATCCAGTGCCTCATGCAAGGCAGGCATTTAATTATTGCTTGCTATGGAATTGAATTGTTTTGATACTAATTAAAATGGGATCAAAATTAATAAAATTATAGTGGAAGCAATACAAACAGGGTAATTTTGCCCCAGGCTTATGCCCCTCTAATAGCTAGCCTGAAAAACTGAAAAACAATGGTAGGCCCTTACGAGCAGTAAGACATAATTTCATTTTTCTCCCTTGAAATCACACAATAAGGCCTGGATAAAGGGAGGGAGGAGACAGAGAGAAGGAGAGAGAAACAGAGACAGATAAGCAGAGAGAGACAGAGAAAGAACCAGAGACAGAGAACCAAAAGGAGAGAGATAAGGAGAGAGAGAGGGAAGGAGGGAAGGAGAGAGAGAGAGAGAGAGAGAGAGAGAGAGAGAGAGAGAGAAATAAAGAGAGAGAAATAAAGAGATAGACCCAGAGAGAAAGACAGAAAGAAGCAGAAACAGACAACCAGACTGAGGAAAGGGGTGGGGGTGGGGGGGAGAGACAGAGAGAAAGAGAATGAGAACTTTTTAGAAAATATTGTAGCATTGTGTTTTCTTTGCATTCTTGCCCCAGTGGTTAGTTCTGAATAAAAGCTTGCATTTCTATAGCACTGAACGGTTTACTGAGAGCCTTCATTTCAGCAGTCATTTAAGGGAAGTATTGTAAAGCATTATAGAATGATAGAATGCCATAGCAGGGTTAGTTAAGTCATTTGCTAATAAAGATTTGTAACTGTGTGGGATTATTATTCTAATAGATACTTGGCCTAATCTTACCAACCTCCGTGCTACAAAGTTTTAATATTCTGATTAGTCGTTAAAAACAAAAGATATAAATTCTGGCTTCTTGTTTTCCTTGGACAGCTGAAACAAACTAGTTCCTGAAATAGATATCGTTGTGCAGCTGCTAAAAAGGCTGTTTAACAACAGAAGCATTTCTTAGATCTGGCAAAAACATATCCTGTCCAATCCGTGCTCACTGCAGTTCTGATTCCTTAGCAGTTTATCTGTTCCATTTTTATGTCTATTTGCATTTTATGAACATTTTTCCTCTCTCTGTACCTTGAAATTGATTATAGTATTAGCCATTTATCTGCGGATGAGGGTCAAAAGGAAAACATATGCCAGCCTTTTACTATTCATGAGAAATCAAGCATTTAAATATATATGGCAAAATAAAATGTTGTGACATTCTTTTTTTTCTTCTTTTGACATGTCTTTGTAATAAAAGTGCTTTTTTATTAGGTTATAGAACCCAGCTAAGCAATGAATTACATACCATTTTTCACTGCTGCTTCTTCTAACAGTTGAATTACATCTACAAAATATATTTTGACTGAGACAGTAGTCGAATTTTCATACTAATTTGATCTAAGCTCATTCTAGAAAGGATTGTTTGTTGTATATTATATATGTGTATATACATAATATCACACATATTTAAAGCCTGGAAACAAAAATGTCTATGGCCTATGTATCAATTTTATTGTATTCTTATGGGAAACATGAGTCAGTGAAATATTAAAGTCTGAATGCCACAACAGGTAGCCTGAACCTACCTAGGTGAATTTAAGCTCAAAAGGAACTGCATTTCCCTTGCAAGGAAAGTATTAGGTTATAGTGATTAGATATCACTTGACACATGATGGAATGGAGTACAATAAGCATTTAAATGAGGAATCAAAAACTTAGAAGACAGAGAAAAGAGAGAGACAGAACCAGGGAGAGACAGAAGTGGGGCAAGAGAGAAGGAACCAGAGGCCCTCTAGGTCCTCAAGTGTGACCCCCTTTAACGGAATCCAAAGTTTGAGGTCTTAGAGGACAAAGCTTAAGGACCCAGAGGGCCGCATGTGATCTCGAGGCCACAGGTTCCCCACCCCTGGACTAGATCACAGAATCTTAGCATTAGAACTGGAAGGAACCTTAAAGGTTTTGTCCAGATCTCTCTTTTTATAAATGAATAACCAAGATTTCGAGAGGTTCAATGACTTGTCCAAAGTTGGAAGGCAGGTGGTGGTAATTAGTTCCAGAAGTTGAATGCAGGACTCTTTAATTGTATTCTTTTTCCATAGTACCACACTTTTATCTCCCATGTCAGTCATGTTGTGAAAGAAAACACTGAGGGGAAAAAAAAAACAAGAAAAATAAAATAAGTTGTGTGTGTTTTTAAGTATATGTCGAGGGGCAGCTAGGTGGCACAGTGAATAGAGCACCAGCCCTGGAGTCAGGAGGACCCGAGTTCAACTCCTACCTCAGACACTTGACACACTTACTAGCTGTGTGACTGTGGGCAAGTCACTTAACCCCAATTGCCCTGCCCTCCCCCCTCCAAAAAACAATAAAATAAATAAAGTATATGTTGATCTGTATCCATACTCCATCAGTTCTTCCTCTGGGAATGGAAGGCTTTTTTTCATCATGAGCCCTTCAGAATTGTCTTGGATCATTGGTATTTCTGAAAATGGCCAAGTCATTCATGGTTAATCATCATATAGTATTGCTGTTACTGTGTATATAATGTTCTCCTGGTTCTGTTCATTTCTCTTTGCAGAAGTTCACATATAATTCTTCCCAGGTTTTTCTCAGAACATCTTGTTCATCATTCCATATAGCACAATAGTATTTCATCATGATCATATGCAACAATTTGTTCATTCATTCCCAAATTAATGGACATTCCTTCAATTTCCAGTTCTTTACCCCCCCCCAAGAAAAGAGCTGTTTTAAATATTTTGGTATATATGGGTCCTTTTCCTTTTAAGTTTTTTTTTATCTCTTTGGGATACAGACCTAGTACACATTGAAAAAAGAGGGTGAGAATTAATGCTAAGTAATTGTCTTCTGTTCCTTTTAATGACGTTATTGTCTCATTCATTCTTATAAAGGGATATAATTTGTAAAAGTGAAATCCTGTCTGCCCCAACACTGAAACACACGTTGACATTTTAGACAGGTCACATAAGACCTATTTGTTTTAGGGTGTTTTTTTTTATTTTTGGAGGGGTGAAGGCTGAGCAATTGGGGTTAAGTGACTTCTCCAAGGTCACATGGCTAGTCATTGTTAAGTGTCTGAGGCCGAATTTGAACTCAGGTCCTCCTGATTCCAGGGCTGGTGTTCTATTCACTGCACCACCTAGCCGCCCCAACATTATCTATTAAACATGCAAAAGTGCTATAGACATTTTTCAGTCATGTCTAACTCTTTGTGACCCCTTTTGGGGTTTTCTTGGAAGAGATACTGCAGGGGTTTGCCATTTCCTTCTCCAACTCATTTTACAGATGAGGAGACTAAGGCAAACAGAATCAAGTTACTTGCCTAGGGTCATACAGTAAGTGTCTGAGTTAGATTTGAATTCCGGAAGAATTCTTCCTGACTCTGTCAGGCCCAGCTCCCTATCCGCTGTGCCACCTAACACTCTCCGAAGTGGTGCATGCAGACAATTACTCTTTTAACTGAAATTGTATAGTCAATTCAGCATAACCCACAGACTCATGTTCTTTAAAAAATTCTTTACTTAAAAAAACTCTGAAAGAGGAAAAAATGCAGAATTACTCCCTAAACTCAGGAATATATATTTTTTGATAATAGTGTTTTGACAAGGATGTGTTTGAAATTACAAGTTGTTTTTTGATACAAGATAAAAATGTCTGTTTACCGGTTTGATAGTACCACTGTAGTTGCAAAAATACTGAGTTGTACATGATGTGCACGTCTGTAGTTCCTGCTGCTGGTGTGGCTGAGGCTGACATCTCACTTGAGACAAGGCTTTTTGAGTTGTAGTAGTGCTAAAGTTAATCAGATATAAACACTGTGTCTGACACCAATGGGGTGAGCCTCTGAAGATAGAGGGACACTAGTCTGCAAAGAAGAACTGGACTGGTCCAAAAAAGAAAGACAGAAAAAGTTAAAGCTTTTCAGACAATCAGTATTTGGCTAGAGACACTGAATGGCTGCTGTTCTTCCATCTTGGGCAAGATAGTAAGACCCAATCGAAGGAAGGAGGGAAGGTGAAGGGACAGAGAAAGAAAGAGGAAGAGGAGAGAGGATGAATATGAGTATATATGAGGGGGGGAAATATCTCCAACAATTCTTTGTGAATTTTAACCTTGCCTTGATTTAAAGTATACTGAAGTGGTTAGTTCATACTAACATGTTTTACATGCTACCATTACCCCCTCAGATTTGGGGAGAGATAATCACATAATTGCAGAGCATTCAAAGATAATATTTTTTAAACTCCTCCATTTAAAGACAAGTAAAATCCGAGATGTTATGGTCATAAACAACTTGTCACATAGCCTGTGAAATACAGTAATGTTTTCTCTGTTTTAGGCTATCATTTGTTCAGAATGTAAGAAAAAATCTCCTGACTGATGCCAAGTGCAAAGCATAATACAATATTTACCATTTCAATGCTATGTGGCATAAATATTTAATTGGCATTGCATATGTCATTTGCTATTACACGAGTAGTACTGAGAGCAGAGTGTTCAGTGAGAAATCATCTGCACAGAGAAGAGCAAAAAAAAATAGTCATTGGCATTCATAAGGTTAAAAAAGACTTGACAGATTTCTAGGGATTTAAGAAATTAATTCATCACAAACATCTTTGTCTCTGTTGAATGTGGGAAGACATCCAACAGTAGGAAAAATCAGTCTTTTGACCTTCAGCAGGGTGGACGTGACCTTTATGATACTACAACACATCTCCTGCAAGCCTCTCCTCGCCCACTGTTGCCACAAAACAGTGTGGAAGCGTGTGGGCTCTTCTGTTTATCGTCTTTCCTGCCTTATCACAAAACAAACCCAATTCATTCATTCTTCTTTAAAAAAAAAAGCTTTTTGCATATTTTACATGTTAGCCAAAAATGTTAAAGGCTTCCAGTGTATTTACACTCATGTAGCACGTTTAGCCTCAGAGAATGTGGATTAAGACTAAAAACTGGGTCATCTCTATAGACAGCCTCAGTTATGTAATCCTAACTTATCTCAAAAGGATGAGACACTTGATTATCTAGGTTTCTAACACATGTTGACATAATAGAACATGGGTTCTTTCACACAAATATAAAGGTGACCCAAAATTCCATTCTCAGTAATCTTATATAAATGAGTCACAATATAAGATCTGGTAATATTTCCCCCAGAAAAGCAAAGAAGTGATGGGAGAATCAGTGACATTTCTTTTTTGATATAACCTATCTAGACCTCCACATTTCTATTTTTATCTGGATGGACTTTGGAATTTGCCTGGTTACGTCTCAAGTTACCATAAAAATCATATACTAACGTAGCATCTCCTTTATCTCTGTCCATCTTTCGTAATGATGTGCATCAAGAATGCTTGAAAATTTGTATCCAAAAAGCCTGATCAAAATAAAAAAAAAACATTAACTTTAAAATTAAAAATAAGGTTCCATATTTCAAGTTCATAAATATTATGATTTGGAAAAGGGGGAATATATAATATATAATTGTATGTAATACATTATTAATCATATAATATATGTGTGTGGATACATATGTATATATAGCTTTTCTGCACCATTTTTGACCCCAAGATTGAAGAAAGTCTTAGAGACTAGAGGACAGAGAAACTAGACGTAGGGAGAGCAATTAAGGTATTTCATATCTCTCATGTCTTTCTGAGGTCAGAAATAACATAGAGGAAACCTAAATTTTTATTGTACAATAGTAGTTCTAAATACCAGTTGTGTAGAGCAGGTTTGTAGGTCCAGCGTGACTAAGCTATCCCCCTCCCAAATATATAGGACTTTTGTTTTCACAGAGATACATCCCTTTCTTTTCCCATCTCCAAGAGACTCCAAGACATACTACCTACCTCCTTAATTCTGCTCAAACAAGGGAGTCTAGCATTTGTTTGGACTTCTGAGAGATTTCCAACCACCTGGCCCACACTGTTGTCCAGTGAGCCTGATTATCTAGGTTACAAGTATTCTTTCTCTTCAGGACTTATATCTCTTGAGATAAAATATTCACCACCTTCCTCAAAAATAAGACTAGACGTTCTTCAAAAATATCTTCATCTGGGGCGGCTAAGTAGCACAGTGAATAGAGCACTGGCCCTGGAGTCAGGAGCACCTGAGTTCAAATTCAGCCTCAGACACTTAACACTTGCTAGCCATGTGACCTTGGGCAAGTCACTTAACTCCTTTTGTCCTGCCTTCCCCCCTCAAAAAAAAAAAAGCAAAAATATCTTAATCAATCTCCCTATCTCTAGTTCCTCTCCTTTCTAGTCTCTAAAACTTCCTTTAATCTTGGGGTTAAAAATGCTGGAGAAAAGCTACAAACTAAGACATACTTATCAACTAAGTAAGTTCCTTTACTTCTGTTTCTCAATTATGTATTCCCCTCTTCTCCTATTCATAAATGCCTTTTATTTTCCTTAAGGGGAGGACGCCACTGGCTCCCATATCATATGAGTTCCCCTCACACTGGGCTTGTACTCCAGACTCTGTGGGGGTGGATGCGCCATTTTAAGCCCAAGTTAAATCCCACCCATGAGTTTGCCCTCGCAGGAGAAGATAAAGGACAGAAAGACCGTGTGAGAAGCATGATGAAGAAAGCAGAGTCATCGTTGAGGTTAAGGCAGTGCCATTTGCCAAGATTCTCTTCCAAGAAGGGGAAGAGGAATCTGGGGCCAACATTCCAACAGGAAGCATCTCCTACGATGTGTTTGTTTAGAGTCGAAAACCACAGGAACATCAGCAGAGTAGAAGATACTGGTTTGCCCAAGGATTACTAGGCCCACTTACTCTTTAAGAACACCTCATCCAAACAGGGATGAGAGGCAATGCCAATGACCGGTAGAAACTTTCTCAGATGTCCCTGACAGTTGTGAAGCTTTATGGCATCTAAGGTGCCCTCAGTCGTGTAGGTTCATTCTAGTAACATCACGCATTGCCTGATTTGATCACCTTGACAGCGTTGTGTACTGGTTACATACTTGTAAGTACTTAGAACTGTGATTTCATCAGTGAGGTCTACACTCCCTCCTCATCCTCTGGGATTCTTGTTCAGATCCAGCTATAAACCATTCATTAGGGATACACATCTTGCTATGCAGTCCCTTCCCTGCTTCTGTTAATAGCTTAAGAGTATCAGAGTAGTTCATGAGTTGTCTTTTCTGTTGTCCTGTTCTCATTACATGACCAACCCATTTCCTTTTTCTGGTCAGATCCTTCAGGATGTGTGGTTTTCTATTACATTCCCCACAGTTTTCTTATCACTGTCATTTGGGTTACTCCTAATTTTGAAACAACATTATGCAGTGGTAAATGGACAGAATTTGGGGCCAAAAGACCTGAGTATAAATTCTGACTGTGTCACCTACTACCCGTGGGACCATGTGATTTCAGTTCTCTGAAGCGATTTTTTTCTGACATCAACTTTTTCATCTGTAAAAACTGAGGGGGTCAGACCCTTCCTTCTCTGAATCTCTGATTTTACAATTACTCCCATACCATCATTCCTAGCCACATAACAACAGGAGAATATTGGTGCTAATTACAAACATGGCAGCCATAAAAATGGCAAAGGAGGTTTGATTTCAAGGGAAAGAACTAAAAAAACATCATATATTCTTTAGCGAGTTAAATATAGTACCCCCAGTTCCCACAGAGTTCCACATTGTGTTCCCCAGATAATCTTATGCCTCTGATGTCCTTGGCCAGCATTCAGCTGGGGTACCTTCTTGTGACATCATCATGTAGGAATCCTCTTACAAACATCCCATAAAGGAGTCCTTCAGAGTCTGAGAGACCTGTAGGGGACCTCTTTTCATACTGACTCCAGCCAGGGGAAATTTGCTGGTCTGGTGAAGGTTATATAGCTCTATGTGAGACCCATAGAGCTCACAGCTCTAGAAATGGATGCCCTACCAGGAGTACTTCCAGGCAAGCAGGAAAATAGCACATCAGTCTTATCTTTCCAAAGTAATGGGGGGAAAAAAGAGAAGCTTCACAAATTGTAACAAATGAAAAGCATTTATTGAGAGTGTGTCATGCTGTGGAAAGAGCCCTGATCTGAAGACTTAGAAATCTAGGTTCTCCTTTCTGACTTTAATTAATTAACCAGGCCAGCTTGATCAAGGCCCTCTAGACTTAAGCTTGCTTCTCTGTAAGGGTGTTGGAATAAATAGATAATCTATAAGATCGATTCCAACTTTGAAATCCCATGATACTTCTAAGGGTTGAGGAGGGCAAAGGTTAATATTTGCAAGAAAATCTTTGAAGTGTCTTCTCTCAAGATAAAGAAATATGGGGGGGCATGATGTCACAGTACAAAGAGTCCTGGATTGGAATTCAGAGCGTTTGTACTCACTCTGGGCCTCAGCACTGCTTACCTGACTTTGGGCAGGTCGGCCTCTCCAAGACAGTTGAGGGGATTGAAATAGATGAACTCCGAGGGCCCTTTCATTTCTTAATCCATGATGCCATGATTCAAGAGGTTATCTATCTTGATAATGTTTAAAGTATAAGACAGAATCACTAACGTGATTCATATTATGTCTCTTGCTTCCTAAAATGCAGGATTTGGTGTTATCGTGTGCAATGTGTTTACACTAGGGAGGGATTCATTAGTGACAGCTATTAGAAGGCTTGCCAAAGAAACACCACAGTTCTGTCTCATTATTCAACAGCTTGTTGGGCCAGTTAACTTTCCATCTGGTTTTCTCCCTCTCAGTATACCTCCAAGAACTATCACTTCCCCTCCCCCATATGCTTAACAGGACAAGATTTTTTTTTCCTTTTTTAGATATGTGAATAAAAGCTTTTGTTTGTTTCATTAGTTTTCATGGCTTGGAAAAAGTGGATTTTAAGTTTCATGGGGGTGGTGGTCAGACATTTCAGTCGCATCTGACTCTTTGTGACCCCATTTGGGGTTTTCTTGGCAAAGAAATAGAATGTTTTCCCATTTCCTTCTCCAGCTTATTTTACAGATGATAAAACTGAGGCAAACAGGGTTAAGTGACTTGCCCAAGGTCACACAGCTAGTAAGCATTTGAGGCCAAATTTGATCTCAGGAAAATGAGTCTTCTTGACTCCAAGCTCAGCGTTACATCTATTGTACAACCTAGTTGCCCCTAGACTTTAATTACAAACCCTGAACCTAAAAAATGTACACATCTTCTTTAAACTTATGTTCAAACAAAAAAAAATTAGTAACTGTCTGTTTAGAGAGGTAGAGTGGTACAATGTCTAAGAGTTTTTCTTGAGGCCTGACAAATATGGATTCAAGTCCCTCTTCTGACACATATTGGCTGTATGATCCTGGCTACATTATTTAACTTCTCAGAGCTCTAGGCAGTTTTCTAGACTAAGATGCAAAGAAGGTGCTAACCTGCACTGATTGAAGCATTCCCCTCTCCTGGAATTCCCCATAAAATCACACTTCTAGTCCCTTTTCCTCACCTTATTTCTATTGCCAGAAAAGTACCACTCTGATGTGAATGCAAAGACAAAAAGGAAATATCCATATTTAAGGAGCTTACACATACTTGGAGAGGGAAAAGAAGAGGAGGAGTGGTAAAGGAATAAAAACCAAATAGTAATATAGGAAAAAAAATATTAGAAAAAATAAAAACCAAATAGGAATATAGGAAAATACTTTATATGCTCTCCAAATAATTTTCATCCATGTTACTAAATTTGAGACCACCCTAGAAGAAAAACTAAATTAATCTAATTCCCATTAGACTAGAGAACTAATCCCAGAAATATCAGAAAACCTAGAGATGCTGGAACTGATGACTATAGTAAAATCAGCAAAAACCCTTTTTTTCATGAGTCCTAACTTGGTTCCCCTGGCAGTTCTGATTTTTTGTCAACAACATCTGTGTCTGTAACTGTGCAGCTGGAATTGGTGTCCAAGTGTTACACCCACGAAGTCTATGCATAATACCCCCCACACATGAAAAGAATATGTTATGTTATGATCAGATAGTCAAAGCAAACTGAGAAACTCACCATCTCAGTCTGAAGATTTATCACCTTCCTGCAATAGCCTTCTCATTGGTCTCCCTGTCTCAAGCTTCCACAGGGCTGCCAAAGTGATTTTCGTAAATTGCAGGTCTGACCATATCACTCTCCTACTCAATAAACTCCAATGATGCCTTGTGGTACCTAGGATCAAATGTAAGCTGTGTTTAGCTTTTAGAGCTCTTCACAACCTGTCTGCAATGTACCTTTTCGAATAGGAAAAGAAAGATTTTTAGAGGCAGAGGTAGACACCAGAAATGGAGTGAGGTCTGCGAGCATCAGAGAGGAGAACAGTTTTGTTCAATAATAGAGTGTGGGATAAGAAATAATACATAATAACATCACAGTGCTACCTCATCATTAAATAGCTTGCAGGCCAGCTAACTTTCTATTTGCTTTCCTCTTTTTCACTATAAGTTTTGAGAATTAGCCTACACCCCTGACCCTGTCCTGGCCATTACCAGAATCATCAGAAATCACTTTGTCAATTTGTTTTGCCCCTTTGCCACCCTGCCTTCTACCCCTCCACTTCCATCTTCACCATCAACACACAAACCCAGACAAAAAGGATAATTCAGACAGATGAGGTATTGGCACAAATTGTTTTTGTGTTGTGTGTCTGTGGGTGTAAGAGAGAGAAAACAGACAAGATAAGAAGTCTATATTTCAAGGGTAACAATAGGGAAGATGTGGTAGTTAATCCTAAGTAGTCCTGTATAGATACTGTGCCTCTTTATCCTGATCTAAAGTTTCTTAGGTTGAGGGATGGGATAGGACACCAGCTCTGGAATCAGGAGGACCTCAGATCAAATTCGGCTTCAGACACTTACTAGCTGAGTAATCCTGGGCAAGTCACTTACCCCTGATTGTCTCAGTTTCTCATCTGTAAAATGAACTGAAGAAGGAAATGGCAAACCACTCCAAGTATCTTTGCCAAGAAAATCCCAAAATGGGGTCACGAAGAGTCAAACACAACTGAAATGATTCAACACCAAAGTTTCCTGTCTTTTATGAGCACATATTCCCCAAGGGCCCCAATGAGAAGCACAGACAATCAATCTCTCATATGTTCCAGGATCATCAGGAACTTCTTGGCCATCTTCTCTCTCTCCAAATCATTATCCTCATCCAAATTCCAGAGGAAAATAATACTTCATACAGATTAGAGGGAAAATTCTGGTTGTAGAGTTCATATCAAAGAGAAAAAAAGCACATACTATGTAGAAATACAATCATCAAATTTATTCATGGGTACCTAGAATTTTGAGGTTTACAAAGCACTTTCCTCTCAATAATCTAATAAGGTATATATAAAATATAGAACCTAAACAAAATAATTCTTAAATCAGTTTTTTTAGCATGTTGGGGAATACTTTTCAGATGAGATAAAAAAAAAAACAGTTGTTTCAAGGCCAGATGCGCCTACAAATCTGGATATAATTATTTAAAATCATTGTTTTAAAGATTGTTTTCTATAAAGAACTTGTCTACTTTTATAAACACTAATCAACTTATTTTTTAATGGTAGCAAGAATATTCATCTACTGGGGAGAGACAGAATGGGGTAAATTATCTCATAGAAGAGGTAAGGGAAAACTGTTACAATGGAGGGGAAGAACAGGAAGGCAAAAGGAAATGGGTCAACCTTACTCTTGTTGAATTTGGCTTAGGGAAGGAATGATATACACACTAAATAGGGCATCTTACCCTACAGGAGAATAGGGGAGAAGGGGACAAGAGGGGGGATGATGGAAGGGAGGGCAGGTTAGGGAGGAGGGTAGTTGGAAGCACACACTTCTGAAAAGGGACAGGGTCAAAGTAGAGAATAGAACAAGTGGGAGTGGGATAGGATGGAGGGAAAAATAGTCAGTCTTTCACAATCTATCCACTATGGAAATGTTTTGCATAGCTACACATGTACAACCTATATTGAATTGCCTGTCTTCCCAGTAAGGGTGGGTGACGAGGAAGGAAGGGAAATAATCTGGAATTCAAAGTTTTAAAATCAAATGTTTAAAATATATTATTATTATTATTATTATTTTACATGCAACTTGGAAATAAGATATACAGGCACTGGAGCATAGAGATTCATCTTACCTACTGGAAAGTGCAGAGTGGGGATGGGGGAGGAGAGAGCAGATTACAGGCGGGGGTATACAGTGAGATCGCTATTTTGGGGTGGGAGGTAGGGGAAAGATGGGGAGAAAATTTGTAGCTCAAAATCTTGTGGAAGTGAATGATGTAAACTAAAAATAAACATAAAATGTAATTTAAAATGTATTAAGCCAAAAAAATTAAAAAATAATATTAATCTACAAGAGTACTTTTGAAAGCTGTGTTGACTTTAAATAGCTATGGTTGGATCAGCAAGTTATAAGCTATTGAAATAATAGTAAGCTAAAAAAAAATGGTAACAAAGAGTGATGAATTAGGAAACCAGTATATTAGCTAGCATATTGAATCTGCATGTGTATGGACACGGAAGGAAGTTAAAAACAAAACCTAATTTATGGAAAGACAGGTCTTCCTAATCACAGTGTTTAGTCCGATAAGAGCCTAAGGTACAAACTGCAATCCTTACATTCACTTGCTTTCATCTTACATTGAAAATCTGGTTGCACTCTGAATATTTTTATCAAACCACATCATTGTCCCATATTCAAAATCATTATACATATTTTTTACTATTGCTCCTTTTCTTCAAAATCTCTGCTCCTCATATATTTTATATGTTCTACATTTCATGAGACCAATACGTACAATGAGTAGATTTCATTTTATATACCAGAACTCCCAGAAACAAACTGGCCAATATAAGTCCATTCCATTTTAAGATAGAATGAAAAACCATAACCACTAGAAAGACATCTGTTGATACTCATAACATTTCATGGAATCAGTGAGTTTTAGAATTGTAAGGCACCACAGCAGCCATCTAATTCAGACCTCTTCGTCTTCACCCAAAGTAAGAATTTACCCTCTAGCATCTCCCAAATTTAGTAATCCAGTCTGTGTCTGAAGATTCTAGTGATGGCAAACTCACCACCTCTCTTAACATTATCATATGATTTGATGCTGGAGATTCAATCCCATCATATTATAGTGAAAAAACTAAGCCACAGAGAGATGAAACCACATATGGAGTAAGCTTTCCGAACAAGTACCTAAACCTAGACATTCTGATCAACAAATCTAGCACTCTTTCTTCTACAGTACACTAAAGCATCCCATTTCATGTTTGAACATCACTGCCAAGGATTTTTTCCTCATTTTAAGCAAAAATTTTCCATTTTATAACTTTCACCAATTGCTTCTAGTTCCACTTTGTGAAGACAAGAAGAAGCCTGATCCCCTCTTTACTTAAAAGTCCTTCACTTATGTGAAGACAAATATTTTCTAATTCTAATAAACATTTTCTGCAGTTTATGCATGGTACTAACTATGGTTTGTGTTGGAAAAGAAGCAAAACATGACACAATCGAAAGAATATTACACATGAACTAAAGAGATCTGGGCTTGAATCCCAACCTAACACTTCCTGGATGTTTTATCATAGATGAACCACTTAACTTTTATAAGATGGAAATTGTACTTTTACTACATGCCTCACATACTGTGGTTGTCATAAGAAAAGCATTTTTTGAACTTTAAGGTGCCAGATAAATGTGAACAAGAATATCATAAATGTTAGTTATATCTACAAGATCTCCAATTAGTGTTCACTCAGCCTCCACTTGATCAATCAACAATAATCCACAAACATTTGTTAAACCCTATGTTCCGAGTGTTGTACTAAGCCCTAAGGATACCAATAGAAAGAACAAAATCCCTGCTCATAAAGGGCTAATATTCTAAGGGAACAGGTAAATGTGTGTCTGCACATGTAAGTATATATGTATATTTAAGTACATTTATATGTATATATAAGTATACAGAGAGAATAAATATAAAGATGATAAATGCAGAGTAGTTAAATATAAGGCATTTGGGGAAGGAAAGCATCAGTGATTGAGGAGAGTAGGAAAGGCTTCATACTGAAGATCATGAACTGTGTCCTCAAGAAACTGAAGGACTCCTTAAGGCAGAGACAAGGATGGAATACATTTCAAGAATGGGTATTGGCCAATGTAAAGGCACAGAGATGGGTGATGAAATAAGGAAAAGAGTGTAGTTTTGCCTTGATCACATGGTGTGTAGGAAGGAGAGTAATGTCTAATGAAGCTAAATTGATAACTTTAAAAGTTAAACAGAGAATTTTCTATTTTGCCATTTAAATCATTTGAGTGGGGAAGTGATGGGGTCACATCTGAGCTTAAAGAAATTCACTTTGACAGCAGTGTTTAGGATGGAATGGAGTGGAAAGAAGCTTGAGTCATGGAAACCTTAGGAGACTGTTGCAATTCAATTGAGAGCTTATGAGGACATGAACTAAGGTGATGAGATGGGTGAGTGAAGAAGAGAGAGTGAGAGATGATGTAGAGGTACAAACAGAGGAAAAAATGACAACTGATTGAATATTTAGAGTGGTGGAGATTAAAGAGTTGAAGATAAATAATACTGAGGTTATGAGCCTGACACACTGGAATGACTGGACATTCGATAGAAATAGGGAAGTTTGGAAGACGGAAGGGTTTGGGGGAAAGATAGAGTTCTTTTGGGGACTTGATCACCTCCAGAGGTAGGGATTCATTACTTCTCAAGACAACCCATTTTGGATTAAGACTTCTCTTACACTGAGCCAAAATCTGCCTCTCTCTGCTTTCAGAATATTGCCGTTAAGAGCTACTATCTATGTTGGTAAGATTTAACATAGCCCTCGTTCTGTTTTTACGAATATCTTTTCACAACTTCTAATGTATGTCAAGATTCTGCCAGAACAAAAAGGGCTGGACTATTCCACCAGCTAACCCAAATAGTCTTTCCATTCCCGTTTGACAGGACCAGAGAAGACAGGGAAGGTCGGGGGTTGATGGAGGTTGTGGTAACACCTTCAATGGCTTGCCCCCAAGGACAGAACAAAAATTGGTCACTTTCCACTTCTCAGGGTAGTGTGTATAACCAATCCACTGAAGCTGCTGCTTGGCTGTGTATAATGTGCTTTAATTCTGCTTTTGGCTTTCCATAGTATTCACCACCCTGGCTTTTAAATATCCCTTCTTTTTCCCTGTCACCTTCCGTGCAGTCATGAGTTGCACATATTTTTGTTCATGTGAACTGAACTGAAGAGTAGAGCTGAAGTGATAATGAATCTCTGTCTTGAAAGTCTCAGATTCATAATAAGCAATCTGCACAAACATATCTAATTGTTGAGACATGAGCAGTTTTCAGTTGTGTATGAATATGTTAAAGCAAAGCTATAGATAAAATTTAGTCACCATCTTGCATCAAAATGCACTGAGACCCTGAAATTTCTTCTTTCTTTCCTTTGTGTCTTCCATTCTCTTCCTGCTTCTTTGTTCTCCCTAGCACTGCTTCCTCCTCCCTCCTTCTTTTCTTCCCTTTTCCTCTATCCTCTTTACTCCTTCTTCTACGTCTTTCCCTCTCTTGCTTTTGCAATTTACTTATGTGACCTTGAGCAAGTGACCTAGTTGCTCTGGGCTTCAGTTTCCTCTTCTGTAAAATTAGGAGAGAAGGTAGACTAGAAGGGCTTCTTAAACTTCTTCCACTCACGACCCCTTCAGTGCATCCTAAACTGTGGGTCATGAAAAGCTCCTTATAACCCTCAGTCTGTTCCTGCGATTACTGTATTTATAATTTTATCCATTTTAAATAATTACCATTGTGATAACCCCAATCTGCTGATGCATAGTGGCACCTATCATAAGCCATCTTCTCCAATGTTCACTACTTCCTGTTTTGTACTGTTGGGTTGGTCGATTTTTGTTTTGATCTAAACCCATAATTTTATTGTTGTAGGGAACTTCCAATGGGGAAACTCCTTCCTCTTTTGTACTTTTTTTTAATTTTTTGCTTTTTGGAGGGCATTTGGGGTTAAGTGACTTGCCCAAGGTCACACGGCTAGTTTTTGTGTTAAATGGCAGAGGCCGGATTTCAAATCAGGTCCTCCTTACTCTAGGGCTAGTGTTCTATTCACTGAACCACCTAGCCGCCCCCTCTTATGCACTTTTGCCATTCATTTGTAACCAATAGTCATAAAAGGTTGTCTGGAGCATTGAGAGATTAAGTGACTGTTACATCACTCAGGAAGTATAATGTCAAAAGCAGGACTTCACCCAGCCCCTTCTGACTCCTGAAGCATCTCTTTCTTCAGTGTGCCAACTCTATCTCTTGAAAGACTTTTAATATTTTAAAAGGACACATAATTCTGCGGATAGTTGTCAAATTGCTATTGTGCCTAAATAAGAATGAGTCATGAAATAGAGGCCATGCCAATCGCATACAAACAGCATGGTCCTTTTCTTCTCTTTTAAGGAGAATTAGGAGAAGTCATGCAGAGTGGTAAAATGAGCCATGGATTCCTCCCATCTTTTAACAGCTTTGGAAATAAAAACCATAGCATATGCGTTAAAATTTCTTTTGACTGAATTATCTTTGTGACTAAAAGAAAATTCAGTCTTAAAATTTCCCTGATGGATCTTTAAAAGCATATTTTTCCAAACTAATAGGATAGATGGGGGTACAGTTGGGGAAATAGGAAAGTTGATGACAGACTAGTATAAAAAAAAACTACAGAAAAAGAAGAGTTCTCTAATTCAGAATTGATAGAGCATTATAGGCTGTTCAGAATCAAAAGGACATTTAACAGATTGGAATATGTTAAATTGCAGGTATATCAATAGACAACATAGGAAGATGGAGTCTGAAACCTTATACTGTTGGATGGAAATATCAGGTTTCATAGTTGATCAAGAACTTGGCATTCTTTGTGGGTCCACCCAAGGGCTTATGCTATTGAATATTTTTATCACTGACTTATATAACAGCATGAGAAATACACTCATTAAAGTGGTGGATAACAAATGTCAAATAATACTGACTATTTCAAAATGGGTTTTGATTGACTGGGTTCTATCTATCTGGTGAATGTCATTTCTTTTAAAAATATATATTTATTTATTTGTTTTTTGTTTTCAACATTCACTTTTATAAGATTTTGAGTTCCAAATTTTCCCTGTCTCTCCTTTCCCTCCTCCCCAAGATAGCATGCAGTCTGATGTAAGCTATACATGTACAGTCATAGTAAACATATTTCCACATTAGTCATGTTGTGAGAGAAGAATAGAACAAAAAGGAAAAACCATGAGAAAGGAAAAAAAGAGAAAATAGTATGCTCTGATCTACTTTCAGACTCCATAGTTCTTTTCCATCATGAAATTATCTTAGATCACTTAATTGCTGAGAAGAGTTGAGTCTGTCAAAGTTGTTCATCACCCAGTGAGGCTGTTACTGTGTACAGTGATCTGGTTCTGCTCACTTCACTCAGCATCTGTTCATGTAAGTCTTTCCAGGTTTTTCTGAAGTCCACCTGCTCATTCTTTTTTTTTTAAAGCAATTGGGGTTAAGTAACTTGCTCAAGGTTACACGACCAGTTATTTCTGGGTGTGGTGCTAAGTATCAGAGGATAGTTTCAATCCCAGGTCATCCCGACTCCGGGGCCGGTGCTGTTACTCACTGTGCCACCTGGACACCCCTAAGCAATTGGGGTTAAGTAACTTGCTCAAGGTTACATGGCCAGGTGTTTCTGGTGCTCATTATTTCTTATAGAACAATAGTATTAAATTACATTCATATACTACAACTTGTTCAGCCATTCCCCAATTGATGGGCATACCCTCAACTTCCAGTTCTTGGCCACCACAAAAAGAGCTGCTATAAATATTTTTGTACATGTGGGTCCTTTCCCCTTTTTAATAATCTCTTTGGGATACAGACCTAATAATGTTATTGCTCAGTCAAAGGGAATGCACAGTTTATAGCCCTTTGGGCATAGCTCCAAGTTGTCTCCAGAATGCTTGGATCCATTCACAACTCCACCAACAATGCATTAGTGTTCCAATTTTCCCACATCTCCGCCAACATTAGTCATTTTCCTTTTTTGTCATATTAGCCAATCTGATAGGTATGAAGTGGTACCTTAGAGTTGTTTTAATTTTGCATTTCTCTAATCAAGAGTGATTTAGACCATTTTTTCATATGATTACCAATTGTTTTAATTTCTTCACCTGAAAACTGCCTGTTCATATCCTTTGATCATTTATCAATTGGGGAATGACTTGTTTTCTCAAAAATTGGCTCAGTTCTCTATATATTTTAGAAACAAGGCCTTTACCAGAGACTCTGGCTGTAAAAATTGTTTCCCAGTTTTCTGCTTCCCTTCTAATCTTGGTTGTATTGGCTTTGTTTATGCAAAGACTTCTTAATTTAATGTAATCAAAATGATCTGTTTGGCATTTCATAATGTTATCTATCTTTTGTTTGGTTATAAATTCTTCCCTTCTCCATAGATCTGACAAGTAAACTATTTCTTGCTCTCCGAATTTGCTTATGGTATTATCCTTTATGTCTACCATACTGTTTTCCACTTTTCCCAGCAGTTTTTATCTAATAGTAAGTTCTTATCCCAGAAACTGGAGTCTTTGGGTCTATCAAATAGTAGATTATTATAGTCACTGACTACTGTGTCTTGTGTACCTAACCTATTCCACTTACAATATTGAATAACAGTGGTGATAATGGGCATTCTTGTTTCACCACCACCCTTCCATCTTATTGGGAATGCTTCTTGCTTGTCCTCATTGCTTATAATGCTTGCTGATGGTTTTAGATAGATGCTACTTATCATTTTAAAGAAAATTCCATTTAGGGAATTTCTTCTCTTACCCTCAAAAGAAATTATTCAAAGTTCCCAGGAACCGGTCATCTGAAACAAGGAGGGGTTTATAAGAGATTGAAGTATCCATGAGCAGTATTCAGCTGTGTGTGTGTGTGTGTGTGTGTGTGTACATGTGTACTTCTATGTTTGAGTCTTTGGGAGCTCTAGACAAAACTGAAATAAGCCACGTTTCTCTCTGGTTCTTTGGCACTCCCATTTCAGTACCCTGTCCCTTTCTCATATTCCCTTGTACACAGTGAGGCATAAATTCATCCAACTTCAAAGCTTCTCAGAGCCATGTTCCCACATCCAAAGCTTACACCCCCCCCCTTTTAAACCTGTAATGAGGAGCAAATGATAAAATGTTGTGGCAAGCATTTTTCAAAGTTGTCAGTTATCATCAGTATTATTATTATTAATTATTATTCAAAATCAGTTCTCAAATAGAGATCTAATAAACTGTTTCCTACCAAGATATTAATAATAATAGCACATGGTGCTTTAAAGTTTACAAATGTTAGCTCATCTGATCCTCTCACCAACGCTGTAAGTTTAAGTGCTATTATTATTCCCATCTTACCCTTGAGGAAATTGAGTCAGACAAAGGTTAAGTGACTTGCCCAGGGTCATACAGCAAATAAGTATCTGAGGCCAGATTTGAACTGCAGTCTTCCCTGACTCCGGTAACTACTATACCACCTGCCTCCACTGTAGCTTTGGAGGTTAATCCTTCCAGATGGTCTTTTGAAACTCTACACAGTAAACCAGCACATTAGTTATAAAGAGCCTGGGGAAAGATAATCAACAGTTGGGGAAGAACAGGGTTTTTTTTTCCTGGAGTATTTGAATTAGGTAATTAAATGACTCCACCTCTGTGTGAATGTAGATACTGAATGGGTTAAATTGCCTTTTCCTCCTTCAGCAAATCTTCCTACAATATGTTTTCCAGAACCCTACACGTTCTGGTCACTGTCTTCTGAATTTATGACACATTCCTATTGCTAAAACAACTTTAGATTTTGTTTGCTACTGTTAGAAATGCAGATAAACAGTTTGACAGATGATGTTTTCAAAATTCAGCAAATTAGCTTTTAAATCTAGTTTAAGACTTAGATTTCAGCAGATTCAAACAAAAGTAAGGAAGCAAAGTGGAAGGAACACGAATTAGAGACCAACAGCTTTGAATGTATTTGTAACTCTGATGCTGATTTTCTGACTTACCTCTGGCACATGACATCCTCTCTTTGCCTCATTCTTCCTACATATAAAATGGGGATAATGGCCACAGTAGATATATTAAAAGTATTTATAAGATATAAGTTTCTACTGAAAGACAATTTTACATTAATCCATCTACAAATGTAAGTCATCAAGAAATGTAGTGTATAGCTGTTATAATTCTGTGTCAGAAAAGACACACTATGACAGTATATTTCTTTGATCAAAACTTTTGGTCCATATTCATGATTTCAATGAGATGGGGAATCCCTAGGGCAGAAAATCCTTTAACCAGTGTAAATGCATAATTTGTCAATACTTTAGCAAGTTGACTATGGAATTGAGGGGTTACGTGACTTCTCTAGGGTCTCACAGCTTCACATTTAAGGCAAGACTTAAAGCTATGTATTATTAATTGCAAGGCTCCCCTATGCTGTCTTTCTCCTCTTAAAACATATATCAAGAGTAATTATTGGTATTATTTTTAAACTGTTATCTTTAAAAACACAGGAATTCATTTTCAACTAGACCCCTGGTTGTTTTGGAACTCTTTTGTCTCTGAGACAATAAAGTTATTTATAACAATACTTTGAACTTCCCTGTCTTGGGATATTTATCTTTACAACCTCCTATGGAAGGAAAAATGATCCCACTAATTATGTAGTAGAAGACCCTTTGGGCATGATACGGGTTGTTTCTTTTCCAGCACCCAAGGTAGTAATGAATTGATGTCCTAAATCCTGAGGTTTAATATACTTAGAAAACATTTGTAACTTCTGATTCCAAGTGCAGATGGTCCCCTTTATGTTCACAGCCTCATTGTTATGTTTCTGTGATTTGCAGCCTGGTAGCTCTCCATGGGACTTTGCATGTCTGTCCCATGGTTTCAACAACACTACGTATTGTTTTGTCCTTTCACCATAGCTTTTTTGCTCTGATACTACAAGCATGGCAGAGAGAGGGAAGCTGTTTCTTATTTTCTCATGAAGACAAGCTGCTATAACCACACTGAGGTACAATGGTCATCTAGAGATGAAATAAACAACCAGCAGGTTGAGGATTCTTCAGAGCTGCCTCTAAATCCCCTTCTCAATCTCAAAATTCCCTTGCACCTAACTCCCAGGTATTGTTAAATTGCATGATGCAGTAGAAAGAGTAGTAGAATTATGCCAGAAGGGCCAGTTCAAATCTTGACGCTGCCACTTACCATTTCTGTGACCTGTGCAAGTCTTTCTGGGCCTCATCTATAAAATGAAGGAGCTGGTTTAGATGGTCTATAATGTTTCTTCTGCATTTAACATTTTCCTGATGGTTATGCTAACAAAACAGGAAAATGATAAGTGTTAGAGAAAATGTAGGAAAATTGGAACACGAATTCATTGTTGGTGGAGCTGTGAGCAGATTCAACCATTATGGAAAGCAATGCGGAACTATGCCCTAAGAGCCATAAAAATGTGCATACACTTTGACTCAGCAATACCACTTTTAGGGCTGAATACCAAAGAGATCAAAAAAATAGGAAAAGGACCCACATGTACAATGACCCACATGTAGCTCTTTTGTGGTGACCAAGAATTAGAAATTGAGGGGATGCCCATTAATTGGGGAATGACCAAACAAGTTGTGGTATATATATGTGGTATAATGGAATACTGTTGTGCTCTAAGAAATGATGAACAGGCAGACTTCAGAAAAACCTGGAAAGACTTATATGAACTGATGCTGAGTGAGGGAAGCAGAACCAGGAGAATATTGTACACACTAACAACCACAGTGTGAGACAACTGACTTTGATAGACTTAGCCCTTCTCAGAAATGCAAGGACCTAAAACAATTCCAAAGGACTCATGATGGAAAATGATAGCCCCATCCAGAGAAAGAACCATGGAGTCTGAATGCAGAATGAAGCAGACCATTTTCATTTTTTTGCTTGTTTGCTTGTTTTGTTTTCTTTCTCATGGTTTCTCCCATTCATTATAATTCCTCTATACAACATGACTAATGTGAAAATAAGAATGTAAATATAGAGCCTATATCAGATTGCATGCCATCTTAGGGAGGGAGAAAGGGAGGGAGAGGGAGAAAATTTAAAACTTACGGAAGTAAATGTTGAAAACTAAAAATAAATAAACTTAAAAAAAATAATATCCTGCTAGTTAAATGAACAGTCCTATGAGCTCTAGTCCTCTGAGTCCTATGTTTTAGGGAAAAGTACCCTTGTCCATACACTGTACAAGTCCAACTTGTGTTTCTGGGTGTTCAATAGTTTTATGAAACAATTCCTCTAAAATGAGTGGTACTCAACTTGGAATCAGGATCACTCATCACCTTCTGAAGTTCAAATCTGGCCTTAGATATTTACTAGCTGTGTGACCCTGGGCAAGTCATTTAACTCTGCCTCAGTTTTTCCATCTGTAAGATATCTGGAAAAGGAAATGGCAAACCACTACAGTATATTTGCCAAGAAAACCCAAAATGAAGTTCATGAAGAGTCAGACATGACTGAAATGACTGAACAACAACAATTTTCTTCTAATCACCCTGTATATTCTTCTCCCACTTTAAACCACCCTGCATTTCTTTGAATTTCCAGTCATCACCAATCTTCCACATGTAGCAAACCTTAACAGAGCTTTGTTCAATCACCTGTGCTGATAGACTGCTTTGGTTGCAGGACCGCGTTGGGAATCCCATGACCCTGAGAGTATCATTCAGTAACACATTCCACATTTCACAAATCAGTTGAGAAGGCAGTATAAGTCTATAAAGTTGATGTGGGCTTCCTAGCTCCCATCACTCAGCCAATACGTTCAGATAGAGTCTTTCTTTCATACCCTGTGACCTACAAAAAAAGTTTCCTTTAACATTTTCTTAAGCTACTTTTAAACTAAAACATAAAAGTGTTATAGTAAGAAAGCACTGTTTGGGACTGAGAAAAAAGGCCCAGTAGTGGCAGGTACACCTTGTGTCTCCCCATCCTGTAGTCTACCTGCGGAAGAGCTTTGTGACCTAGAAAATAAGCATACACCCTGCCAGCTATCCGATCTAGCATGTGCACTGACAAAGGGCTTGTTCTCCCCTGGATATAAATCCATGAAGAGAAGCCTTCTGTGAATTTTCACAAGTCTGCCCGCCAGCCCTGCATTGGAAGATTGTGCTCAACATTCCTTATTTACAGATGTATTTTATTTAGCCAATTTTCCTTCACGCAAATAGCTTTTTTCCCTCTCTTTGCTTGCCAAGTAAGACCATGTATTTTTATTACCTCCATGCCTGGTAATTCCTGTAACATTCTCAACCGTTGTGAAATTGCCATCCTCCTCTGAGTTTTGTCTTTGTTACCTTTGGAATAAATTCCACAAAGATCTTTCACATGCATAAAAATCTTTAATAATACTGAATTTCTGACAAGAGTTTCACTAAAAACTAAATGTAGGGAATTTTGAGCCAGAGAGTGGGATAAGACAGGATGACTTACTGCTCCCTGTTTTCAGGGTAGCATTGTACATGGCACAGTTATTACTGGGTATGATTCTCATTAGACAACATCTTAAGTAGAATTAGAATCCCATTTTATTGAGATTTTCTGTAATAAAAATACACAGTAAAGCTGTTGCCCATCTGGTTAAAAAAAATTAAAATAAAATAAAATTGTGCTCCAAACACAAACATCACAGAATTATTTTACTTTTTACATTCAACATCTGGGTCATATCCCCTGGATTACTTTTACACTTCAAAGACTATTAAAACCAATAATGTGACCAAGCCTATCATTCAGTGGATGTTTGTGTGGTAAGACTATACAGTAATAATGAATGAAAAATATTTACAAAAGTCTTGACGGTTTCCCATTTAAAAACTACACTACTTAACTCAAAATGACAAACCACATTTCACTTCTTTAACAAAGAAGGTGATATCTGGGTTTTCAACTTGCAAATTCCAGTATTCTGTAACCTCTTGGATGGTCCCTGAAAATCAGAGTTCAAAATGGAAATCCTGGCAGAATAGTAAACCTAGTACATCCTTAATTCTTCAGCCACCAGGAACCAAGACCTAGCTGGGCATCTCACCATCTTTCCTGCCACTGTTCCTCCTCTCCCCACCAGACCATGTCAGAGACTATAAAGACTAGAAAAGACCAGATGCATGTATTGGTGAAAAAGAAAATGTATAATATTTTTACTTTGAAATAAGATCTTTTACCCTATCTCCTTTTTCTTTGCCTCTTAGATTAAAAAATAATTATTCAGTAAATCAACTTGGTCCTTCAAGGTTTTCTTATATTCCTGTCCTCCTTTTGTAATCTACTTGGTTTTGGGGGTGAGCACAAATTCAACCCCCCCAAATATATCAAACTAGTTTTATACCATGTTTTATATCCCACTATCTATTCATCTACCAGGAGGAAAGACTTATCCCAGCATCTTGCCTCTGCCACACCTGCTGCCCCATGCCCCTACTTTTTCCATCTATAATAGATCAGCTTGCCATTTGACTCTACTCTCCATTCCTGTGACTTCTCAGACCATAATTTCCTTCCTTAACCATCAGTCCCCTATATATGCTATTCCCTCCTTTTAGAATATAAGCTTCTTCAGGGCAAGGACTTTCTGTATTTTGTATTTGTACCCCAGTATCAAATGCAATGTTCATCACAGAAACTAGAGACTTAACAAAGTCTCATCATTCATTCATTGTGTATATTTTAAAAGCTGGAAATAGCACCTTCCATGTCTTAAATTTTACAAAGGTGTATTAAAACAACAACAAAAGAAGATTTGACCCTTTTTACATGTTCCCAGAACAACAAGGAAAATGATGAAACATTCAATTAGTGGGCAAGTTATTTGGTCTCTACGTGAGCTCAAAGAATGGCTTGGCTTGATCCTTTGATTGAACTGGCTAAATTTGCTAGTTGTTTTGGTATTCTATCAAGGGCCTTTAAAGCTCCAGTAGCAAGGCTCTTGTGAGTACTCAGCTCAGTTCTCCTACTCATTCCAAGCTCTGCAGGGCAAAAAAAGCTAGGCCAAAAGTCTCCATTGGCTGCTCTTGTAAGAAAGAAAGCCAAGTTCTCCTACCTCCTGTGTAAACCTACAGAGAAATTTCTCTGTGGGTTAGTGTCATTTGAGCCAGCCTACACTCTGTGGGTCAGAGAATTGGATTGTTGGAGGAATCACATTGTGCTTTCTGGAATCAATCACACAGAAGTCCTTCAAGTGAAAATACTGCTGACATTGGATGTGATTTGGAGCCAACTGGCACACCTCTTCGAGATGATTAATGTTCTTTAGCATCATGCAATGGAAGAGTACTTGCTTTAGGATGAAACCTAGATTTGAACCCTAATTCTGCTATTTCATGACCTCTATGACCTTGGGCAAACCCCTCAGATTCCCCCAGCCTCAGTCTCTTCATCTGTAAAATGAGGAGATTGGACTAAATGATCTCTAAGATCTGTTCTGGCTTCATATTCTGTGGTCCTGTGTTGTCATCCTGAATTCTTTCAGGTAGGAGAGGGGTTTAGACCACTGATTTTATTTTTAAAGTAAGGAAATTTCCTTAGCACCTTCACTGTTTTTTATAGTCTTAGAGAACTCATAAGTCACTGAGAAATTAAGTGACCTGTACAATGACACAGACAAGATATATCAGAGAAAGGACCAGAACCCAAGGCCTTTGAGGGTTTCTTCGTGCTAGTTTCTGAGTGAAACTCAAAACATTAATAAGAATAAGAATTAATAAGAGCGCGCGCGCGCACACACACACACACACACATAAAAGAGGTTTTTATTGCAGGGAAAGGGGAAAGAAAAACTAAAAAAACTCAACTCTCCTCCTTCTCTCTCTCCTTCACTCAAGGCCAGTATTCCTCTAGAGAAAATCCCATCAACTAAAAAGGAAAAAAGCCACTGTCCTCCAGCTGTCTATTCCACCCTTAGAGGGAAAGCCAAGTTCAGGGGTGTTTCCTTATGCTGTTTTGCATTGCTGTGCCTCATATAGGAGACATACTTGTAGATAGAGTATTTATCTTTACATAGCATCCCTTCTGAGGCTGCTTCCCAAACCTACAGTCACTCAAATCCCACATGCCAAAGAATAGCTGACTCAGGATTCTAAGATCTGTCTGTTTCTAGTACTCAGAAGCCCCCACCACTCTGCTTCCCATTGATTATCAGCTAACAGCCCCGATTAGCGTTTAGCGAAGAGGATCGCATAGTAAGTCATCCCCTGAGATGGCAAAATAAGAACAGTTGGTACAAAGAACAGTTTCCCCAAGAGTATGGGGCTTACTCGCCCACAAAACATCCAGGGTCCACACAGTTAGCACAAAGTACAATGATGGCGAGACAGATGCAAACTTGTGAGTGGGGGAACTCACAGCTTCTATTTATTGAAGTTCATTTCTCTGATGGGGGGGAGGAGGAGCGATCATGCATCTTGAAGTTGCTGCCTCCATCCAGTAACTGTCTTTCTTTGCTCTGTGTCCCTGTTTGTTTTGGGTGTGTGCTCTGAATCCAGTTCCACCTCTCTGTTAACATGGTCAGTGGACTAGTCATGTAACAGTCCCTCTGGGCTTGCTGCCCCAACCCCACTGATGCACTCTGCTACAGGCACAAGGGTCTGCTACTTTAATACCCTCCTGAATCTGGAATCCTCCAACATTTGAGTTTTTCATCCTTGAAATGTGTCTTTCAAACTGACTACTTTTATCCATAATCCCAGATATATCTCTAATCCTTTCAGCCAGTCACAAGATATTTCCTGTGTAATGTCATCTGATTTGTCCAATGAGTTATTTGCTCTTCACTCCTTCCAGATTGATTCAGGACTTGTTTGTACCTAGTTTACAATATGATTTTTTTTAACTGACTGACTGATTGATTCAGTACAGTGGTCTGGGTATTCTGTATTTACATTAACCATCCTTCTTAGATCTGAGAACTAACTTTCACAAAAAAAATGTGGCGTAAAGTTTGTCTTTGATTTCCTCCCAAAGCTTATTTCCACCCTCCTTGAATTTATCCTACTTTTCAGGTGCTTATTCTGTATCCGATTCTTGCTTTGAAGTGACTGTAACAAATACCCCCTCAAGTATTTACAAAACCCTAAAGTGTTAAATAGCATCATCTGAAGGTGGGAGCCTCAGAATCATTCATATTTTAAGAGATACTCTTAAGGGAAAAAAATGTGAATGATACAAAGAAAAAAGTCATAATAATGCAGAAGTAAGTAATAGGGCAAGGACCAAGCTGCAGTCTCCTACACTACCTTGTAAGTAGATGGCTGCTACTACACAAAACCAGCCTTATTGACCCCTGACAAAAAAGGACACGTGCCTGAAAAATGACTTTCCCTACAGGGATACCCTTTCACGTCACTCCATGGCAAAACTCACCTGTCTATGGTTCAAGCTTCCCCATCTTTAAAATGAATTAAAAGTTGTGCTGTTTTGTGTCTCAGGTCTTCCTCCAGACTTAAGTTTCTACAAATGTAAATATTTCCAACCAAAAACACCATCCCTTCCCCCAGAGTCCAGTATCTCACATTGTGATTGCATCTCAAGCCACCCCTGATACCTGTGTGTAACTATTATGTAGCGTCTCTTGTCACCCTTTGCAGGCACATCTGTCCAGTGGTTTCTCTGTCAAGAGACAATTATTCATTGTGTCAAATGCTAAAGACATAAAGAGAAGCAAAAAGAGAGTCCCTGTTCTCAAGGAGTTTACATTCTAATGAAGGGGAAACTGTGTAAAACATTATGTAACGGCCAGGTGGCACAGTGAATAGAGCACTGGCCCTGGAGTCAGGAGGACCCGAGTTCAAATCCGGCCTCAGACACTTAACACAAAATTAGCCATGTGACCTTGGGCAAATCACTTAACCCCAATTGCCCTCCAAAAAGCAAAAACAAACAAACAAACAAAAACCCATCATATAACAGTAACAACAGTGGTCAAGTACTTCTACACAAAGCTTCTCCTGATCCCCCAACTGCTAGTGCCATCTCTAACTAACTTTCATTTAACAATCATAATTTTCAGTTTGTATTTATTCTAAATATGTTTAGTGTCATGAATTGGATAGAAAACCAGCCTTTGGAGCCAAGAAGACCTGCCTTGTAACACACACTAACTCTATGAACTCGGGCAAGTCACTCAGTGATCTAGACAACTAAGTCAAGTCAACAACCATTTATCAGGTGCTTATTATGTGCTGAGCACTGTTCTGAGTGCTGAAGATACAAAGGGAAGAAACAGTCCCTGCCCTTAAGGATCTCATAGTCTAATGGGGGGGGGAGGGGACAACAATGATGCAAATAATGCCAAATGTAGATGTAGGTGCAGTTTGTTTATCTGGAAGTTCCCTATGTAAGTCACAAGTCTGGTCCCCATTCCTGTATTTAGTCAGTCTATACTTATGTGTCTACATTTTGTCTCCTTTTATAGAATATTGGTTCCAACACGAATTGTTTCCATTTTTATTTTCTAGTCTCCAGTGCTCAGAACAGTTTCTGGCATATAGTGAGGGCTTAATGAATGCTTGCTGATTAATTGATATAGCACACAAGCTCACGTGTATTGTGTGTGTATGTGTGTGTGTGTGTATCCTCCTGGATTCATAGTGACAATAGCCTAAAAGTTACATGCTTAGGATGTGATCTCCTTTGTCTTTTTCCCTCTAACTGCCCTGAAATGCCACTGCCTTGAAAAAGCCTCTGAACATTTGTGAAGGGTGACAGTTTCCCTTACTTCCCCCATGTTTTCTGAATACCAGATTTCCTCAGCCATCAATCACTGCTCCAACCTTCCATTAGCTTGCATACAATGTAAATATTTAATCTTAGTCCTTTCTCTATCTTTTCAGTGTTTATTTAGTGGTCTCTGAAATCATAGATGAGAATAAGGCAGAAGAAATCTGTGGATTTCAGTTACCCATAGCATATACACTATATTTTTACCCACTGTGGCATTATCTGAGTGAGGTCGTAACCCCAAGAGTACAAGGACTATTTTGTTTGACTTAGACGTTATCCAGTACTACACAGAGTAGGTACTTACTAAAGGCTTTTGAATAGAGATGATGACGAAAGTTCCCCTGAACAGATATAGTTGGGGGTCAGGAGAGAGAGAAAAGAAGGTTGGGGGGGGGAGAGTCCCAGTTCACTTTTTCATTAATATAATTCATTCAAAAAACATTTATTAAGCAGCTCATACATGCAAAGCATTGTCTTCATTTCTGAGGGAGCAAACACAAAAAATGAAATGGCTCCTGCTCTCCAAAAGCTTATATTCTCCTGCTAATCTAATCATTCATTTGAATAACCTTCACATTACTTTGCAGGTTGGCCTAACAGAAATAGCGTATTTAGTTCAAATGCTGGTCCTGTAACTTACTAGGTGAATGACTTTCAACAATCACTTTACTTTCCCAAATTTCCACTTTCTTATTGTTAAAATGAGTATAATAACACTTGCACTACCTACCTCATGGACTACAGAGAGAAAAGCACTTTGCATGGTTGATACCATCCTTGTTGTGATTCCTCTTAAGGGAGTTAATTATTTTATGGTAAATATAGTTTTACCAGAGGAGAAATTCTGAGAAAAAGACCCAAGTTAGGCTTCATGTTGGGAAGGGAGAGTGAATACAGAGGCCTACTTTTGGCTTGAATGATGGAGGTGGAATCAAGCTTAGACCAAGGGAAGCAAATGATCTATTTTTCCCTGAAAACTTCCAGGTCGGTGATTGATTGACTAGGGTCACATGATGACTAAAGTGTTACCATCTTGGACTGCGATATTTTCTAAATCATATGTGTGCAGATGAATTGCTCTCTGATGTAGTTAGTGCTGGCATTCCAGAACACAAGGATTTAACATTGCAGAAGACTATGAGCAAGTTTATCTGTTGCCTCTAAAACTGAAAGGAGGAAACCTTTAAACAACATGTATTCTTTACCCCCAGCAATGCATCTGTTTGGCCTCAATTGGCAATTACAACAAACTGAAAATGACACTTTTGAGAATGGAAAAGTGAATGCTGATACCGTGCCAACCAACACTGTATCGTTACCTTCTGGCGACAGTGGTAAGAGATGCGTTTATTTGTTCTGTGTCTCGTATAACATTTCTCTGAACGTGTTTTACAGCCATGTTCTCATCTACTTGGTGGGGAGTGAGTTGGGTCAGAGGGGAGAGGTTACCAAAAGAGGACTGCCATAAAAACAACAAAAAACCACTTTGTAAAGAATTTGAAATGACCAAAAAACAAAACAAAACAGTGTTTGGATCAATATTTTTTAAATCATTTTACTGAACAAAGAGAAGTGACTTTTCTCTTTAAATAATCAAAGTAATCCAATCATGCTGCCTTAGGTTCATGAATTGTGCCTCTTTTTGTCCCCAAAGTATGTGTATATATGTATTTTAGCCTAAATTAAAGCGAAATAGATCACAGTCAGTATCTCACCCCTTTACTCATCTTATCATAGAGATATTAAGTCTTCCTGAATATCCATAATGTTAAAATACTGTATTAATTTCCTTTAAGGATACCATTAAGGTACAAAGTATAATAAAGGGCTGTATTTTAATTGACCCATTTTCTAAATTCCCTTTAAGTTTCTCTGAACCTCTAGGAGTTTTTGTACTATGGGCTAAGAGATTTTTAAATAAATGGACTGAATACACAGCTGGATTTCAGGGGTCCACTCCACATATCCCAGCTGTGCCCTGCTCCAACCATCTTTTCCTGTCACTTGGTAAACAGGTGGAGTCTGCCTCAGAGTAGCTCTGTCTCTGTGTCCCTGTCCCTCTTTTTATCTAGCTCTCATTCTTTATTTCTCATATCTAGTGTGCTTGACTCATGCTTTGGCATCTGTTAATGCCCAACTCTATGTGGGTTGCTTCCATACAGGGGTGAGGAAGAAGCTATTACATTCTTAATGAACATATATATTGTTCTACACACCAACACACACACATAACGACTATGACTCATTCTTTTTGTCATTTTTCATTCCTCTCCTCATCTTGTTTTATTATAACAATAATACTTTGTGGCATGCCTTCTACTCCTTAGGGATGGTAGAGAGTTTTATGAGACATTCAATTTTCATAATCGTAATGAATGGTCTCTACATGGGGCCTTTTCATAGAAAGTACCCCTTGTTCCTTAAACGTTGTAAAGTCATGGCCGAAAGTTGGTCACATCTGGGTTAGGAGGTGACTGCTACTCCAACATGCTTTAAAGGGGGTGAAGAATGGCTTCCCTAATTGAAACTGCAGGTGGGAGATTTTAATTAAGGAAAGTATAATTACCTTAAACAAATGCTTAATTACTCTGCAGTGATAACACGTATATAAACATCTAAAGCAACTGCCCATAAGATGAATAATATTTATTCTAGCTCCCTTCCCCAATTAATACTCGTGTAAGGTGAACAAGGCCCCAGCATTGACTCATATGGAAATTATAAAGGGATGGTTAACCCCTTGTTGAAGATTCTGTAATTAAAAAGGGGAGGCAAATGTCATGGCTAAGGCACTTTCTACAATTCCATACAGTCTTTTAAGATGATTAGTCTTGAGTGCCACAGAAATAGAATGACTATTTAAAGATATCTTTGCATCACATACCCAAGGAAAATCCCACAGCCTTGGTGTTGGTTATGATCACTACTTAGCTCTGGCACTCCCCCTTCCTTCTAAGCCCATAGGAACTTAAGAGAGAAGATTTGAACTGAGGTAGGTTCAGAGCCATTCAGGGGGTTCTCTCCAAATGGAAAGTGGTCCAAGAAATTAGAAAGTATTTCCTGAAAGAATTGGAAATTGAAAGGATGCTCATTAATTAGGGAATGCCTGAACAAATAGCAGTATATAATTGTGATATAATACTATTGTGGTATCAGAAATGACAAATAGGATGGATTCAAGAAGACTTGGGAAGACTTCTGTGAACTCAGACGAAATGAAGTGAGCAGAACCAGGAGAACATTGTTCACAGTAACAGCATTGTTGTAAGGACAATCAGCTGTGAAAAATCTAGCTACTCTAATCAAGACAATTCTAAAGGACCCATGCTGATAAATACTGTCCACCTCAGCAAGAGAACTGGTGAACTCCGAGTGCAGATTGAAACATACTTTTTTAAACTTTTTTTGTCTTGTTTTATTTTTTGCCTGTTTTCTTTTACAGCATTGCTAATATGGATATAAATTTTATATGATCGATATGAAATTGCTTACCTTCTCAAGGAACAGTTTGAGAGGAAGAGATATGGAATTCAAGTTTTTTTCTTTTAAAAAAATTTTAAGGGGCGGCCAGGTGGCTCAGCGAGTAAGAGCACCGGCTCCAGCGTCGGGATGACCTGGATCAAATCCGGGCTCAGATACTCAGCACCACACCCAGAAATAACTGGCCGTGTAACCTTGAGCAAGTTACTTAGCCCCGATTGCTTTTATTTAAAAAAAAAATATATGTTTTCCAAATTACATGTAAAAATAATTTTAACATTCATTTTTTCAAAATTTTACTTTAAGTTGAAATTCAAAATTTTCAAAAGTGATCATTAAAAATTCTATAAGTAATTGTGATAAATAAAAACATTTTTTAAAAAAAGTATTGCCTGGGTAACCTCAGGCAAGAGCCCATCAAGACCTTTTTTTTATAAGTAGAATCAAATCCCTAAAGGGTCCTGTAGAATCAACTCACTTTCTTATAGTTTCTCCAGTTTTAGGACATAGTATAGGTTCAGAAGATAACTCGATGAAATTTCTGTATAGAAATGAACTCTCTGTTCCGAGCCTTTTCTAGGCCAGAGCCTAAACTGATCGACTTCGATAAGTCACTGAAAGTGACTACCGCCTAATAACTTACTGTACATCAGTGTAGAGAAGGGCACATGTTTATATGGTGGTAACGATGTGCCAGCCCTTGTGCTTTTTACAAATATTAACCATTTGATCCTCACATCCACCCTGTGAGGCAAGTGCCTTTATTTTTCCCATTTTATAGTTGAGGAAATGGAAACAATTATATTAGGTGACTTGCCCAGGGACAAACAGCTAGTAAGTGTCTGAGATCACATTCGAACTCAGATCTGACTGACTTCAGGCCTAGTACTCTATCCATTGTGTTACTAGTGGCCTCATTGTATCAGAAAGGGAAAACAATCTGGTCTCTTAAAAATTTAAACCATCTTCTTCCAACTGGCAGAAAAGATAGTTCTAGCCCTTGGGCAAAAGGGAAGTTAGAAAGAAACCAGCTTCCTACCCCCTTGTAATTCCTCTGCTGGGTTTCCTTTCCTCATTGTTCCGTGTGATGAGTATACAGGCAAAAAGAACCTCTCCTGTATTAAGAATGCCCCTAGTTCACATGTCACTCCAGCAGAATCTACTAGCAAGCGTTATAGAATCATCGTTCTGGAGAAACCGTCTTACATGTGAGCTCTTCCAGAGATTTTTTTTTTTAAATCCTATCCAGTTTTTAAAGATCTCCAGGGAAGGAGCTCCCACAACTTCTTTTAGTAACCTAATCTAGTCATTAACAACCCTCCCTATCAAGAAATTCGTGGAGCCTTGAATTGAGCACAGTAGGAACCTGAGCAGTGCTGAGTATAATGAGACAATTACTTCCCCGTTCCTAAAAGACATACTCCCATTTATGCATCCCAATGTTACGTATTCTTGTTTTTTAAATAGAGCTCTAAGGAACACCTCATGGTGCTAGGAATTCAGCAGAGAAATCTCTTTTCTCTGAGTTAATATTGAGCCAGGGCTTCTACGTGGCATTTCAAGAACATTTGCAGAATGTCAAATGGAACCTGTTCTCCCTGCCTCTCATGAGAGTCCTGGGTCCTACATAGGCTTTGAATGTTAAGGATGAACAGTGTTAGTGTCTGAATACACAGAAGTTAGATGGGGAAATGAAAGGAGGCACCTGACTCTTTCAGAAAGTCTGATTTCAAATCCCACCTCTTACCCTGGCTACCTCTATCTAGGCATCTGGTTCTTCAATCAATAAAATGAAGTGGTATTATATGGAGTCCCCCACAACTCTTAGATCTATGGTCCTATCTATGATTTGAATAAAAGGGATAAGAATAGAGTAAAATTAAGTTGAGTTATTCTACCAAGCTGCTATCTTTCCAAAATCAGAAATATCTCACCCTAGACCATGGGGGAAAGGTAATAGGTGACCGGAATCTATCTGACCCTATGCCCTAGTAGTTATGATCTCTTTACTAGAGAATATATTAAATCATTAACTTGGAATAGTTTGGGATATCAATTTAAAACCTAGTCATACTTCTTCAAAACCTAGACATTAGCATGCAGTGACCCAACTTGCTGAGAATAGAGACCTTTCTGGCTTGAAAGGTTGCCTGGGTTTTATAGCAAGAAACCCTTCCCGATGATAATGT
Organism: Petaurus breviceps papuanus; assembly: GCF_028583685.1. NCBI lineage: Eukaryota > Metazoa > Chordata > Mammalia > Diprotodontia > Petauridae > Petaurus > Petaurus breviceps. Next base: position 56,997,275 of record NW_027185655.1, on the reverse strand, counting down.
GGAAGTGTAGGGTGTCTGGAGTTCTCCTTTTGCAAGGCATCCTGAATTCAAAGAACCTTGTGAACAAGCAATAATTTCATTTCAACAGCGAGATAAGATATATGCAAAATTTCAAAAGAATATGGAGAGCTATGATAATAAGATGCCATTATTTGAAGGTAGATAAAATGGGAAAACTGTTGTCAAGAATAAGATCCTTGAAGGCAATGAGTGTTTTATTGTTGTCTCTACACAGTAGCATTGCTACATGTATAATAGGTGCTTTAAAATGTTTTTCAGTTGAATTTAATATAGCCATCATCCAATGAATGTGCCATTAAATAAACTCCGCATACATATATAATGTAGAAAAAATCTGATTTTTCCTTTCTAAGAAATGCAATTTCTATATAAATTTTACATAATTACTCTTAAGCTAATAATTTTCCCTAATACTAGATAACTTAAAAACGCTATACAACCATTTGCAGCAGGCTAAAGATTGAATGTAAATTAAAGAGCCTTATGACTAACTGGCCAGTGGTAGCATTGAGGTTTTTTTTTCAATATTGTTTATAGTATTTTGTGTTAATGTAACGTATAATAGTTCCTTAATTAGATGTTATATAATGATTTTTTTCTATTAAATTATGTTCGCAAGGCAGTGGGGTTTTTTTTATTTCACTTAGGTTGTGATGTCTATGGAATTTATTAACAGCTTTAACTTATACTGTGTAATTGTTTATAGAAGGCAATGGAGAGTGTTCATTCAGACATCACACAAAGGTCTGAATCCAGGATTAGATCATGGGATTGGAGGATGTGCTATTGATTGTTTATAAAGTGTTTGGCCTTGCTTCCTGACATTCTAATTAGTGATGCCTCTGAAGGAATTGAAGTTATATTATAATTTATATTTCACATCGTTGTAGTTAAGTTTGGGGGATTTTGTTTTGGGGATTTTTGGTTTGGAAGTTTTGTTGCTTTTTCTCTTTCCTTTTTTTTGGAATTTTAAGCAGTATAGGGAAATAAATCCACATATTAAGCTGGTAGTTAAATATGCAATACTGTAAATATGTAATACATTTTTAACTTTTTGTAATTTTAGATGCTTTTCAAGTGTAAATTAAGTCTCAAAACAGGTCTCAAGCCTCCTAATTATCAGCATAGTTTTAAATACTCTGATTAGCTTGAGTTCTGTTGGGTTTTCAATTAGATTTAGCTGAAAACCAACATTTTCTCTGGTCTACGAATTCCTATGTACTAAATGATTTTTATAATGCCATCTCCCCTGTACTCCCCCACCTCTTTTAAGCTACCTAAAAATGCCAGTCTGCTAATGTGTTGGCATATAAAATATCACAAAAGTGAAAGAAATAACAATAGCTTTGTATGTGTGTGTGTCTATTTTCACACTGACAACTATATTTTAAGATATTAAGACTGTTGTGACACATACTTACTAATGAAAGGAAAATCACGGTTTGGAAGGAAACGATGCTAGTATTCCCACATTCCTGCTCCATGGGACACATTTAGAAAGTCTTCAAGGCAATATTCTATTGCATTTCAAGATGTGCTATATCTTGACCTTATTGCAAAGACTTTGATTGGCTGGATTCCAAACCTATGTACTTTGAGATGAGAATAATGGAGGATACTTTATGGCACCATCTCTTTATTTTTCTTGATCTTTCCACCATCTTTTCTTTCTGAAAGCTGTGGACATCTTGAGTATTGCTTGGGGATCGGCATGAGAGGAGAAGCCCCCAGGTTCAGGCATTGGGGGGCTATAGTGTGCTCACTAAGGAGTGAAAGGGATCTCTAAGACTGACCCAGCTTTTATATGTCCTCTGATAACAAAGACTTTCAGAAAATCAGGGTGTGATGAGCTATTCCTGTACCTGAGCTTCTAAGTGGGCAACAGTGGAATAGGATATAGAACTGTTTTCCCAGCTTATCAATCTGTGTCCAGAGCCTGCTGACTTCCAGGTGTGTTTACAATCAATAGAGAGCATTCAGAAGGCTAAGATCAACTACCACACCTGGTTTGATCAAATTAAAGTACTGTGACTTAAAGATCAGCAGTGCCAAGCTGTTAGTTCTGAGTGGGAAGGGATTTACCAATACAAGAACCCTCCGCAGCAAGACCACAGCCCCCTGAAGTTCAGACCGGAAGGCTACATTCAAGAAGGCTGAACTAATCTAAACTGCTGGGCTTAGGGCATTGAAGGAAATGAAAATTTTACAGTGTCTGTATTCCTTCCATTGTAATTATGGATTCTAATGAGAGAATGTCCCTACACCTGTCTTTTAAAATAGTCACATGATAAAAACAAGTTTAATTCAGAATCAATTGATTTACTACAGTGGGTGTGATCAGTAGGAGGTCCACATTGTCTTGTCAGACATTATCTGTTTCATTTCTAGAGGTAATCCAAAGAATCATCACATGTTGATAATCCGAATTAAGGAGGATAAGCATTGTTATGAATGTTCCCAAATAGCAAATAATATGAAAATTATTTCTTTTTGACTCAAAAGTGTGCCATGATCATGTGACAGAAAATTCAGGGGGAATATTCCCATTGACCCTTTCCTCTCATTTCAGGGGCCAGGTTTAGGAAAGTCAACCTGCTCCAAATTATATAATTTATTCTGAAGTCAAACCAGGTTGACTTTCCTAATCTCCATGACATTCACCAACAAAGAATATTGCCCCCAGTTGATCCAAAAATATACCAGGTAACCTACAAAAACTAGCCTAGATTTGTTTCTTTGTTTATGTTGGATATGTTTAGTGCATCAAGTGAATAATCCACAGATTTAAAACCCCTTGAGGTTTGATCTTTGACCCTTAATATTTAGCATAGTTTCTTAGCTCCAGCTCCTAATATTTATTAAATGAAATTTAAAAGTGAAAGTGAAAAAGAGATTGTTACTACAGAATCTTAGAGTGTTAGAGCTGTGTGGACACTTAGAAATCATTTTGTCCAGAGGAGCTGGAAAGAATACAGCCAAAGTCCTTAGCACACCACACTCCACAAAGTAGGAAAGCTCACTATATCAAATTCTGATTGGAAAATACAAAAAAAAGATGTTAACAGTGAGTCATTTATCCACCCCAGGTGAGCAAAGAGATGGAAATGTCTGCAGACACTGGGGATTGAGAGTAGCCATGGAGCCCAGGGCTTACCTGGGGCTGAAAAATCATGGAGGCTGTAAATGGAGAAAGGAAGCACAGGCTAGAAGGAGATCCCAGGCATGCAGGGTATAGAAACAGATTCCATCTGGCTGCTCTGTCTCCAGCTACTCAGTTCTGGGTCACATATCCAGAGTGGACTGTAGCCAGAAGTGGTACACTTCTTCACACACTTGCTGTTCATAGCAGAGACTCACTCAGTTCTAACCTCTAGCCCAGACTCAAGCTTGCAATTGAGCAACCAGGGCAGGAATGCCTTGTAGTTCAAGTCATTTTGAACGTGCTACCCTTCCCAGTGGGCTGATAGTGGTTTAATCCTGGAATGTCCAGTAAGGGACAAACCACCAGACCCATATCTGGATCAGGAACATGCAGATCTTAGACCAGGAGGGCACTGAACAGACTTTGCCCTGGATCACATCACTTTGGAATCACTGAAAACTAACAAGTCCCCAGGCTGAGCTCCTGTTCCTTGAGGTCCTGGAATAACTCATGAAATAACTCCATGAAAGCATCAAAAGGACTTTTTGGACTTAAGCTCAGTCCACACATTCTCCCCAGAAGTGTGTAGAGCCTACTCCCCAGAAGTGTGTAGAGCCTACCCCTGAAATAGTCTCAAGTCAAGAAGTAGGAAAATGAGCAAACAAAAACAAATCCCACTATAAAAAGATATTATGGTGACAGAGAAGCTCAAGACACAAATTCAAAAGAAGAAACTAACTCCAAAACCTCTACAAGCAAAGCCTCAAAAAAAATGCAGCTTGCTTATAAGTCCAACTAGAATTCCTAGATGAGATAAAGTAATAGTTTTTTTTAAAGGTTAAAAAGTGACTTTAAAAAATGACAGTGGTAGAGGGAAAATGAGAAAAGAAATGAGAGCTATGGCAGAAAGATATGGAAAGACAATTAGCTTAGAACAAAAGGCACAAAACCTCACTCGGGAAAAATTACTCCCTGAAAATTAGAATTGATCAAATAGAAGCTAAAGATAAATACTGGGGGGGGGGTAGTCAAAGCACTGAAAAAATAGAAGAAAATGTTACATATACCACAGTGAATACAATTGACCTTGAAAACAGATCAAGGAGAGATAATTTGAGAGTCATTGAACTGCCTGAAAACAATGAGCAAAAAAAAAAAAAGAGCCTAGATATTATATTTCCCCTTACTTGACAATATGGTATAAGCTCTCAGAGGAAGTGTTTCTTTTTTTGATCTTGTATCTTCAGTGGGAGGCACCTGAGCCAAACCAGCTGTAGGCACTGTAGATACAAAGAACCCTGTTCCTTTTCTCACTGTCAGTCCCCTACCCCCCTACCTGCCAAAAAAAATGATAATCCCTGCCCTCTGGAAGCTTACCTTCTACCTGCATTAAGAAAAGTCAATTAAGTGTAAAGTTTGAAGGAAGGATGAACAGAGGAAGCTAAGTTTTGCTATAACCTTCCAAAATGTATGCTTATGGAAACTTACACCTCTGTTTAATAACCTCCTTCATTTCTATATCTGATTCTTCTCTTCCCCTAATATATAATTCGGAGAAAACTGCTCATATCAGTGCTTTTGTTATTGTTTACTTACAGGTTGCCTTGAGAGGCTGAATAATCCATTTCCCCTCAATTTACACTTTCCAGTGTGACGGCATGTTTAGAATGACTGATTAGTACCAGAGTTAATCCTTCCTAAGAAATAACAAGACATATACTTTGTAAGATAATTATGTTTATAGTGATCAGGAATGAGGGTAGCTGTGAAAGCAGCTTTAGTAATAGGCATGTCTTGGGGAAAGTGGAAGGATTCTGATCCTGAGGAATGCACTGAAACAGGAACGGCAAACCAAACTATCCAGTTCAAGCATGAGACTTTAAAGTCAGCATCCTTCGGTAGCATTTGAGATGTAGTAAGAATGTGAACTACTAGAGGGTTTATTTTAAAAAGTAAAAACCCTTGTAAAAGTAACTTGGTTAATAATTCATTCATTTGTTTTTCTCTCATTCCCCTGTGGGTACCTCTGCACACAGGAAAATTAGGTGGATTTGCTCAAGAAAATAACACCATAGATTCAGGAGAACTTGATATTGGCCGGAGAGCGATTCAAGAGGTTCCTCCGGGGATTTTCTGGAGATCACAGCTCTTTATTGATCAGCCACAGTTTCTTAAATTCAATATCTCCCTCCAGAAGGACGCACTGATTGGAGTATATGGCCGCAAAGGCTTACCACCTTCCCATACCCAGGTAAGAGGAGCTTACCTGTTTTGGTCAGTAAGATGAAAATTGCCGGTTTGCTTTTATTTTAAGTTATTCACTGTTCTGACTTCAGCCATATGTCAAACTGGCCCCTTTTGTATCGATCCAAGGCAGTGGGGGAAACTGTGAATGAAGGTCACACTGGCTTCTGTTTTCTTTCATATGAGATTATTGCATCTGCTTTTGGAAGAAAAGCATTTTCTTCTGATCTTTGATCATTGTCATAAATTTGAGGTATAGAAAAGTATGAAGGTAAACTAATTCAGGGCAAGAATAATTTGAGCATATGGTTAAATGTTTAAACAAATAATAATAGTAAGAGCTTTGTAACCATGCTTAAAATTTACAAAGAACTTCTGTTACTATATTCCTGTGAGGAAGGGAATGTGAGTATTATTTAGGTCCCCCTGAGGCAGGAAATTATATGTCTAAGGTCACACAACTAGTAAGGGTAACATCTAGAATCTGAACCCAGGTCTCCTAACTCAAACAGCAAGGGTCTTTCCTCAGCCAGACTAATGGTAAGGTGATTGGGATGTTAAATATAAATTTTATTATATATTATTTTGATATATGTTATTTATATGATACATATATAGATGTTAAATCAACAAATTAGTCATTTATTTCACATCTTGATTTATCCTCTTGAATATGTTACATATTTATACCCTAATTGTCATACTTCTGTCTGTTAATAGACTGAAAACTATGGTATTGAAAATTATATCAGAATGGTGGTTACATCCTAAAATTTGATAGTTGTCCAAATCATCAATTCACGCCATTACTTAAAGTTGGACTATTCCTTCCAAGAAGAAATAAATCGTGGAAAAGCAACAAAGTCTCCATAGAGAAACAAATGTAACATCATTCATTCATTGGAGCACAGTATAGTAGGAGAAGCTCTGTTTGTGGAGTAAGAGGACCTGGGTTTATTTCCTGCCTTTGACATTTACTACTGAGGTGACTTTAGGCAGATTACTTAACTTTCCTGGGCTTCGGCTTACTCTTCTGTAAAAAAAGAAAAAAAGAGGGATTAAAATAAATGGCCTCCGAGGTCCTTTCTAGCTCTGACTTCTAGCTCTGATCCTAAATTCGACTATCCTATGAGTATATATTCCTAAAATGTTAGCATCATAAAGGACCTCACCTCATCCAGCCTCTTGCTAATACAATAAAACTTTAAGCACATCCCTGACATTTAATCAATACCTTTATGCTTTGAGGATACATATGTTAAAAAGTTAGGGTAGAAAGTTAGTTATGTGTTTTTATGTCCAAAAATAAAAATTACCTACATTTAGAATATAAAATTGAGGCAAAGCTATTTTCCAAGGGTAGTTATTTCTTAAGTAAATAGAGGTTCTCAAAATGGGAAATTTTGTCAAGCTACAAGCAGAATAACTTTTTAGATGGGGGTCAAAGACAATACTGAATTATTAAGTCTCCTTATTTAGGGGACCTGTTTTCTTTTCAGCTTAGCATATAGAATAGCAATAGAGAACTATTTGTGCATACTATGTGCAGTTTGTTTTTTTTTCAATACTTTGCATAATATAAAAATGTAATTCATTTCAGTAAATTTTATTAATGCCTACTCTGTACAAGGCAATGGGTTAGGCATGAAAATATGAAAAAAAAATGACATATTTCCTACCTCCAGCTAGCTTACATTCTTCTTGTAAAGAATGATATGTATATAGGTACTTGATGCAATGGAGAGATCCAAATAAAGGGCTTCAGAAAACTTTGAGAGTACTTTCAGCTGTAAGACTTGGGGAAGGGTTATTAGGATGATTGATAATTGAGCTAACCTTTGAAGGAAAAGAAATATTCCTATAGGCAAAGATGAATAAGGAGTATGTTTCAGGAGATGAGGATGGCCTTTGTGAATGGATGAAAGCAAAGATGGCAAGTTGAGTTTGGGGGGCATGTGGTGCTTTAATTTAACTGAATATGAAGGGAATAAGAGCAAAATCAAACTAGAATGATAGGTTGAAGCCACGTTTTGATAGGCTTTAAATGACAAGATAAGGGAACCTTTGAAAGGTTGTTGAACAGTGAAGTAACATTATCATCACTGTATATAAGGTAAATTAATTTAGCAGCTGTGTAATTGTAAAGGATGGATTTGAAAAAGAGAGGTTAGAGGGAGGAAGAGTAATAGGAAACTATCTTAGACAAAGGATGATGAGGGTCTGAGGATGGTAGCCTGGAAAGGAAACAATCAATCGATCAACAGGAATCTGTTGAATTCATACTATGTGCCAAGCAAATGCAAGAGATCTTACCAAGATAAAGTCAAAAAGCAATTAATTGCACATGAGAAATGAAGGAGTGAGAAAGAGTCAAGGATGACAGAAATTTCAAGCCTGGGTGACTAGGAAAATGACGGTGCTTTCAAAAAATAGGGGAGTTGGGAGGAGAGGCAGATTTGGGAGTAAAGATAAGTTTCTTCCTGTATCAAATGAGAAGGGTGTACTAGGTAGTACCTTAAGTTTTATGTAGAATAATTCTATGATGAATTCAGTTCAATGTTCAATGGGACATTACTTAGGACTAACATGAAGATGAGGTCCCTGTGCTCAGGGTGAAGATTAAACCTGGATGGATGGATGGATGGATGGATGGATGGATGGATGGATGGATGGATGGATGGATGGAT
>NW_027185655.1:56984544-56989171 GCF_028583685.1 Petaurus breviceps papuanus | reverse complement strand
GATGGATGGATGGATGGATGGATGGATGGATGGATGGATGGATGGATATATAGGTAGATTGATTGATTTTGGATTTAAGATAATTGAACTTGTATGAGTGAAGAGACTGTGAAGGGAACTTTGGGATAAGATGGAGAATAGTTAACCAGGGACTGAAGAAGGGAAAGTCTGAAAGTAAGAGAAGAACCAGGAAAGAGCTCATAGAAACCAGAAGAGGAGAGAGCAACAAGGAGAAGGGCATGATCAGTGTTCAGTGCTGCAGAAAGGTCAAGGAAGATAAATAATGAAAAGGGGCTACTGGACTTACCAGTTAGGATGTTATTGATGAATTATGAAACAAAATCATGCACGTGACATCACATTTTTAAAAATTTTATCCTTAAAAATGTTTATTTAAAAAGAAACATTAGAAAAGATCCTCTGCAGATTGTCTAATAAAAATACATTTAATTTTATGGCTGTGGAAATTGTGGAAATCACATCAACAAATACTTAAATCAACAAGGAAAACACATATTCATGCACATGATTAAAACTTTTCCATCTCTGTGTTTCAGGAACACTTAAACCTTATAAGAGAAATATGATAGCATATTTGAAATTATTTCTTTTTAAACTACCCTGGAAGTCAAAAGGGGTGTGGGAGAAAATTTGGGAGAGAGCAGATTGGAGGAGGGGATATCCTATGGGACTGCTGTTTTGCACACTGGGTAGGGGAAAAACGGGGAGAAAAATTGTAACTCAAAATCTGGCAGAAATGAATGATGTAAATCAGAAGTTAATAAAGCATTTGGAAAATTTAAAAAAAAAATTTAAACTACCCTGGAATCTCCCTGTAAGACTCTCTTTGTAACTCTTGCTGCTGTTGTAGGAGGGAACAATGAAAAGTCCTTTCAGTAAGTCAGCCTCCTCAAAGCAAGCTCGAGACAGGTTGTTGATGTTAGAGAGTAGCCTCTGTTTGTGGTGAAAGTGCAGTGGAATTTGTCAAAGTGTGAAAATTGTCTTCATAGTCACCACTTAGATAACCAAATGGATTTTCCACAACTTCCCTGAAATCTACTACTCCACTGAGTCTGACAATGACCAAAAGATAAAACTGAAAATAAGAAGCACAAAGGAATAAGAAGATGTAAGTCACTGATGCAGTAAACTTAGTCTGTATTATCAGAAAATTGCAATAAAAATAGTTTTGCAATCTGAGATCCCTCATCCATCCAGATCTATTCATCTCTAACTAAATCCATATTGTACAAGGGATGTAGCAGGTATAGTCTTTGTGGTGGGCTGAGTCCTTCGTTCAATGTTTGGTTTGAGATTTTGAGGTGAGGAATATGGTTCTACCACAGTTTGATAAAGTCATGGGAGGGGAGAGTGTAACGGAACCAAGTCATTCAACCCTGTAGTTTTACAGGTGAGAAATGTGAAGTTCAAATAAGTTGAGTAACTTGTTCAAGGTTCTATAATGAATTAGTGATAGAGCCAGGACTAGAATACCAATGTCTATTCTTTTGCATTGAAACTTGTCTCTAAATACAAATTAAAATAAGGATCCAGAAATTTAGTTCACCTCAAGTTTATGAATGGGACACAACACAGAATTACTTTAATGGGCCTGTACTCTCACTGATGTAGACATTCTCTCTGTCAAAGGATCAACAAACATTTATTATGTCCCAGGCTCTGTGCAAGGAGTTGGGAATACAAAGTTGAGAATGACAGGAGCTTACATTCTTTCTTCTCATAAATCTTCCAGTGAGGATCTATATATGTTGGAAGTCCTTCCTTTAACATTCCAAAGATATGTAAAGCTCTTGAAGTATCTATCTGCTATCCCTCACTCTTGATATATGCCTGTCTTCTTTCCTCATTAAAAATTTTCTGGTCATCTTTTCCACTGCTTTCTTGTGAACACTCATTGTTGATAACATACTGAAGCCAGTTTACTATAGGCTTCTCCATTGTGCTTTGGATTCTTTGAAAAGTCTGGTAGTCTGTGATTTCTGATGTCATTAGAAAAAAATTGATATTAAAATGATAGGTTTTATGTCCAAGAGTCTACTGAGAGTGTTGAAAGTGATATATAATTTTCTAAATACAATCCAGCCCAGTTTCTTCCTCATTTCTAATTCTAGGCCCAGCTTATTGTCCATCGATAGTTCTTTTTCAAGTTTAAATGGACTGCTGGACTGACAGAGTACTGCTTATCTAATTATATGTCATGATCACTTAATAGGCACACTTCATCCATTTGTTTTTTCCTATATGGTTTGGTAGGCCATTTTCTTAATGGGTGTGAATTTCCTTGAGGAGGTCTTATAGTAATATTCAGGGTCTTAATGCCATCATGAAAAACTGGAAAACTTCATCATCTATAGCAAGTGTTCGTAACCTTTTTGGTGCCATAAATCTCTTTGGTAGTCTGGAGAAAGGAGATGGTGAGAAGGTAGGGGAGAGAATAAGCATTTACTAAGTGCCTACTGTGTACCGGGCACCCTACTAAGCTCTTTAAAAATATTATCTCATTTGATCTTCACAGTAACCCGGAGCGGTAGGTGTTATTAATAACGAAGATAATATCCTTATTTAATATTTGAGAAAACTAAGGCAGACAAAGATTTAGTGACTTGTCCCTGTGTCACAAAGCTAGTAGACATCTAAGATATCTAAGGCCATATTTGAACTTGGGTCTTCCAGACCCTAGGTCCTGTGCACTGTGGTGCCACCTAGCTGCCTGTGATGAAGCCTATGGTCTCCCTCCTCAGAATATTTTGAAATGCATAAACTGATACTGCAAAGGAAACCAATTATACTGAAATATTTTTTCAAATAAGTTCATTACTTTGATCTGTAGGGAATCCCTTTTTCCATTTGAACCCATGCTTCATAAAAGAGACTTCTTTGTTGAGCATCTTTTTCCTGGCTGTAGCTGTCTCTAGAGTTGGGTCTATCAAGTAATTTCATTTATAGATGTGTGAAAGACACCTTGGGGGAAGAAAGCCTTTAAGGCTGCATTTTGCTTTGCTGAGTCAATTTTTTAAATAGTCAGAAAACAGTAAGAACAGAGCAGTCTTTGGTTCTGTACACCTTTCAATCAGTTGTGTGACCATGGAGATGTCATCTGTCGCAAATCATTTGTGAAAGGCATCTGTTTCCTTCTCATATTTTTATCAAGGATGTTCTCAATGGAAGCTGGGATACAAAAACCAAAAATACATGATGAAGTCAATGTTTCACACTCTCAAAGTAAAGATTGTTAAGTTTCACCATTGAGAGAAGAGAGACAGGTTAATAGCCTGCTATTGCGGCCTCAGGCAGATAATGTTTGAAAAAGTTCAGTGATAAGGGGCAGTTGGGTCATGTAATGGTTAGAAAGCACTGAACCTGAAGTCAGGAAGGCCTGAGTTCAAATTTGGCCTCAGATCATTTCTATGTATGATCCTATGAGTTCACTTAACCTCAGTCTCCTTTCCTTTTCTGGAGAATTGGGGTAATGACAGTATGTATTGCCTGGGGTTATTGTGAAGATTAAATAAAATAATCTTGGGGTTGGTTGGTTGGTTTTTTAAGAAAAGTCTAAGGCAGTTAGGTGATGCAGTGAATAGAACACAGGCCTTGGAGTCAGGAGCCCTGAGTTCAAATGTGACCTCAGACACTTAACACGTATTAGCCATGTGACCTTGGGCAAGTCACTTAACCCCAATTTCCCTACCTTCTACCCTGCCAAAAAAAATTTTTTTAAGAAAAAAAAAAGTCTAATTATGGGGAAAGAGAAAAGGGATTAAATCCAAGGGGGTATGAAAAGAAACACAAGCTGTCTCAGAAGGGACAAGATGTTGAAAATAGCATCTAAGACCATCTCAGTCAAATAAAGAAATAGGAAAGAACATGATATTGGGAATCAAGAATCATCTAAATATAAATGAAGCTCTGTAAGCCCTTTTGTGAGTAAGAGCAAGAATGTGGGGGACATAACTATTTTTATACGTTAAGGTCAATACAGTCCTGGAATCGAATCAGACATGCCTTTGCCATTTAAATTAATTACTTTTAGTAGAGGTTTGTCAAGGTGATTTATGGCATGTTGGGTAAATAGGATCTTTTAACTTTGGACATAATTTGAATAACATTCTTATGCCCTCCTTTCAGCAATGATTATAAGAGATTACTTGTAGTTCAGAACTGATTTCCATTTGTTTTATGAAACTGTTACATGATAAAAAAAAAATGGGATCCTCCATGCATTGTTACCATAAAAGAAAAATTATACATTACATATAATTTTTTGCTTTCTCTTTTACCTGCTTAAAGTAAATATTTAAATCGTCAAATGATGAAAATACTGGGTGGGTTTTCCTAAAACAACTAAGTTATTTCTTACTTTGTAACTCTGGGCTGTGCTGATATGCAGCTACATAGAATCCACAGAATATCATTGGGAACTGGGGGGGTGGGGGCGGGCAGGGACATGGGGCATAGAACCTACAAGTTTATCCAGCAATGAGAACTTGCCAGCTTACAGGAATTCAGGTGAGGTTGGAGTTTGGGGGCCAGGTTACTGATCTCAAAAGAAACACGGCACTGAGGCCAGCAGGCATCACAAACAGAAGTCATTCTCTTTTCTACATAA
>NW_027185655.1:56972555-56981544 GCF_028583685.1 Petaurus breviceps papuanus | reverse complement strand
ATAGATAGATAGACAGACAGACAGACATTATACATATATACACACACTATACATATACATATATATAGTGTGTAGTAGTTGTGGTGGTAGTCATAGTAGTATAGTAGTAATAATAGTAGGGTAGTGGTAGTAGCAGTGGTGGTATCAGTAGTAGTAGTGTTGGTGGTTGTTGGATAGTAGTAACGATAGTGGTGGTAGTAGTAGTAGTGGTAATAATAGTAGTAGCAGGGCAGTAATAGTAAGAGCAGTAGCAGTAGTAGTGGCAGTAGCCGTAGTAGTGGTTTATACAAATGACATGTTGTTTCCCTCCCGCCCAAGGAGTGTAAGTCCTTGAAGATAGAAACTTTAATTTTTGCCTCTGCTTTGTGACCCTAAACAAGTAACTTAACCACTCAATCAATGCTCTAGATGATTTTCTAAGCCTGTAATTTGAGAGGAGGGTGCTGACCTGCAGAAGTCCCCAGGTAAGGATTTCCCTCTAGGCCAGTGAAATCATGGACCCAGCTCCTATCCCTGTCCTATCTCAGGCACATTGCCTGGCTTAATAAATGTTTGTTCATTGTTTGATTAATTAATTAAGATTTGCATAGGACACTGAGAGGCTGAATGGCATGTGTGTGCTTATACAGCCAGTCTTTGTCAGAGGTTACCTTTGAACCCCGATACTTTGACTCCTGAGACCAGCTTCCTCTACACTATTCATAGTACCTGATACTTGTAACAGTTTACAGAGCACTTTCAGTTGCATTATGTTATCATTCAGTCTTCATAACATCCATGTGAGGTAGGTAGTGCAAAGACCTCATTTTAGAAATAAGGAAACTGAGGCCCAGAGAGTGCAAAGGTCTTGCCCAGTTCCTGTGGTTGGTCATTGTCAGACCTTGGGATCTGAATCCAGATCTTCAGACTCAAGTCTAGCATTCTTGGTACTAGGTCATGTGGCCTCTTTACATCAGCATTTTTCAAATACTTTATAGATATAAGAAACCTTAAATCTACCTTAAGTTTTATCTAGTAGCAAAGTCCATCGGGTTTTGTACAATACCACGAGCTATTTTTTTTCCAAGGCTAATACCAACACTAAAAATCTCCAATACTCAGGACCCATAAACTGATTGTATCACAACTTCATTCACCCAATCAGCAAGCATTTCATTATGTTCCAGGTACTGGGCTGGACACTGAAGATTTTTTTTAATGACCCAATTCATTACTTAGTAGATTTTGGATAAAATCTAATTTGACAAATCTCTGAAATACATATGAAAATTGATATGTACATATAAAAAGAGACAGAGAGAAGAGACAGCCAGGAGATTCAGGGAGATAGAGCCCTGTACCTTCAGTAATGAAGATCTGAGTTCAAGTCCAACCCCAGACAGTTATTAGCTTTGTGGCCTTGGGCAAGTCATTTAACCACCCTCTGCTTCATCTTTTATAAAATGGGTTTCATAATAGCACCCAGTCTCACAGTGTTATTGTGAAGATTAAATGAGATAATATTTAAATGCAAAGGGCTAAGCATAGTGCCCGAGCACAGAGTAGTCCCTTACTAAATGCTTGTTTTCTTCCTTCCTTCTTCCTGTTACACTACAAATTCATGTCTCAGGGTAATCATCACACTAAACTATGAAAACCAAGTTACACTTAGCTATCAGAAGTTCATTTTAAAATTGAATTTTTCTTCCTGAAAGTCTAATAGGAATCCTCTTCAGTGGCTCTTACCTTCTTTTATGGGTCTTCTCTCTGTGCGCACAATTTTAACCACACAATTATTGCTTCAATTTACAAGATTTGCAGAGTGAAATCTTTTGGTTCCTAATTTCAGTAGAATTCAGCAGTTAAATGTATCCAGCCCTGGATGCTTATAACTATTCTTAACGAAACAGATTAAACTGAATGATAATTGGCTGCTCACAAATACTTATTAGAGATAGTTGGTGTTAAAGCTTGTGCCCCAGCCCTTTCAGTTAGTTTAATTTTCCATTTGGTATGCTTTTTATCAGAAGCATACAGATAGCTTGTTATCATGTCGATTTGTTTTATTGTTCTATTTGTAATCAAGCTGTAGGCATTTTTCAGGTGCCTGCTTTGTGCCGAGAATTGTGCTAAAGAATAAGGATATAAAGACAAAATGGAACAGCCCCTCCCCTCAAAGTGCTTACATTCCACATATACATGTGTAAATAATACAAAATATTGACTAAGTAATTATGAAGGAACTTGAAGGTGGGGGAGGAAACAGTAGCATCTGGGATGGTCAGGAGGGAGGCATATGTAGGAGGTGGTTCTTGAACTGAGTCTCCAGTGATTCTAGGGATTCTAAGACTCAGAAAGGGAAAGCTGTAAATGTGAAGAATTCAAGAATTGTGCTTTGAACTTCAAAGTCATAAGACTGCGGAAAGTCTTGACAGAGCATCTGGTGTTCTAAATGAAAAATAAGAATGTTGAACTCGGAACATTTGCCAGAAGACAAGATGGTCATGTCCCTAAACTTCATCACTTCTGTAATATAGAAGAAGGAGTAAACTTGATTCATTTTGGAGATCAGGAGAAATTAGTAGAAAATGCAGAGAGAAAAAAAAATAGGTTTCATGTCAAGAAAAATTTCCTAAAAATTAAAGCTATCCCAAAACTGATATAGATTGCCTTGGGAGATGATTAGTCTGCAGTAGTAGTCTTCAAAGAGAAGCCAGCTGAACCATTCATCTGGTATATTATAATGGGTATCTGAGGGGTAGGTATGAATTGGGCTTAGATGGCTATCAATGTTCCCTCCAACTGTGAAACTTTGTGATTATTTACATTCCTTAAAATATAAACTCTTTGAAGACAAGGACCACTTTTGCTTTGTCTTTGTATTCCCGTAGAGTGTGGCACAGAGTAAGCACATAATTAATGCTCGTTGATTAATTAATTGGTAAGAAGACAGTTCTAAGATTCAGCAACAATAGAGAATTTGACCTCCTACAGGGAAAGAAATACTAATATACACATTTATGTGTATATACGCATACACACACATATCCATATGGTTTAAGAACAATGAAAAATTCAGCCATCCTTTATCCAACCAACAGCCATTTAATCATAATAATACCATTGGTATACGTGCTTTAAGGTTGACAAACTGCATCACAAATAACATCTCATTTTATCCTCACAAAAACCCAGTGAGATAGGTTCTGTTCTCATTCCCATTTTACAAATGAGGAAAATGTGGCAGAGTTAGGTTAAATAAAATTGCCCAGGGTCACACAGTTAGTAATAATCTGAGACCAGATTTGAACTTGGGTCTTCCTACATATGAAATACCTGATAATCATAAAACACGGCTCTAGGTGTTGACACATAAACATAGACAAAATAAATAAGAATCTTACCATCAAGAAGTAGGCCAGGCATATACATGAAGGGAGTTAGAGTAAATGAACTCTAAGGTCCCTTTGCACTTCACATCTAGGCCCTGATCTAACTTCTGTCAACCCCAGTTTTCCTATCAGGAAAATTAGGGTTTTAGTGCCTGCTTGATAGGAAGGCTTTGAGGCTCAAATGTGAAGGCATATGGAAAGTGCTTTATAAGCCTTAATATTTAAAAAATAAAAGACATACATATAATGAGCATAGAAATGCCTTGAAGGAGCTAAAGGGGCTGACATCCTATGGGTCATGAGCACTTTCCAATCTTCAACATAACGTCCTATGGGAAGCTACTGTCTAAACCCTTCCTCTTGTGGACATTCATAGGTTTTTGCCCTTTGGAGCTAGCTATATGCCTGGAACTTTCTTCCAACAATGTATTTATTAAGAAAAGGTTAAAGAAAGTAATGGTTTTTTTAAGGACTTATAATTATGGAATACTAATGAGCTTCCCTTTCTTCTTCTACAGTATGACTTTGTGGAGCTTCTGGATGGCAGCAGGTTAATCGCAAGAGAACAGCGCAACCTGCTCGAATCAGAAAGAGCTGGTCGACAGACAAGATCTGTCAGTCTTCACGAGGCTGGTTTTATCCAGTATCTGGATTCTGGAATCTGGCATCTGGCTTTTTATAATGATGGGAAAAATATAGAGCAGGTGTCTTTTAATACCATCGTTATAGGTAAGAACAGTCTTTGAAGAATTTCTGTAAAGCCCCAACCTAAAGACCAGGTTGGGGGTTGGGATGGGGATGCAGGGGGGAGAATGTTGTAATAGATTTTTTTATTATTGTTGTTAACTCCCACCATTTCATATCACGGGTAAGAGGTGAGAAATGTTTTTTAAATTTTTTTTCATAATGAATGTATGAAAAATAAACTGTGATACTCACTTGCCAAGAAACAAGAGAAAGAAAGGGAAGCAGATTAATTTTTTAATTTAATTAAAAATTTTTTGGTCTCCTATTTTGCCTGTTCTAATAACCCACTGCCAGTAGAGCTTACTTTTTTTTTTTAAGTTGTTGAACAAACCAGCCACTTCGGCATGTCCCTCAAACTGAGCAGAGTTGTAGAATCTGCTTGGCATTGTGGTGAGAGGTAGCCTGTACAAGTTTTCTTTCTTTCTCCTTTCTTCAGAGTCTGTGGTCGAATGCCCCCGGAATTGCCATGGAAACGGAGAATGTGTTTCTGGGACATGCCATTGTTTTCCAGGATTTCTGGGCCCCGATTGTTCAAGAGGTATGTGTTTAGTCAAATTCCTTTCTTGAGTAAATACAATTCTGCCCCAGGAATACAAGGAGTCCAGAATGTCACTTCACGGGAGGAAGAGAAACTGCCATGTGGCTTGTTCTAGAGATGTTTCTTTTCTTTCCCAAGCCTGCTGAGAAAGATGGCTGTTAATTCTACTGTCATGTTTTATTTTACAGCGGCCTGTCCAGTGTTGTGTAGCGGAAATGGGCAATACTCCAAAGGACGCTGTCTCTGCTTCAGCGGCTGGAAGGGTACCGAGTGTGATGTGCCCACCACCCAGTGTATTGACCCTCAGTGTGGGGGTCGTGGGATTTGTATTATGGGCTCTTGTGCTTGCAACTCAGGATACAAAGGGGAAAACTGTGAAGAAGGTAAACACGTACATATTTACAGATATCTATTGTTATCCTCATAAAGAAATCTATTACATCAAAGACTTCTTAGTTGCGGATTTATCCCTTTGGACCACCCCATCTTTTTTGGGAGGAGGGCTCTTTTTCTGTTCCAAGCAGCTTTGAGATTTTGTGTTTTCTGGAATTTTTGAGGCACAGTATTATAGAAGTCAATTTCATTACCATTCCTATAAAGCATTTAAAGTAACTTTCTAAGACTATGAGTTAGAGAGGAGGTGCAAGGTGCCACTCTACATTGGTAGAGAAGTTCTTTGCTGGGAGTCCTCTATATCAATGAAATTCTAGGTCTGTATTCCCCCAAAAAAGACTAAAAGACCATACAGATCAAATATCATATTAGTAATGAGATCATAAATTTTAAAAGTGAGAATTTTTTCCACTAACTTAAAAAAAAAAAGGAAACCAGACAGACACAGGTCTTGATTTTTTTTTCACATCTCAAAAGAAATAACTCCTATTTTATTCTGTTGTCCTTCATGGGGCATTTTGGCATTTCTAACATCAAGGCTGATTCTGATATGTCTCACGTGAAACGACACACAATTTGTGAGTTCTGGAACTGTTATCAGATGATGACATTCATGATGCCACAACATAGTACATTTTCAAATTTTAAAATATTTTTAAAAGGGAAAAGCACCATTTTCCTTCTTCAATCAGATTGATTTTATTGATCTGCACGTACAAAGTAATGCAATTAAGCCTCTGGAATTAAATTTTCAGACCATTGACCCTACAAGTGTAAAGTTTTATTGAGTCAAATTGCTAAATTAAATCTCGTCATCTAAAGCACATTAAAGTGAATTAGGAAGGCTACAGAGTATGCAACTCATTTATTTCTCAAACAGGTTGAGGGTCTTATCCAGCTGTCAGAACTCTGTCTTACTGGATTAGGTCAGTGGATACTGATTGTTACAGAGAATCCAATACTTATTCTTTTCTGATTAGGCAGAAGAGAGAGCAAAAGTCTGAAACTTCAAGTGCATCTCGGTATAATTGAGGAAAATTACAAATCCTTGCAATATTCTCAATTACCTAAATGGCTTGGAGGTTGATGCCTCTTGTCTAGAATCTCACTTGCTTTGCTGTACAATTCTTCCTAAGGCTAACAATGGCTTCTTCCGAGTTTGTTGACATCTTTTAGTTTCTGGGCAGTTCCTATCAGGGCACCCAATATGTGACTGATTGTAAATAGAATTGAGCTCTTGTTCTGAACCAAACCCTAGCCCACTTATTCCAACTTCAGGTTTATTATACATTCTTCTCCATCCAGCACTCACTGACCCAGTTATTCTGGACTTTCTTACTGGTCCCTCACACAGAGCACATAAATCCATTTCCTCTCTTTTTGCCTTTACTCTGATCATCCCCCATGCCTTGGATACACTCTACCCTCACTCTCACTTCTTAGAATCCCTGGTTTCTTTCAAAACCCAGCTCAAAGGCCACTCTCTCCATGAAGTCTTTCCTGTCCTCTACTCCCCCCTCAGACTGCTAGGAAGCCCCCCCCCTACAAAATCAGTGTCTATTTTGTATATACTTCTTATATGTATAAGTTGACTCTCCTGGTAGAATGCAAGCTCCTTGAGGACAGGAACTGTTTTAGTTTTGTCTTCATATCTTTAGAATCTCTTGGCACATAATAGTAGCTTTAAAACTTCTTGATCATGGATGGATGGATGGATGGATATTTTTATACATTCTCTATTTATTTAGTCAAATTATTCTCCTTTCTTTACAGCTGACTGTTTAGACCCTGGCTGCTCTAATCATGGGGTGTGTATCCATGGAGAATGTCATTGCAACCCAGGATGGGGTGGAAACAACTGTGAAATACTGAAGACCATGTGTCCGGACCAATGCTCTGGGCATGGAACGTACCTTCAAGAAAGCGGTACCTGTACTTGTGACCCAAACTGGACTGGCCCAGACTGCTCAAATGGTAAGGACACTCAATTCAGTGTCATCAGAGTGCTTCATATTCTGACGTGTCTCCCTGTGTGACTAAAGGACCTAGAATAATTTAATGTTTTGAACTCAAAAAAACTTTTGGCAACTCTTTAAAAAAAGAATTCTTAATGAAAATAAAATTATGTTATCTAGACATGTGGGAAACTATTTGAATAAATAGAAATAGAGTTAATTAGGTACTCGGTTATTTTTTTAAGTCTCATTCCTATGTACTGCTTTAGTGGAAATAGTACTGACTTTAGAGCTAGGATACCTGGGTTTGAATCACAACTCTGTTCTTTACTCTCTGTGTGAACTTGGACCAGGTGCTGAAACTCTCTGAGCATCAGTAAGTCATCTGAAATATTAGGGGATTGGACTGGATGATTTCTAAGGTCCCTTCCAGCACTAAATCCCTGGGGGAGGAGGAGACTTGGTATTAAATGGACCATTGTAGAAGATAGCTCTTATTAGCAGAGAAACCCACTTCCTGAATCAATACCCAGGCCAGTTCCCATTAATGTGCTCAGGGCTATGACTAGCATAGACGTTCTATCATTGTTTGTTGAATTCGAATTTGAGTTCCTGCTTTGAGGAGTTTGCTACTTGCAGACCATAGCTGCCAGGCTTCCTCCTCATAAAGCCTTCCCTGATCCGTTTAACTAGAAGTCATGTCTCCCCTCTCAGATATTCTTAGACCATTCTCTATCACTCTTTCCTTCACCACTATCACATTCTCCTTTGTATCTGGTTCATGTCACATCATCCATAGTGGACTTTAGAGCCGAGACAGTAGGATTTTTCATCTTGTTCTAGTATCTAACACAGTGCCCTGCACATAAGTTTTTATTATTTTGTTATTGTTTTGTCATTTTCATTGTCAAACTCCCATTTGGAGTTTTCTTGGTAAAGATACAGGAGGGGTTTGCTATTTCCTTATCCAGCTAATTTTACAGAGGAAAAAACTGAGGCAAACAGGGTTAAGTGGCTTGCCTAGGGCCACACATCTAGTAAGTGTCTGAGGCCAGGTTTGAATTCACTAAGGGGTCTCCCTGATTCCAGGCTCGGCACTCTGTCCACTGAACCATCTAGCTGCCCTGCACACAGAAGTTCCTAATAAATGTTCTTGGATTGAATTAAATTGAATTGAATTGAATTGAATTGCTTGGTTGAAGCAATGAGTGTGACCAGTCTCCCCTGGTAAAAAAAATAGGAGGCTTTGTATAACTTGTGAAATTCAGCTATACTCTCTCTTTTCCTGACAGGCAAGTCATGATAATGGTAAACTAAAGAGACCTCAATTCCAACAAATAATTTCAGCTGTCAACAGAAGTGTAAACATGACATTAACTAATGACATATCTATAGAGAAATACCTCCCATCATGCCTCTGTATACCATGTTTCCAATAAAAGGATCTTTTAAAAATAATAATGGCAAGTGTACTTATGGTTGAAATGGCACTTCCTGTTTCGTTAATTAACCAGTATTTATTTATTTATTGCCTGCTAAGAGCTCAGTACCATGGGAAGCCACATTTAATAGCTTACCATGACACTGAGACTTTTGGAACACCCTGTATATAAGAAGTGTAAGGAATAGTCCCTCCTCTCAAGGATTTTGCACTTTCCTTATGAAATGAGCGATTACTTTTTCTTTATTTTTTCATGTGTTACTCAGTACATGAGAATATTAGAGGCCAGCCAAGGATACACATATGGAGAGCTCTCTCCCATCCATAGGAGAAGCAACATAAGTAAGTGATCGATGTTTTGATGCATTAAGTGCAGCAGGAGTTTAGAGGAGTCAGATATCATTGGAAGACAAAATAATCAGCGAAGGTTTCTTAGACAAGGTGGGGTATGAGACGAAGAATGATTTGTAGGATTTTGATAGGAAGGAAGGGCTTTCCAGACTCCAGAACAGCATGGAGAAAGATGCAGCTGTTGTGCACCGTG
>NW_027185655.1:56961076-56969555 GCF_028583685.1 Petaurus breviceps papuanus | reverse complement strand
GAGAGAAAGAGAGAGAGAGAGAGAGAGAGAGAGAGAGCACGCGCGAGCGAGCCTGTTGTGTGCCAAGCACTGTGCTGGGGATAGAAACATCATCCCTAATCTCCAGGAGATCACAGTCTGAGGGGGAAGACAATATACAAACAGCTCTGTGCTAACAAGGTATAGACAGGGTCGGCTGAACATAATCAACTAGTGGAAGCCTCTGGTGTTAAGGGAGATTGGGAAAGACTTCCTGCAGAAAGTAGGCCATAAAGAATGTTACAGTGCAAGGGTCCACTTAAACTGAAGGATAATAAATACTTGGATTTTGTTTGTGATATTTCGATCTGAAAAGCATCCTGGTCCCATTGTATAGAAAGCTGGTCTGGATGAGTTCAAGTCTTGGTACTGACTCATTAAGGACTGTGTGACCCTGAGCAAGGCAGAGAACTTGTCGGTGTCCTGGGCAACTCTCCAAGACTGTGGGTTGTAGAGAAGGTGCCAGCCTACATTAGCAGAGGGAGCCTCTTATCCCAAGAGTTCCTCAAACTAATGAAATTGAAGATCTAAACCAAACCCCAAGTCCAGGCATGAGTTTCTAACAGTTTAGGAAATTCCTTGCATGGAAACTCATCTGTAGCTTTTAATATTAGAGAACAATTAGGTGACCTACACATGGCACTAGAGGCAGCTAAGTAGTATTGCAGGAAGACCTGAGTTCAAACTTGCTCTCATACATTCACTGTGTGACCCTGGGCAAGTCAATTAACTTCTGTTTGCCTTAGTTTCCTCAACTTTAAAATGAAGATAACATCACCTGCCTTGCAAAGTTGTTGGGAAGATCCAATGAGTTAATATTTATAAAATATTGACTTGACACGTAGTTGGTATTATATAAATGCTTATTCCATTCCTTTCTCCTTCCCATGGGCAGACAGCTAGTATGTGCCATAGAAGGACCTGAACTCTGACCTTCCTGACTCCAATGAGACTCATCTCTATTTTGCTGCCTCTGACATTCATGGTCACATTGCTGTATCTACTTGGAACAAGTCACTTAAAAATTAATCATATTTGCCAGATTATAACATTTGCTTTATTTTGAAATTTGCTCCCAATTTTCTCTTGCTGTCAATCTTTGCATCTTACTCAAATGAGCACCTTCACAAATTATCTAAACTGATGTTTTCCCCACTCAGATAATATTTATGGGGTTGAGAAAAATGGATAATAATAACTCACATTTATAGAATACTTGGTGGTTTATACAGCAGACATCAATCCTTTGCCCTAGGTTGGGTCAGTAGCATAATAACTATTTATAGATGAAGAGGGCTTAGTGACTTGCTTAGTGATAATCATCGGAACTGAAGGTCATTGCTCCTGAAGCCCCTATCTCCAGCACTCTATTCCACAACTATATCATACTAAGAAGAAGTAGGTCAATTTTTAAAGTACATAAATCTTAAGGACTGTGGACCTTTCCTTCTGGTGAACCAGCAATATTTCCCTGTGAACCCACAGCTGGGAGCAAAGCTCTAAATAATTTTTATAGAAGAAGCTTATAATAGCTCCTAAACAACAACAACAAAAACTAATTTAATCCATACTTGTGAAAGAGAATTCATTTGAGCTGAAAATAAATTTAGAATATAAGCCTTAATTAAGAGATTAAATCAACTGCAAAAAAAGTCTTCTAGTTTCAGATAATTATTTTATATGTTGAAAAATCATGGTTCTCAATCATACGTCATTTTACTTGTGAAATCAACAAGAAGCCGCATTTACTGAGAGCTGGCTATGTACTAAGCCACTGTGGGCTCTATCCTAAATATAGGAGATGAAAAAGCAAAAGGAAGCAGGTCCTGACCTCAAGGAGTTTACTGTCTATTTATATTTTACTTTAAAGTGAACAGTTTTCACTACGTACAAAATGGCTGTGATGTAGTTATTATGAAAAGAGAAAATGTATTTAATGCAGAGTAAACTCTTAACAAGGCTCTACCAGAAACATGTTCACATATAGACTGAAACCTTATTCAGAACAATAATAAAGGCTGCAAATTAAAATATATTCTGTGTTCATCTTCTGAAGACATCTGAGATTATTACAACATGTCTCAGATATGAACTCTGTCAGTTAACTCTTAAAACTAACAAGGAAGAAATTTGGTCATTTATCCTGTGTGTGAATTAAGGCTTTGTAACTGTCTAATTATGAATCATTAAACTTACTTCTGAAGAAAAACTCTGATATCACCTGCCACACTTAAAGTTGGAAAAAATGACCTTCAGATATCTGAATCCTGTAAATAAGTGGCTCTTTCCCATAAAGAAACATTTGGTTAAGCTACCAAAAGAGAAGGAATGAATTATTTCCATCAGAGAGTTTAAGGTTTTGAAAGCCACAGAGCTTTCCTCTATCTTCATCAGCAGTTTGTCCATTAATTAGCCCTCCAATTCCACTTCAATTGAATTAACTCTAATTAATAAGTTCATTACAAAGATTGACGCACCTTGCTCAAAGCTAGTGTGCTAAATGCTGATAAACACCTTCACCCTAATGAAAAATTGATTAGATTGAAGAGAAAGGGTGCCTCTGAAATAAACCTTTCTCTCCCGGAGCTGAGTTGATGTTATGTTGCTCTGAAGTTAATCAAACCATCTTGGATCTCTTAATCAAAAATTGAATTCAAAGTAGATAGAAAATGTGGCATAGGAGGGGAAAAAAACCACCAGCTCTCCTCCTGTAAACATTCCTGACTGTTTCTTATAAGAAATGTCACAGCTCTGTGATGTGGTATTTAATGTTCTATAACTCTTCAAGACAAAGAATTATGGTGTCCGAGAAAGAAAACATAGCCAGCAAATGAAGAAACCAGAAACAAGCTACTCTATATGTAGGCTGTTTCAATTATTTTTTAAGGGAAGAAAAATAAGGGCTGAACTCTATTTTCTATTTCAGTCAAGAATAATTTCAGCTTTTTATTGTTAAGCTCATTCTCTTTTATGAGAAAACCAAAACTGAACAGAATAGTCATACAAACAAAAAACAGATTAACTTTATTCTGGGGCAGGGTGGGGGGGGAGGGAGGGCTGGGGCAGGGGGAAGAATCCCTTCAGGCTTCATTATGGAGTTTATTTATTTATTTTTCTTTTGGAGGCCAGCATTGCTCAAATGAAGCTTTTAAAACCCTGGACAAACCACAGTAATCTAAATGAGCATCTCAAATCCATAAATTCTTTGGGTAGAGGTGATCTAACTATAGATTTTGGCCCATGAACACCTTAGGAATGTTATGGCCTTAGGAATCTTAATAGCTACAAAAGAACATGTTCCATAGTCACGTGCTAATTTGTTTTTTAAACAGTCTTTCTATTATTTAAGTAAGCTACCCATAGCTGTCAACAGTACAAATTTACTGAAAAGGAAAGAGAACAATCTCTTTTATTTAGCCAACATGTCATCATGTCAGAAACAAGCTAATGTGCTCACTATAGTATATTATTTTTTTAATAATTACAGGGAAAGGAAAGTATCATGGAGATGAATATTTTTAAAATCTGAAGGGCAGCTTTATTTATCATTGATATACATAGAAATGTCCTTTTTATTCCTGTTACAATTAGACACCATTAAACACAATTGTCCTGGTAGAGTTAAGATTATTCACTAAATTTTAATTGATATATAAGGACACATATTTCCAGCTGCAAAGTGTTACCCTTATGAAATAAGTGAATATAGTAAGAAATTATTCATACCTGGTGAAAGTACTACAGGTACCTTAGTAAGGTAGCATGTAAGGAAATGAGTAAAGAAGCATAAGCAAAAAGTTAAAATTCCATATTTATTCATTCTTCAGAGCCATGCCAGAAATTGCATTTTTTCCATAAATTCTTAGGGTTTTATTTCCAAAGATGTTGCTTTTTCACTCTCTCAGATTGGAGTTTAAGGTGTAGCACTGCTCATTAATTTTGTCTCTCTTTTTTGCTTCTCCCCTTCCCTTTTTTCCTCTGTTTCCTCTCTTTTCAATATAGAAATATGCTCGGTGGACTGTGGCTCACATGGGGTTTGCATGGGGGGAAGCTGTCGCTGTGAAGAAGGCTGGACTGGCCCAGCATGTAATCAAAGAGCCTGCCACCCCCACTGTGCGGAACATGGAACCTGCAAAGATGGGAAGTGTGAATGCAGCCAGGGATGGAACGGAGAGCACTGTACCATTGGTAGGCCTGCTGTACTTTCATATCTATCTTCAACATAAAACTAAAGAGCTCGGACTATTGGCTTTCCCTGCCTCTGAAATACAGTGCTTTGAAGCTTATTCCTTCAAAGCATTACTGCCTGTCATTCTGCATAAAGGAATTAATATTTTAAATAAGGATATCATTATATAATGGCTATTCAGTTCCTTTCAGACCCACTGCCACAAATGCAGGGCACAAGAATTCTTCCTTCATTATTTCATTTGTGATGGCTGTGAAAATTGACTCCCATGGAGAAAGAAGATACTTTTCCTATTTATAAATAGACCTTCATTATACATACTGTCTCATTTTTATATGTTGCCATCGTATCTCTTGGTAACCATAGCCATATTTTTTTTTACTTTAAAAGAACCATGATTCTACTGGTACCCCAGGTATAGTCATCCTCTCTCTGCCTTACAGGATGTTTCTCTTGTGATTTTTTTTGTGGCCAATAAAAATTGTATACTTGCTAGTCAGTCCTCTAGGGCCAAGCCTCTAGAGTGAGCCTCAGAGGGCCAGGGCTCTATTTCTGGCCCATTATTCAGAGGGCCAGCTTGTCTTCTGCTGGCATAATTTCTAAGACCTCAGAGTGATTTCTATGCCACATTGAAGCAACCAATTAAGACCTTCAGGAAAGATTTTTTTTCCCCTCAAAAAAAAATAATTCCAAAGCTGCCATCTTGTTGGCCTTTTATGCTCCTGAGCCTTCGTTTTTATACCTCTAGCATGACAAGAAATAGATCAAATGTAAAAATCTAGTTGTTATTAAAGAATTTTGTGTTGGAAAGCTTTAAATGAATATATTTGGTTTCTAGACATACATTTAGGTCTAAGGACAATGATAAGTTAATAATAGAAAATATGATTTAGCATTCAAATGTCAGTTGTTTGTTGGGGGTCAGAAAGTTTCTGTTCCCATATAGTCATGGTGCTCACCTTAGTTTTTGCCATATTTATTTTATTACAGTAAAAGGATCCAGTGAAGGGGGAAGGGTGGAAAGGGAACAAGCCAATGATAAAGGTAAAAGTAACCTTCCAGCCACTCTGGTGAGCATGTGGAATGACCACAGTTGCAGGGAATTTGATAAGCATTATCTTATGGTCCATGTGCTTCCTTCTGTATCACAGTAAATATTTGTAAAGGCTCAGAAAGTGCATTTTTTGATAAAATACTTCCTGGGAACACAAACTTATTGGCTAAGGCCCTAGATAATTTATTAGGCAGATTTTCAGGTATTATTCTCTACATTTTATTTCCTATAAGAATTTGTATATTCTGGATAGTATGAGAGGGAAATTGTATTCACCTGTTTACATTATGATTGTATGTATATTGCAACATACATTCAAATATTTACTATAAAATGTTATAACATGTATATTTTACTATAGAACATTATAATCACAAAATTAGAGGAAGGTCCTTTCTGATATTCTTTAACCCTTAAATAGTTTATGGAATGTCTTGTAATTTAGATTTAACCAATAAGTGAAACTTCTGACTGTGATTGGGTCAAAGCTTCAGGAATCTCTTAAACACCAAACTAGGTTTCCTTTGTTCATAGAGTGACTTTCATTTGTGATCAGCAGCAATGATTTGTCTGTTCAGTAGCACTGAAAATCAATCAGCCTTAGTGTCAGACATAAATTAAAATCTGTTCTCTGACCTGTACAGAATGTGTAACCCGGGCAAGTGGAGCTGAAACTCTCAGTGCCACCAGGCAACTCTCACAGTCTTGTCAGTTGTTGCAAAGCAGTGCTGGCCTGACTTGGTAAAGGAGCTATCCATATCTATATGTATCATATATATCTATAGCTAGACCTGTATTTAGATATCTATATGTATGTGTATACATATAAAATTTTATTCTCCTACTCAGTTAACAA
This sequence comes from Petaurus breviceps papuanus, assembly GCF_028583685.1. Lineage (NCBI taxonomy): Eukaryota > Metazoa > Chordata > Mammalia > Diprotodontia > Petauridae > Petaurus > Petaurus breviceps. Next base: position 56,963,438 of record NW_027185655.1, on the reverse strand, counting down.
ACACTTATTAAGTACTTATTATGTGTGAGGCAGTGTGCTAAATATGAGGCTTGCAAAGAACCGTCCTTGCCCTCAAGGAGCTCACATTTATAGTTACATGGAATATTTAATATACTATGTAATATTGTATTGCATAGTTATATGTATTATATTTTCAACAAATGTTACTTTATATATATAAATACACAGGTATGTGTGTGTATATGTACATATATGTATATATACACACATACATACACAAACATATCCATGTTAATTTTAGCTTTTGTTGGAAATCTGAAAAAGCAGAGGGGAGAATCTCTTTGCACTGCTCTGTATTTTGATACATGAAGAAGAATTCTCTCTCCCACATAAAACTTTTGATGTTCATGTCCAGCATATATCAAGCTCTTAATAAATGTTGTTAACTGACTAACATGATAACTGTGTGTTAACTCCTGGGCCAAAAAACCTCCCTAGATACAAAAGCCCAAGGGATAATAGAACCTAGGAAAAAGATAATCCCCTATTGAGCATTTACTCTGGCATTTTCTGGAGCTCATAGCTAGGGAGGAGAGGTAAAAACTTCCAATAACTCTCTGTGATATATATGGATTATATAGTAAATGTATATATAGTGATTTGCACATGCTTACATTTATTTATATATTTTGGAACACCAAGAAGTAATCAGTAGGAAAATTTAACTTGCCAGGAAGCAATTAAAAAATCATTCTGTTATTGGTTTTATGACCTTGAGGTGATTACTGTGAATAATAGTTGCACACGAATGGACTGTTTTTGAACCATTTTCCCAAGGTTTTAGACACAAACAGGGTTTTTGTGAACTTGGTTTATAGGTCCTTTCTTCAGACCTTTTCCTTGGTAACAAAGTTTGTAATCATTATCATAATCATTATTTCAAAATGTTTGACTTAATTATGTCCATTTTAAATCCTACTAAGCAAAAACACTTTAAAGGTAAAATACCAGCCCTCGTTTAAAAAATAGTCATCATAACAATCCCAAAAGTGTTTTATTCATAGAGGTGGAAAGTTGCTTTATTAAGATTTGGGGGGTGTTTGTTTTGCTTTTGTACCATTAGAATTCATTATTCTAACTCTTGGCCTACAGAAATCAAAATTGCCTTTTCTTTCATCCAAAAGTGCAGTCCTACCATGAGGACTAGGAAATGTGTTAAAAGAGGCCTTTTTGAGTTGCAAATTTTAACAGCACAGGAAGTGTGGAGATGAAGTTAGCTATGGAGCCTTTACTACTATGCATTTTCTATCAGCTCAAACACTTGTGTGCCTTTCTGATAGAAACTGCTACTTGGTGGAAGAATGCCCATAAATCAGCAAGATTTTTTTTTCCTTGCTCCATATTATGTGCTGTCTCATCACATACAAACAGGGAGGTTAATTGAAATAGAGATGGAACAGAAATTAAACAGTTAGAAGCAAACAGAAGTTCTCAGTAGAAAGCAGAGAATATCCTTCATTATTCATCTTACTGTCTCATAAACTCTGTGCATGCTTTCATAAAACCATGGGCATATTGATAGTAAAATAGGTGATGAATTTAGAGGGTTCACTTAACACCCTCTCTACCTGACGGATCCTGTCCAGATTTTTTGATTAATGGGTACATATTTTCTTCCCACCATAAATCTCTTGTGTCACAGAACTCATACGTTTGTTTGAAGGTGCATTGCCCCGTGTCCTTGTACTCTTCCTGGGTTGAATGACTAGCAGTTTTTGTGAATACTGGGGTTTTTTTAATGAAACAAAAAGAAATGGTAATTTTAAAATGTCATAACTTTTAAAATATTTCTAATGTTAAATTTTAAGGACAAGAAATTTAAAATATGTGTAAAGTGCTTTGCAAATCTTAAAGTTGTGTATAAATGCTAGTTACTATTATTATTGCTAGTATTTAAAGTATTTCTAAAACAAATGTCATAGTTTACCACTTTTTTTAAAAGATGATGAAACTGAGATGCAGAGAAGATAGATGATTTATCCAGCACCATACCAATATCACATAAGTAGATAGGTCTTTGACTCATTATTAAACTTGAATTTAGGCTATTGAACCATGTTAGGCATATTCCTTTGTATCAACTCTGTATATCTATATATTTCCTATTTTTTTATATTTCCAAATGCATGTTAAAACGATTTTTAACTTTAGGTGTTTTTTTTTTAGTTTTAGGCTCCAAATTCTAATCCTTCTCCCCTCCTTGAGACAATAAGAAATCTGATATAGGTTATACACGTACAATCATGTAAAGTATTTCTTCCATAGTAGTAATTTTTTTACAAGAAGCCTTGAAAGAAAAAGTGGAAGGAAGGAAGGAAGGAAGGAAGGAAGGAAGGAAGGA
>NW_027185655.1:56806133-56960976 GCF_028583685.1 Petaurus breviceps papuanus | reverse complement strand
GAGAGAGAGAGAGAGAGAGAGAGAGAGAGAGAGAGAGAGCTCTCTGGAGGCAGAGAGCATGTTTCATTATGAATCCTTTGAAACTGTCTGTCTTGGATCATTGTATTGTTGAGAATAGCTAAGTCATTCACAGTTCTTTGTCCAGTGTTGCTGTTACTGTGTACAATGTTCTCCTAGTTCTGCTCATTTCACTTTGCATAAGTTTATGTGAGCCTCTCCAGGTTTTTCTGAAATCATCCTGCTTGTCATTTCTTATAGCACAATAATATTCTATCACAATGATCAAAGGCACAAAGACTGAGCCCATATGCCAGATTTCATCTTACATGTTTTTAAAAAGATATAATTTTACAGCATTCAGAAGGAAAGTAACAAAAATGGCTAAAGAATTGCAAATACGATTTATAAATGGAATTTAAAATAATTGGTATTTTTAAAATGTGTCTAAATAATTTCCCCTGAAACAGTTTAAATTTGAGGGAAAAAAAAAACAAGAAGGGGGAATCTGAACACTACCTTGACCAAATCCAGATGTTCCCCTGAGTTTCTCACCAAAACCTGATCAGAACAGGACAATTAAATTGAGCTATTCACTTATCCTTTGCCTTAAAAAAAGAAAAAGCTCTCGATCCAACTGGCTCACTGTTAGAGCTGATTGGAAGTTGCACAAACCAACTATGAAGGTCTATGTTTACACTTCCAATACTGTCATTCTCTAATACTGAGTAATAAATATCTAAAGCTTCTGAAATCTTGCTCTGCTGCTTTCCCAGTCTACATTCAATAAACATTCACTAAACACTTTCTGTGAGCCAGGAACTGTGCTAAACCTGCCCACAAGGGTCCCACATTCTGATTGGAAAGACAAGATACAGACAGTTGTGTACATACAAAAGGCAGTGTTCACATTCCCCCTTTCCTCTTGTTTTTTTTCCAAATTCAAACTGTTCAGGGGGAATTATTTAGATATATTTCAAAAATACTAATTATTTTAAATTCCATTTATAAATCTTACTTGCAATTCTTTAGTCATTTTTGTATGTACTCTACAGGATAAATTAGAGGAAGGCTGGGTGTGGGGGGAGAGGTGCTAACATTGACAGGACAAAGAAAAGCTTCTTGCAGAAGGTTTGATTTTTAGTTGAGAATTGAAAGAAGCCAGGAGGCAGGTCCACATGACAGAACCATTGAATCCACTGGTTTGGGAGCCATCAAAGAACTCACTGACAAAATCATTCACTTTGTACCTGCAAACATTTTGGCCAATGTGTAAAGAGATGTATTAATTTGTGCCTTGGTGTAGAGGGCAAAAAAGTGACTTTAAAATTATCTCCTGATACTCAATGACTATATTATAAGGAAGTTCATTAGCAATTCCTTTTTATAGAGAATATAACTACAAGAAATAAACTAAAATAACAGGCACAAAAAGTTACACATTTTAAAAAATGAAACAAAAAAAAACATTCCTGGTGATAAGATTAAGTAAATACTGATATAGTCTTCCAAGGGAGGCCTTGCAATCTCCATTCTAGCAAACTTTAGCTGTACAATCAAATAGCAATTTTAACTTTTTTTAAAGGTAGTTTAAAACTTCTTTTTATTTGTAACCTTAATAGATTTTAAACTACTTTGAATGTTTTTAGTGGGGTTGTAGTTCTAGAAATCTTCAACTTATGCTAGTTGCTGCTTTATTTGGGAAATTATTTTTCTCCAATGATATACTGCAATTTTTATTTTCATTAGCTTTTGTATATGTAGCTTGAATTATATATATATTGTAAATTTATATAGATTCTTCTAGTTGTTCCTTTAGAAGATGTCATAACTCTTAAAGTATTTGTAAATGTTAAATTTTAATGATAAGAGTGATTGGATCATTGGATTAAGGGACCTTAAAGTCCATTGGTTCAACTCCTTCATTTTACAAAGGAAAGAACAGAGGCCTGGAAGGGTTGAGTGATCTGCCTAGGATCCTATAGCTAGAAAGTGGCTGCAGCAGGATTTGAATGCATTTCTTCCTGACTCCAAGTCCCAACACTTTATTCACTATGTCATGTTGACTCTCAGTTGGATATTGGGGAACTGTGTTACTCCTTTTGAGTCATTTGGGCTCCAATTAGAAAACTATTGCTTTGTCTGCTGCCCAGTAGGTAGTGTGGTGAAGGGGAATGGGTCCTCACCATGGGAGAAGAGACTTAGTCACTACTAACCTATGTGACCTTAAACAAGTGAAGACGTCTCTGGGTATCAGTTTCATTTCTAACATGAGGGGGTCAAACTCAATGACCCAAGGTCTAGCTCTAAATATTAATCCTGTAGTAAAGAAGTTCTTGACTTTTTTGAGTATCATAGATCCCTTTGGCAAACTGGTGAAACCTGTGGAACTCTTCTCTGAATAATGTTTTTAAATATACACTATAAAATATTTAGGATTAAGAAAATGAAAGTTAATGAGAATAAAGATATCATTTTTTTTCATTCCACATTCATAAAATGCTTGAAATCTGTCCACAGAACCCGTAAACAAACCCTCTGTTCTAGTTTAGTAGCAGATTTAGATTCGAGACCCAATTTCCCCATTTGCTAAATCTTTAACCTTGGGCAAACCATTTAATTTCCTTTCTATAAAAGGAATTTGTCAGTTTCCTAATCTCTAAAATGATTGGGTTGGATTCAGTGACAGGTTCTTTTTAGTTCATGATATCTATAATTTATACCCTCTAGAGCTAAAAAAGTTAAGATACAAAGTCTTTATGATTTAATCACTGTGGGCCTACTCCCAGATGTATCCTGTCAATGATTTACTAAATCTAGGGAGTTGCCTGAGGCAATAAAAATTAAGTGACATGCCTACTGATAAATGTATTGTTGTTCACTCACGTCCAACTCTTCATGACCCCTTTTGGGATTTCCTTGGCAGAGATCCTGGCGTGGTTTGTTTTTTTTTTCCTTCTCCAGCTCCTTTTACAGATAAGGAAACTGAGGCAACCAGGGTGAAGTGACTTGCCCAGGGTTGCACAGCTAGTAAGTATCTGAGGCAGGATTTAAATTCAGGAAGATGAGTCTTACTGATTCCAGGTCTGGCGCTCTATCCATTCCACCACCTACTAAATTTAATAATTCAAATCTTCTTCAGTTAACTGTTGTTCTAGCCAATGCACCTCACTGCCTACTAGGTAATAGACCAAACAGTTGCTTTCTTATTGGGCCCCATGTTGCTCAGTAGGATTAATATTAATCCCCAAATCTTCAGTTTGCTATAAAGCTAAAGTTTTTAACCTTTTTCATGTGTGTTTGCCAGTCTGGTGAAATCTATGGACCTAAAGGAATAATGCGTGGTGGTTTTTTTTTTTTTATTAACACCTAAAGGAAATGCTGAATTTCAGTTAGAGGTTAGTGAACAGAAATATGTGAGGGTTTTTTCTATACACATTCACAGACACCTCCCCTCTCTGCCCTAAAATGTATCCATAAAGTCAATGGATCTCACATTAAGAACCACTGCTCTAAAGGAACCCTTGGACGGACAATCATAGAATCATAGACTTAGAACTAGAAAGTATCGTAAGGCCATCAGATCCAGCCCACTTATTTTACAGATGAGGAAATTAAGGCATAGAAAGGTTAAAGTGACTTTCCCAGGATCATATAGCTAGGTATGAGGCAGTATTCTAACTCAGTTTTTCCCAAATACAAATCAGGCACTCTATACACTATGAATTGATAGCACATTCATAATATAATTGACAAATACAAAAGTTAATTGAAAGGACAAGCAGAAATTATATTAAATGACTGTAAATAATAATTTACCCAAATACAGGAATGACAACTGTTAGTTATAGATTTCTAGAACTACAACCCCATCGACATAATTCAAAGCAATTGAGAATATATTAAGATTATAGGAAAATGTGAAGCATATTTTAAAAAACACTGTAAGAATGCTAGGTATTGATAACATTGCTTGAGTTTTCTAGAATGGAGATTCCCAAACTTCCCTGAATAGACTGCAAGTCTTTACTTACTCTCACCCCCAGGAAGTTGTTTTTTATGTCTTACCTCTCTCCCGTTTCATATCCTTTCTTCCAGGATCCTTCTAGAAAGAGTTAATAGAGTTAGCAGAATAATCCAAGGAGTAACTTGTTCTAAGCATGAATCTGTCTTACCAAGAAATATTTTTTTTGAATCGTGTTGATTTAAGGAAAGGTGGATTCCTTTGTGGTATTTTCTTCTAGTCATGTCTCAAACACTGAGTTGTTTATTGAGCTACATTGATTTTCATGTACTTTCAGGCAATTCAAATGGAAATTTGGCCTAGGGGAAATCCTAATTCCTTTAAGCTACAAAAGACCAGCTATTTGTTTTTATTCTAATTCTTTAGTACATTGGGAAACAAGATCATTAATGATCACAAAGACATGCTTTGTTTGTTCAGACAAAACTTAGACATGCAGTACTCAGCATACCTCAGTTAAACACCAGGGTTGCTCTGGGCTTTAGGATGCCTGAGATTAGAAATTAAAAATGAAATACATACAGCTGGGGAATTATCTGCTTAAACAATGAAAAAAAAAAGAGACCAAAACTATTGCCAGTGTGGACAGGCTTTGGTATGGCACAAAACTTTCTTGTCTCAAGATATTGCTGAAAACAGTATTGTTTTGGCTCTTATTTAAGAAATTAGGTGACATTTGAGGGAGAGGAGATTCGGCAACCTGACTAAACTTTGGTAAGTGTTTTACTTAGATAATGAAATCTGGTAAAACACTTCTTTGAATTTTGTATCTTCCTTGTTTTGGGAACCAGCATCAAAATTATAAGGAATGTGGCAGTGCTCAAAAATATGTTTTATTCTTTCTTTAAGCCTTTTGTAGTTCATTTCTATAGCACTTTGCAAAAACAAAAAAGGTTGCTGACAAGTTTGAGGGAGTATAGAGTATTACTACATCTATTTTTACAGATAAGGAAACAGAGACTCTGGTAGTTTAAATAATTTGCCATGCTAGTTACCAGCTGGTATCAGAGTTTTAGAGCCTCCAACCTGACCTCCTCCTGAGCCTAAGTCCAATGTTCTTTCCATCATATGAGAGATGTCAAACTCTGAGTTTCTATCTGAAACAGTGTTCAGCAAAGCATACATAAGGATCCCTACAGGCCAAATATTGACTTAGAAAATCACATATTAAATCCATGTGTTGTGTTTTTATTTATTTTGCTAAATTGTCCCAATTATATTTTAATCTGTTTCTAGTGCATTCAGGAAGGGCCATGTGTTTTGACACCTCTGCATTATACTGTACCACAAGACTGGAACGTTAATTTCACTAGACAGCAACACTCTGCCCCAGCTTCAGCACTTAGGACAGCACCTGACACCTATTAAGGCACTCCAGGAAAGCTTGTTGGTTGACTAATTTCAGATAACTTGCTTCTGAGAGCAAAGCTAACTAAGATAGCTAAACTCTCATCTTCAAGCTGAACTCTGCTAGAACAGATAACCTCTTGAGATCCCCTCCAACTCTATGAGTAATGATGACTACTTTGTGCCAAAGAACATAAGGACAGAGGGGATCTCTTCTTTGCTCTGGTCCCAGGAGAGACCATTGAAAATACTGCTCTAAGATGAAGGTGAGAATCAAGTTCGTACATTTAGTATCAGCCATTTTCTGAAAATTCAGGCCAAGCATTAGATTGATGTTAGCTCCTTCTTTTGAGTTAACATTTGTATGGTGTAGTATTTGGAGACTCCAAATATTAATTTTTTTCCTCGTTTTTAGACTGCTTTATTCACTGAAATATTTTTATATACTGTACTTCTATCCTCTGTAATCCCTTCAGAATTGGTATTCCTTAATGAGGTCACTTAATCTCCTCCTTTTTTCTAAAAATGCAGACCTAGTTTTTCTGACCTTTCTGAATGATGGGGTTCTTTAATATTTAGGTTGTCAGTGCTCTTCCCTATCTCGAAATTTTTTACATGCTTTATATTACAATGATCACATTTTCTCTGATATCTAAGCATTTTCTTGAAAAAGAAATGTTTGGTGGTAGATGCTTCTTTTTGTGAAGGTAATTTCCATATTTGGACATTTTAAACACTATAACCTTCAGAGAGTCTTCTTCTTTGGCATTTGGGGCATAATGAGCTTCCTAGACATTATATTTTAGCCTTTTGTCATATTTCTCTTATCCTCATATTTCTTTCTTTCATTTTGAATCATTAAATTCAAGTGAAGCCTGTAGGGAATACTAGTTTAAGTAGTAATAGCTGGGTAGCCAAACAGTGAGTTAGATAACTGCCTGGGTAATGAGATCATTACAACAATGCAATTCATTGATTATTTCTCACTGTACAATGATAAAAGAAATATAAATGACTATTTCAATGTGTTGTACAGATGTGACCTTCATTTGGGACTTTGCTTTTAAGCTTCTAGGACATTTGCTTTTCTCCTCCATCCATATACTACCTGCCCACGTTACTAGAACATTCCTGAATTTCTCCTTATTTTCATAAATATATTCTGTGGAGAAATGACATTATTAAAGTTGATTATTCCAGCATTTTTGCAGCCCTGTGTGGAGGGACATCAATTATTGTGTAATACAGAGCTATAACTTCTCTTGTTTTGTTAGGCATCCCTTAATGCTTTGGTCTCATAAGAGCTAGAAGAGGCTCAGCAAGTAAGAGCACCAGCTCCAGTGTAGGGATGACTTGGATCAAATGCAGGCTCAGATACTTAGCACCACACCCAGAAATAACTGGCCATGTAACCTTGAGCAAGTTACTTAACCCCGATTGCTTTAAAAAAAAAAAAAAAAGCTATAAGAAGCAAAGATTTTCAGAGGACTTGAGATAAAGAGTTGGAAGCCAAGGATAGCTAGGGGGTACAGTGGATAGAGCACTGACCCTGGAGTCAAGAGGTCCTAAATTCAAATTTGGCCTCAGACACTTACTAGCTATGTGGCCCTGGTCAAGTCATTTAGTCCTGATTTCCTAATAAAAAAAAAAGTTGGTAACCTTGGGATCTACTCGCAGTTGTACATCCGATTTTGCTACATGACCTTGGGGAAAATCATGCCTAGGACAGCATGAGATGTCAATTTAAAGTCAGAGAACCTGGGTTCAGATCCCAATTCTGCTATTTACTACCTATATGACAAACTCTTCAAGTCCAGTTTCCTCATCTGTAATTGATGAAGCCTAGAAGTTAAGGAAAATGATCTCAGAAGTCCCATCCAGTTTAAGATTCCATGATCCATTTATCCAAGACCACAAAAATGGGAATACTTCACCAAACCTAAGACGTGGAAGAGACTTCAGAGGTCATTCAGTCCAGCTTGTAGTTGAACAAATTCCTCTAATTAACATTTCTGATAAGCAGTCATCCAGATTCTGCTTGAAGACCTCCAATTCCAGGGAACCCTAAGAATGTCCATTTCATGTTTATCATGAGATCATGGTGTTTGACTCATAGCCATATTGCATCATCAGAAAAATGTTGGTATTGAAAAATAAAGGGTTTGTGTCAGAAATTATTGAAAGCACTGAATAATTTCCTAAATACAGTTCAACGGGCCCTCTGTTTCTTATTTGGTTTTAGAGAAACTCATAGGGCTCCCTCTCCAAGTGCATGCAGTAATCCGAGCAATAATCCGTCTTTAACCAATTGGCTTTTCGGATGTAAAATTGATAGGGTTGTCATCACTTTTGAATGATTGGGGATCTTAATGAAGAGACCCTGTATCATCTGGATGTTGATGCAATCAACACAATCTCATCTGTAAAAAAAAAAAAAGGATCATCTCCAGCAAATCTTCCTTTGTACTTTATGCAAAATATCCTGCCTAATGCTGTTACACATCTTTGGTGACCATTTATCTCCTTGTTTTTTTACCTTGTTTGGTGACGATAATTGAAGAATTATTCAGCGAAGTCATATCTAGCATTGTAGCTATCAAGGAGTTTTGTATGATTTTAATATATTTGTTGGAGATACTTTATCAGAGAAGAACTTTTTAATATTGTGTTTTGCTCTACCTCACAAGGTTCTTACGATGACCAAATGAGTTAGGATTTGTATAGCTTTTAGCATGGTACCTGATCCTTAGTAGTCACTGTATAAATGCTAGTTATTATTATTACCAAGTCTTTCTTTCTGTCTATGATAATAAACAAATGGCAGCAATTTCTGGCATTGTCTGTACCTATGAGACATTTGTGTGATTGTGAAGATGTGGAAAATTTTGGGGGGCAGCCAGGTGGCGCAGTGAGTAAGAGTGCCGGCCCCAGAGTTGGGAGACCCGGGATCAGTTCTGGCCTCAGATACTTAACACCCACACAAAAAAAAACTGGCCGTGTAACCTTGAGCAAGTTACTTAACCCCAATTGCTTTAAAAAAAAAAAAAGATGTGGAAAATTTTTTTGTGTGAAAGTCTATCAATTACCTTCTCATTTTTAACAAGGGTGCCCTAGATATGTACAAGGACCATTATCATAAAGATGCTGCAGAATTGAGAGAGCAAGAATATGGGTTCATAATTTCTGGTGTCTTCTCAGCCATGTAAAAATAATAACAAATATTATTTGTTATCTCTTCAGTTATTTTAGAATCTTCCTTTCTTTAAAATCTTGAAGATTAATCATTGAGTTCTTTTAAAACTACATCTCCTCCCCAGATAAATTTCTTCTGTCTATATTAAGTCATTCAGCCACCACCCTCCCTGACATCATTTCTTCAAGTGTTATTTCTGTTCTTTACATAGCACGATGGATATCAAAATGTGGTTCTACTCTCTAAGTTGCTTTAGAAGTTCTGGCTTTTTTCCATTGCATATCTGTTCCTTACCCTGCTTCAAGTTTTTATTCACAAATGTCCTTTGGATGTGACTTAGTTGAAATTTCAGATTTAGCTTCCTACAACCTCATTTTCTCTTGTACTACTTCTCATATTTTATGAAGCATCATCCATCTCTGTAATGTTTTGCAAATAGGATTGTATTTCAAACTCCTTACTTGCCATGTTTCTCTGTTTGTAAGGAAAATCAAATGTTTGCTATTTGGAGTTCTTTCAGCCACTTTGTTTTGGTCAAATATTCTACATCATTTAAAATTCTCTAAGAAATTATGATAATCATTGTCATTAATTTTGTCCATTTTCCATCTTTTAGAGCCAATAGCTTTTTTAAAGAGATCATTAAAGAGACATTGTAATTGCACAAAGGGTCTTCTCATTATCTTTTCTGGTAATTTAGTGTTAATTTTGATCATTTCTCTTACAGTTTGCTAACCTGACCACTCACTGCTCATTTTGAAATTACTTCCTGATTGGTAACTGAGTCATTTCCTTTCTGTAGGAATTTTTAGTTCTATTTTTCTAATTTTTCAAAATATTTGCCAACACCTTCTTTTTGAAGAAAGTATGTATGATGTACTGGTATAAATTTTCTGAGAAACATAAAAGCCTTTGGTCTTTTTCAGAAGCACAATTTAAGTTGAGTAGTTCTGTGACTCATATAGTGTTTCTATTAATTATATCCATTGTCCAATAACCAATCCGTCCAAAGCAGTGGGAGTCCTATTCTTATTTGTTCATCTTCCTTCCCCTAACTCAAAGAATTTTGTTTGTCATTAGCATGTCTCACCAGGCTCATTCATTCTCAGTTTTAGCACTCAAGATCATGTCACACTTTTTTCATCTTTCCCTCCTCTTGTTTTATTTGTTTTCATTTTCTGTGCATCTTTTTAATATGAGTTAGTTGAGTTTCCTTGGCATTTACATTGTTATGTGTAAACAGAGTTCCCCATTTTGCCTCTTTAGAGTCATTCATGTTTGTGTTATCAGAATTCAGTCTTTGAAATGTCAGAGTCAACTTTCAGTTCATGGGACCTTTATCTTTCTATGAACATTCTGAAATCCAGTACCCCAATATCTAGAGTACAAAATCTAACTCTGATTCTCCTTTCCTGTATCACAACTCTAAGAGAAAATGGTCACACTACTCCAAGATGCCCACATTACTACTTCAGCAACTTCCTTATTATTTAGAGTAACTAGCCCCTCAACATTTTTCCTGTATTTTGAAGAAGGAAAGTATCATTAAGAAAACTCATGAGTTTGTCAGCTGATTTACCTGGAAGAAAGAGAGAGCTTCAGTGGATATAGTAATGATTCAGTTCCTTATCATTCTTTTTTTTAAGCAATTGGGGTTAAGTAACTTGCTCAAGGTTACACGGCCAGTTATTTCTTGGTGTGGTGCTAAGTATCCAAACCCAGATTCTATCTGGTGCTCTTACTTGCTGAGCCACCTGGCTGCCCCTCTTATTATTCTTACAGATACTATTAGGCAACCGGTGGCACAGTGAATAGAGTATTAGAACTAGAGTCAGGAACACCTAAGTTCAAATTTGGCCTTACATGCATATTGGCTACTTGACTCTGGCCAATTCATTTAACTTTGGTCTACCTCAGTTTCCTCATCTGTAAAATGAGGATAATAATAGCATCTAACAAGTAAGAGAATAATTGAAAAGTGCTTAGCAGAGTGCATAAGCATATAGTAAGTACTAAATGAATGTTAGCTATTATCATCATCATACTTCGTTATCATGTTTGTGATGTGTTTTTCAAATCCTGAATCTATGCCATCTTCCTGAATAGATGGAGAATAGCACCATCCCATCACTATACTGCCCCCTCCATTGATTCTTACTAATACAGTCTCTCCCCTAGCCCCACCATCCCATACAAGTTTCTACATTTCTTCACATTAATACGTCTTCTTAATAGACAGAATACTCCTATACCAGACCTTTAGTCTGTTTTTTTGAATGTTGTATACTTCTCCATGGCTATATTCAAATCATGAGCCCCAGCTCATGATACATTCTTATGTTAAGCTCTCTAGTGCAGATATGTTTAAGCATTTGAGGCCATGAGTTTTTCCTGTCTTCTTAGATACTTACTCCTAAGAATATTGGTTTTCACCAGTGTGGAACAAAGATTCCACTAGTCTAGAATTCGAGGATCTAGCTTTAAATCCTAGCTCTGCCATTTACTATCTGTGTAAACTTGAGCAAATTCCTTTACCTCTCTTGGCTTTGGTTTATTAGTCTGTAAAATGATAGACTTTGATGAGGCTTCCTCTTAGGTCACTTACAGATCCAAATCCTAGGATTCCATAATTTTGTATTCTCCTTCCTACATGATTATTGTCATTCTGTGGTTCTGGCTTTATATATACCATTTGATGAGGATGACTCGATTTCTCTTTTAATAACTTGGTTTAGTAACATAAAAGGATGACACTAATAAAAAGAAGTATAGACTTAAACTTTTTTTCCATTTTAACATCATAAGCTAGAATCATTTTCTGTTCTGACCTACCTCTTCCATTGCCCTAATTTATCTATCAAGCTAAAAAGTGAGGCAACAGAAAATTCAGCTGAATTCCTCAGATGAAGTCACTTAAAAGTCTCACATCTAGTGTTTAAAAAAATTCGGACTCAAAGTAAATTTTTATTAAAGGAGCCACAATCCCATTATTTTTGAAAATGTTAAATGGATGGATTCATATTATATTAAATCAAAGGGCATTTCCATGGGACGTCTAACATTGAATTCTGAATGTCGGTAAATGTTACCCATGGGAGTATATCAAGATTTCACTGCATAAATTTCCACCCAGGTCACTCACAGAAAGCCTGTAATGATGAGCAGAATTTTAGTCCTTTCAAAGAATATCTGTATGCTGATGTTATGATAAACATTCTCCGTTGTGTAGGGGTCGTTCATGTACGTTTTCTCCCTAGATCACCTCCTGTGGGAAGGCTTTGGTACCAGGGCCAGAGCAGGAAAAAATAATTCTTCCCATCTTCTTCTACAGTGTGCATGTCTGTCTGTTGATGGCAATGGCAGTGATGCTTAGTGATGAGTGTGGCTTTTATTCCATTGTGGTCATTACACATTGGAGTAGCCTGGGAGGAAATGATTATTTTTGTGTCTTTATAATGACTTGTGTGTCACTGGGATGCTTGATCTGCTAAAGGTCATGGTCTACTTCTTCCCTTATGTCCTTAGTGTACAAGGTCCAGTTAACATCTTTCCAATCTACATTCTCCTTGAATATTTGTTTCCCACTGTGAAAAGTACCGTGGAACTCCAGCTGCTCAGAATCAGAGAACATTAGAGCTAGAAGCCACCGCAGAGAACATCTAGTCCAACCCACTCATTTTACTGATGAGAAAACTGGGACTCAGAGACTTGCCCAAGGTCACACAGCTGGTAAAAAGCAGAATTGGGATTCACACCTTGTTTTTCTGAATCAAAATCTAGTGCTTTTCCACTAGATTTTTTTAAGTCTCCAAAACTGTGTTGGGGCCAGGAGAGGGGAAGGGAAGGAAGAATGAACTTAAATTATTGCACTCTTCTTAGGGAAAATTATGGGTCTATTTTTAATTTAATTTTTAAGACCTCAGTACATTTTCAAAACATGAGATGTTTGATGTTTTAGCGTTTCCCTTTTTTTTTTTTAGCATCCTTTAACTTTATTTCTAATCCTAAACCAATTTCAATCAACAATAAGATTCTACTTGGGAATATAATCCCCCTTCCTGAATACATGCCAAATATATCCTGTGTCAAGTTTGCATTATACTATTTTATTAAAATATTCAATCCCTGAAAATATTTATAAATGTTAAGCTACTTTACATTTAATGAAGGCATTACAGGTGAAGTTTAAGGGGTGACCAGAGGATATATTTATTAGAAAATGGTGAATCTGTTTTAAGTGCCTTACATCAAAGGCCCTCTTGGGCTTTGGGAAATGATTTTTTTTCCTTCCTCATATCCTTAACACCCTTAAACAAGATAAAAAATAATTTTACATGAGCTGCCTCTATTTCAATATTTTATGGATTTGTGATTTCATCAGTAGAGACACTCCTGCCACAAATATGAATGACAGCCTCTCTATGAATGAATGGATGAATCAGTGAATGAATGAAGAGCATTGAATGAAAAGCATTTATGAGCAGTCTGTGCTAAACCTGGCGATAAAAAATCTAAAGGCCAAACCAGTCTATACCCTCATTGAGCTTACATTCTAGATGGAGATACAATACCTACAATGGGTCAAAGTCCGGGCTAAGCACTGGATATACAAAAAGGGCTAAAACTAAAACAAACAACAGCCCCTACTTTCAAGGTACTCACAACTCCACACATAGACAACAACTGCAGGAACTTAGTGGTTGCTCTCTCTGCCTCGTCCATCCCTACTCTAGACCATTCTCCGCTTGGCTGTCAGATTTATCTCCCTAAAACTCAAGTCTGCCCCTCTGACCTCTCCACTCAATAAACTCCAGTGGTTTCCTATTACCTGGAGGATCAAATATAATCTCTTCTATTTGGCCTTTAAAGCCCTTCATAACCTGACCCATTCCTCCCCTTTAGTATGCCTCGTTGCTGTCTGCCACTGACACTGGTCCCTTTGCTTTTCTTTGAAGATGGACCCTGCGTGTTCTTACCACATGCCCTCCTCATCTCTGTCTCATGGCTTCCTTGACTTCCTTCAAGTCTCAGCCAAAGTCTCAGCTTCTGCAATAAAACCTTTTCCAGTCTTTCTTAGTGTTAGGATCTTCCCTCTGAGACTACCCCAATTTATCCTGAATATATCTTGTTTGTATATAGCTATTCATGTTGTTTCTCCCATTAGGCTATGAGCTCCTGTGTTTTTTTTGTCTTTCTTTGCTACCACATAGTAAGTGCTTACTACTTTATCGACTTACTCGCTGCCTGACTCAGCTGCCAAAGAGATTTTCCTTAAGAACCACCAGCCTACATCAGGAGGAGGGAATCAGCCCAGGTCAAAAACATTAGGTTAAAACTTTTGTGTTGATCAGCAGAGGGATCAGGTCCACGAGTGGCTCCTATACTTCTAGCTTGGGTAAGATAAAGAAACCCAGTCTCAAAACAAAACGAACAAAAAAGATGACCATTTCTGCACCACAGAAGCTATAGTAGTTGTTAGGAACTTTTGACCATGTTAGCTATCATTGACACAACAATCATTTGTACTGGTCATTAACCCAACCAGAGGAGATGAATGGAGTATCCATTGGAAAGCATGGAAAACATCCATGGAGTCCATGCTTTCCAGCAGTTAGTGTATAATCTCTTAGTTTTAGAACTCTTTCATGTATCTTGTTGTTCTGTTTTGAAATGGTTTTGAAATAGAAAGATATTATTTCTCTTTTGACATTTCCCAGATCTGATTTAAAGAAAATGGAAAGCACAGTCTTCCTAAATGTCCAAAAAGCTCTTTTAAATGAGCCATACCCTCAAAAGCAGGCCTCTATTTACCCTGGATTATTAATGATAAATACAAGAAAATGTTGCCACAAGTTACTAATTCTAATGGACCTTCTGCCATTGGTATTAGACACTGTGTTTCATGAGCCATGATTTATTTTGCCAAATACTTTCAAACATTCCAGAACAGATGAAGTTGGTGGGTAAAGTAATCAGTTATTTTCCATGTTTTTTATTTGTCAGATAAACTGCCAGTAGTCATTTCTGGTATGTGTTTGAGTACCTGTATATTTATATAACCATGAATTTTGAGTCATTTGGACAAATTTAGCTCATGAAAAAATAGCTTAATACAACAGTTACATATGGCAGTGCCTTTCTCCTTTGCCCATTATCTCTCTTGGTGTTATAACAAATGAGCCATTTTTTAATGATAAAAACTCTCTTAATGCAGCCAGTCTAACCATCAAAAGTATCACCTGGTAGTAGAGAATATGAGATCCCTCCTGTTTCCAAATTCTGTCTCATAAAATGGACTTCAAAGGTTTCTACAAACAATGTGGAAGAAAGAGTTTATGTGCAGAATTTGGTGAGGTGTCAAATGTTATTGAACATTTCTTTCTAATTTTGTCTTTTATAATAAGGGGGGAAATGAAATATATAACACAAATGCTGCTTTGAAAGACACAGTTTCAGCAGAGCTCTTGAATAGAGGCTTCAGGACAAAATCACAGAAGGCCAAGGCCCCAAACCTCTTTCATAAAGCACTTCTAAACTGAAGATCGCCCCATCTATAACAAATGGCTCCCCTGCCACAAAAAAAACTCCTGAATGGCCAGATATTTCATTTAGGTTGTTTGATAATGATATAGACAGATTAATGAACTTGAGTATTCTGATCCACTCACATGTGAAAATTGTTGGAACCTAGACCCTTCACAAAGTAGGAAACCAGCAGAAGACACAAAACCTTTTTTTTTTAATTTGATCTCATTTCTTCTGATATCACCTTAATTTCTGAATCTATTCTTTCCTTCTCCCCCATCAAGATCAATCAATTAATCCCCTTGTAACAAAGAATATAAAAACAAAACAAAAAATCATTTCAGTACATTTAAGCAACATACTTAGTCTGCAATTTTCCACATTCATAATCCCCTACTTCTGCACAGGGAGTAAGATTTATTTTCTTTTTTTTTTCTTTTTACTTTTTAAAAACTCTATATTTTCTGTGTTCTTGAGGGGGAGGAGAACAGACCTGGTCATCATAATTATACAAAATTTAGTCTTTTTTTTTCTTTCCATCTGCATTGTTATAATCATTATCTTTACTGTTTTCCCAGTTCTCCTTACTTTATTTCGTAACATCTCATATAAGATTTTCCTTGCTTTTCTGAGTATTTTAGATTCATCATTTCTTATAGTACTATAATATTCTGATGCCTTCATAAACCATAATTTGTGTAGCCATTCCACAGTAATAGGCATCTTCTTTACTACAACAAATAGTACTTTTAGAAGTATTTTGATGTATGCAGGGCCCTTCTTTTTATCATTAACCCCCTTTTGGTATGTGCCTAGCAGTAAGATCTGTGGGTAAAAGGGTCTAAAAACATTTTAATCACTTTCTTAACCTAAGTTCCACATTGAATGGTTGGACCAGTTCACATCTTTACCAACAGTACTATTAGTTTGCATGTCTTTCCACAACCTTTCTAACGTGGTTATTCCCATCTTTTGTCATCTTTGCCCATTTACCGAGTGCAAAATGCCAATGTATACATCTATAGAAGAGTTGGGCACATTCAGTTTTTACTGAAGCCAGAGTTGGAGAAAAGGTGAATTTTACCTTCCTCTCAATATGGTGACTCATTCAGCAGGAGATCAGCCTCAAGAGCAGGCTATTATTGTAAAGTTATGTTCATAGAATCTCAGAACATCCGACCCCTTCCTGTATTCAAATGAAGAAACTCAGAGGCATAGAGTTGATGAGCCTTGCCCAAGGCCTCAAAGTGAGTAAATGATAGAGTTAACCCAGGTCTTGAAATTGCAGGTTCTGTACTCTTTCTATTACACATTGATTACATATTCCTTCCTGAGTGATGAAACTCCTTTTCCTACTCTTGATGTTGTCTCTCTCTTCTTTGTAGGAGTTTGGACTTCACTAAATCCTGGCGGACAGAGTTTTCCACAGTTCCAATTAATAGTTCTATAAATTATACAAAAATAGCATCCCTTCCATTTCTTAGCAGGTTAATCATATGACTTAAATCCAGTAGGATTTTATATTCAGTTTCTCGCTGCGCATGTATGGGGTGGGAGGGGGTAGACCTAGGTACACAGTAATAAATATACTCTCTCACCTGCTTTGTAGTGGAAGGTAAATAGGTTTACTGTTGCTTCTTTATGAAAACTTTAAATTTGTAATTAAACCGAAGATCATTTTGTCCAAAAGTGCCTGCCAGTTGAGAACAAGTGTAGATTTTTACTATTTTTTGTTATAAATTCAAGTTCCCAATTCTGTAGTGGCTCAAAAACCCAGATTCCAGTCCTCTAGTTCAACTTACTTTAGGGATGGAAGAATCAGAAAATTTCAAAATTGGAAGAGAATCCAGAGGTTCTGGCCTGTAACTGGCCAGTGATCCCTACAAATTGGCCCCAACAGAAGTTCTTCCAGCTTCCATTGGAAGACTTCATTGATAGGGAACATATCTTTTCTCAAGGCAATCAGTTCTACTTTGGGACAAGTTTAACTGTTAGGAAGTTTTTCCTTATACAGAGCCAAAATCTGTTTCTCTCTCTAACTACCAGAAGAATTGGGAGTGTTTCAAAAGAATCCTACTCAGTCGAATATGCCTTCCCACAACTATGTACAGATGTCTTCAGTGGCAGAATTTTTATCTTTGTTGTTTCTTGGATCTGACAAGCTGAAAATAGCACACTTTCCCCCCTAAAAAAAGGCTTCTTTTCCATTCAACTATTTTTTCCTTAATATAATTTTGCTTATGGTTTTAGCATAAATAACTGTATTTTTTTTAATTTAACTTTCTTTTTTGCAGATAGCCTCATCCTGAGCAGTCTCACCCCCATTCATTAGTGTATGTCCCTGATGGTCTCAAAGACGCTCTTCTTTTTTGAGAAGCTTTTGGGTAGGGATAGAGGAAAGTCTGTCTGAAATGAGACTTAATGGGCATATGCCTTGGATAAATTAAGGAACAGTCAAAAGAAACCTATAAATATGAATACTTTGCCAGCTGCTTTTTCCATTAAACTCTGTTAACTGAATGAAATTAGTAAATAATTGTGTTGGTGGGGACGTACCATATCCAAGCTGTAGTATAATGTCTTCCTTTTACAACAGGGCTTAATTTTTTTTCTATACACCAAATTAGTTTTTAGGGTAATCTACATTGCAAATTGGCCGATTTGCATGAGAACTATGCCTACTTGTTCTGATTTGTCAACACCTCTTTTTTAAAAAGTCTTTAGCATTAAGCATGGGTGGGTAAGACCATCTGCTTAGGGACGTTGCCGGCAGCTCTATCACTTAACACATGAGACAGGTTACAGCTGTTTAATTGTTATGGTGTTGAATGATTATCATTCTATCCAAAATTAATATTTATATATGTATGCATAGAAAGCATGTGGTTAAACATAAGTGATCTAATTGTGAATTAATGTCATTAGGCATTCATTAATTAATCCCCCTGGGAACAATGAAGTGAGAAATAAGGCTTTTCACATACAACCCAACCCTCAGCTATTAAGATAAGTCCCCAACAGTCGTTATTGTATATGAGGATAAAGCAGTCTGTGGCAGTTTACTGGCATAAGCTGACGTGATCTCTTATACAAGCTGCTATGGGATACAGGCAGGAACAGTCTTCTGTGATTAGACACTGTGCCGTAACCATTGCTGATTCCATTCTAATGCTTACCAGTGGATTCTTAAAAACAGTATCATCACCAATAAGAGCCTACAATAACAATGAAAATAAAAATAACTCACATTTATAAGATGTTTCCTGTTTACAAGGTGTTCGATCTGCACAGGAAAACAATAAGGTGGAAAGGACAGATACTACTAACCATATATTACGGATGAGGAAACTGAGGCCTAGTAAGAGAGGATAGGGTCACATAAACTAGTGAGTTCCAGAGAAAGGATTTAATCTCCTGAACCCGTGTCCTTTGATGTAGGTGCCCAGTATAAAAATCAGGAATACAACAGAGCCTACATTATGAATTTCTCAATGAAAAACACTAGCATTGTCAACAGAATCTCCACGTGGTTCAGGATACGCGAGTGTGTTTATTTCTGATTTTGGACATGCATAAACGTTTGTACTTCAGGACTTGAAAGAGCTATGATTGCATTGTGACTGAATGGGCCCAAGAGTTCTTAGCCATTTTTGTGTTATAGACCCCTTTATCAGTCTATAGAAGAATCTGGACTCTTTACAGAATAATATTTTTAAGTATGTAAAATAAAATGCATAGAATTACAGAGAACACCAATTATATTGAAATGTTGTTCTCAAAATATGAAAAGTTCCAAGATCATGGACCCTGATATCTATTCATGGATTCCTTAGTGGTAGTCTGTGGACTCCAGGTTAAAAACCCTTGGCATAAGTATTCCAATTATCAATGCAGATTACAACTTCTGACCATCTTTATGATTTTGTTGTGGCTGGGGGGGAAAAAAAGTAAAAAATATTCCTAACTACCCCATCTTAAGATAATAGCTTTTGCCAAGTTTATTGGGCCAATCCTCAAATGAGTTATGTTAGTAACCATTTAAGCACCAGTCCCTGGAACCATACTTAAAGCTTTTCTAGCTTGCTAGTTTTGACCTGTAGGACCTGGAGAAGGTTGAACTCTATTGCCATGGTACCATTAAGCCACTCATATCAATCTTGCTCTTATCTAGACTGTGGGTTCCCTCTCCCCTCAGACCCTCTCCTTTACCTTGTGGGGGCTAACCAGACTCAGAAGTAAATATGTTAAAATGTGCAACATCTGCTCAGGCTTCTTGAGGATTCATGTCATTGCATAGGAGGACACTCGGACTCAAGACTTCCTACATTCAGCCTGGATCTCTCCAGGCTTCTTTGAGGCCCCTTTAGCTCTGGGAAACACCTGAAACACCATTGTTTGTCTACAGTGACCCCTGAGGGTTGTGAACATTTGTACACAACCCAGCACACTGACTTGCTGCCATATTCAGTTTTCTCTCTCCCTTTTCCTTGTGTTACTTTCCTCTGTATTCTCAGTCTTACTAAATCTTCCTTCTGCTCCCGCACACTCACCAGGCTATTCTAACCTCACAGCAACCACAATCCACGAATCATGCCTTATCTGCCTTTCCCACATAGCTATCTCACGTTAAGATCCCAGGGTCATTGCATGCCAGGTGGAAGCTGGATATGAAAAGAGGTATTTATGCTACTTTTTATCTTATTTTTATACTACTTTTAAAAATATTATTTTATCTAACTTGCTTAAATAAATTTGGCTCATTAATCAGCCTAAAATATATACCTCAGTTCCTATATCCTACATTAAAGGACTATTCTTATGCCTAATTATGCCAGGGAGGTGACCTTGTGTTCTTGGAGACTAGCCTATCAGAGTATAAGTTCTAAAGGGTCCTTCCTGAGTTGAAAAGGTTTCGGGCTTGAGCCCAATGATGGACAGTATTTCCGATCTTTGAGAATCAGCCTGGATAAATTTAGAAAGGTTCATCACAACGTTGGCCTGAGGGTGAAGAATTTTTCAACCTTCTCAAATAGTAGCTCCTAAATTACAGAGGTTGTGATCCCACCTCCGGCACTTACTAGCTATGTGACTTTGGTGAAATAATTTAAATTCCCTGGACACTGATTTCCCCTTCTGTAAAATGAAAGAATTTAAACTAGGGCTGTTCCATCTCTTAACTCTTTAAGCTTATGTAGGCAATATGGTGTAGTATTAGAGTGATGGATTTTGAATGAGAAGAACTTGTTCATCCACTAGATAACTGTGTGACCTTGCATAAGTAATATAACTTTCCTCCATTTCCTTAGTTTGTAAAGTGATGGGGTTGGACTAGGAGATGACCCACCCCATAAAGTACCTTCTAGATCTCATTTGAAAATTCTAGGATTGGTGTTGGTGAAGGAAATTAGCTTCGCCGATGAAATTACAAAGCACTGAGCTAAGCTAACATAGATCCCATGTGATAATCTGGGCTTTTCTGTATTCCATGGAGCTGATTTTTGTTGTTATTCTTGTTCTCCCAAAATGAAAAACTACATTGCACAAACTTGCAAGGGTTTTTGCAGAGTCAGCAAGCTTTTATTAAGCACTTATTAGGTGCTAGGCACTTGCTAAATGCTGGGAATAAAAATCCAAGCAGTAAAGATCACCCCTGTCCTCAAGGAGCTCCCATTCTAAGGGAAGAAGACTTTATAAAATGGAGCTGAAGGTGTGGGGGCTGGGGAAGGGAACAGAGAATGAAGGAGGGAGAGAAGGAGCAAGGGCAGATGGTGGTGAAATTAATTGAATCAGGAGTGGAGCTGGGAAAGGAGTGAAGGAAGGAGCCTGCCTCTTAGGGGCATTTAATCAAAAATGGATGTCCTAGGGGGAACTCACCAGGATCAGAGCCCAAGGGCCCCAGTGGGGGATGAATCTTTCAGGGTAAGAAGAATGTTGAGAAGAAGTCATTCTCCAAGGAAGGAAGGCTGCTGGTACGTGGTAGAGAAGTTCAGAGTCAGGCAATTTCTCCATCTTGCTCCCCTCTTCTACCCCCAATAGGGTACCTTCTTCTCCTCTCCCCTTTCCCCCATCCAGCCTCCCTTTGCTTTTCAGCTTCCTTCCCTTTTTTTTTTTTTTTTTGGTATTATATTCTACTAGATTGTAAGCTTCTTGAGGGCAGGGCCTGTCTTTGTTTTTGTTTGTATCCCTGGTGCTTAGCTTTGTGCCTAGCACATAGTAGGCATTTAATAAATGCTTGTTGATTGATTGATTGGTTGGTTGATTACAAGGCTCCTGGTAGAGAGAATGAGGCCCAGAGAATTTGCCCTAAGGTTTTCTTTATCACAGGGAATTCTAAATTAGTAACTAAAAGTTGCAGATCTTCTCACTTACCATCAAAAAAGGGCCTCTTGCTTTTTTCCTCTTTCTGTGTTGCCACTACAGAGGACATTAGATCACAGATGTAAAGCTGAAAAGGACCTCATGGAGGTCATCTAGTCCAAACTTCTCCATATTTTACAGATTAGGAAAACTGAGACCCAAAGAGGTAAAGGGACTTATGACATATGTACAGAGACCAGATCTGAATGCAGGCCCTCTGAGTCCAAATCCAAAATTCTTCCCCCTGTACCATGAGTTTCTTCAGTTTAAGCTGTAGCCTCTATCTACCATCACAGACTAGGCTGATGATTTGATTTGATGATTTGCCCTCACACTTGAGGGCAAAAACCCACTTTAGCATGTGTGTGTGTGTGTGTGTGTGTGTGTGTGTATGCAGAATCCAGTGGGTAACAGCAATAAAAGTAATTGACATTTACTCTAGGAAAACTACTCATTGCCATAGTTATATCTCTTGTTTTCAGTTGTGTCCGACTTTTCATGACCCCATTTGGGGTCTTCTTGGCAAAGATACCAGTATGGTTTCCCATTTCCTTCTCCAACTTATTTTACAGATAAGGAAACTGAGGCAAAAAGGGTTAAGTGACTTGCCCAGGGCCACACAGCTAGTAAGTGTCTGAGGCTGGCTTTGAACTCATGAAGAGGAATCTTCTTGACTTGAGGACCAGTGTTCCATCTTCTGTGCCACATCAGAAAATTAAATATATGTGGATCACAGGACTTCACCAAGTTTTAATTTCCTCATCCTTAAAATAGGAATACCAGTTCTTTCACTACCTATCTGAAAGGATTTTTGTGAAGAAAATGCTGCACAAACATTAAAGTTTTATAGAAATAGTTATTATTATTATTATTCAGGTATTGTATGGGAGTTGTACACTCTCTATTAAACATCATTGATCTTCCAAAAATATTTCTCTTCAGTTTCCTGTCAGTGAACATGACTTGAATGCCAACTGTACATATACATGTTAGTGTAAACTCAGAAAGGAAGCAGAGAAGGTTAGTGCCTGGTTTGAGAATGAGAGGTAACTTTAATAGTCACTGAAGATTACAGAGCAGGGCAAATCCACTCAAAATAACTAAGCTTTGGAAACAACTACTCCTCTACTTCCCCAAGGAAAGTTATACCTTATTCCAGGGTTAAGCAAATAGATTATTGATTTTCATTCATTATTTTCCAGTTACTATAAAGAGGTTGTCAGGCTAGGGGGAAGAATTATGGGTCTGGTAAATTGTATGTCTATATATACAGTGTTAGCTTGGCTTATAAACGTGTCCCAGGCATTAATTTTCCTAAATGGACTCTTTCAATCGTATTTGTAGACAAGGAAATTGTCCCTTTGTTCTTGGTCAAATCAGGAGATCTCTGGTTTCCTGTGGATACATTTGTGAGGGCAAAAAACTCACTTAAAGCGTTTTCTATAGCTATGGTGCTTTTTTCCAAACATCTGAGATTTCTGAAGATTTATTTAAAGTCAGCATAAGATGGATTTATATTATATTTCAGCTTACTTGGTTAGCTTAATTCCCAGATCAGGGATGGAACACACTTTTCTGTCTAGTAAAATGAAGTCAAAGTTTTTGGTCAAATTTCTTAAATAGTAAGTGCCCATATATCAAAATATGAGAAATCTAAAATATGTTTACTGAATTACTTTGTGCGTGTAGGGTAAAATCATTCTACCTGTAGAATATGCCACAAAATTAATGTGTCATATTAATAAAAGCGTCCTTTCCCTTGTACATATACACATTTCTCCATTTTGTGAAACTCACCACTAAAGTGAAATTGTTGTTCAGCATAGCCCTGTATACATTCCTACTAACAATACCCAATCTTATGGAATATGTCAAATGTTAACCTCAACAGATAGTTACACATGTTTTGCTTGATATATTGCCTTTCTCTCCCCCCACCCCAATCCATTTTTATGTTCAATTGAGCTGTTCTCAGAGATAGGAAGACTTGGTTTCAAAGCCCTCCTCAGATTCATACTGTCAATGACCCTGGGCAAATCACATGACTTTGAAGCATTCTAGGCAAATGTCCAAGACTGGAAGATGCAAAAAAGATGTCAACCTGCATTGACAGAGGGAGTTTCCTCACCTGGGAGTTCTATATAACCAAGGAAATTAGAGATCTAGTCCCTATCCCATTTCCTATCTGCCTTCCCATGTAAAGTATGAGTTGGAGTTTTTGGCAGAGTTTTGGCAGAGTTCATTCACAAAGCATAGCCAGTCATTTCAGGTTATGTTGGTTTAATAGTTTTCCCTATGGAAAGGCTTTTCTTTGGGTAAGTATATTCAGCGAAGCTAAAATTACATCAAGATAATTTTCTTCCAAAATTCCTAATTGAAAAAACCAATGGAATGGACTTGTCAGGAAAAGTTTGCAGAAACAGATTTAAAAGAAATAAATGGAAGTTGAGCAATTCATCAAGAAAGTCTTCTCACTTAAATCAGTTAAGAAATGCAATATTTCACAAGTGGGAGACTCTCTGTTCTAATTTCATAACACTTCATATTTATCTTTTACCCTTCTTTGATTTGTATCATATTTGTCTGTGTACATGTTTCATCTTCCTCCTACAAGACTATATTGTGTGAGGGCAGTCTGTGTTTTCTTTATCTTTTCTCCTTCTCTAGCACCTAGCACATAAATAAAATTCAATCCAACAGGATTTTTTTTTCAAATTTGGACTTTTTTTTATAACACCCTCATTTTTAAATACATCCTTCTCTTATATCTCTATATCTCTCCAGAAAGTCAACCCTTGTAATAAAAAATGAAAAAGAGAAGGGAAAAGGCAATTAATAACCAATACATCAACAGAGTCTGAAAGTATATGCAGATGGTCCATGCTCATTGTCCCCAACTTCCAGAAAAAAAGGGAAGGCAATACATTTTCTTTCTCTTTTTCAGAGGAAAGCTTGGTTATTACTTAATTTACAGTGTTCAGTTTCATTTTTTGTGATTATTGTTCATTCCATTTACAATACTGTAGTCATTATATTTTCATATGTACACATATATGTATCATGTGTATATACACATACACATGTGTGTATAGACAAACAGATGCACACGTGTTCATGTGTGTATATGTATTTTTTCCTGGTTCTCCTTACTTCATTCTTCATCAATTCATATAAACCTTCCCATGCTTCTCTGTATTCGTTATGGTCATGATTTCTTACAACATAGTAATATTATATTCATGTACCAAAAATTGTTTTTCTCTTCTCCACCAATAGACATTTGTTCATATATTTATTAAACACCTGTTATATGAATATTAAACTCCCTAAATGCTATAAACAAAGACAAAAGCAGACGCACTCCTTGCTTTTAAGGAATTTACATTCGTTTGTTGAAAATGCTATAAAAACAACAACTTGTTTCTAAATTGATGCTTCATTCTTGTTATCATATGCAAATCAAATTGACTCTCCCAAATAAAACAGTTGGAATATTTTATCCTAACCTTGGAAGGAATATTATGGTGAGTGAGAACATATTTAAAGGGCCTGAATAAACTAATAAGAATATGAAATTGTTTTACAGTATTTAAAATTATGTCACTGCTATAATCCTTTATGACAGGGTAATCAGTAATAAAACAGTGCAGTGAGCACCAATTAAGGAACATCAAATCAATGGGTATGCTGCTCATGCTGATTTAAACAGGGACTGATTAGAATAAATGGATTTAATATATACTTATTTGCAGAGTGTTGCTTTTCTGTCATGCCACAGGAACTTGTACATGAATTATCTAAGAACAATACCTACTTATATCTTTAATGAGATACTAATGGGATTCATTTTTTTCAAAGTTCATATTATATAGCATAATGAAACATACAATGCTAAATAAAAGTTTCCCCTCCTCCCCTTGAAGGGCTCTGTGCTGACAGTCGTGATGAGAGATGCTTGATTTCTGTTACGAGCTCAGCTGATTGACTTGCCTATTTCTGAAGATGGGTATCTTAGAATTTACTATAGCAATTATCCTGTGAACTATTACTAATGTTGTAAGTTTGGTGTGTTTGCTGCTGTTGATCCTAACACCCAGGAGCTAGTTCAGGATCCCAGTGAAAATACTATGCTGGTTCACACACTCCACCCAAGCATAATGTTGGCAGTGGGGACAGTGAGCATAGTTGTTCATAACCAGGCACATCACATCAGCAACTATCTGTCCCCTGCCAAACCATTTGGATGGCTCCCTCATGACCTGCGTACACAGCACTGACATGTTTTGACTCAGCTTCTTTCTTGAGTTTATGCAAGTGGCTTTTTGGTTTGTTTGTTTGTTTTTTCAAGGATGGAGTATTAGGAGGGGAGCTGGTAATTGTCCTGATTACACACACAACTCCAGAGATCATCCATCTTTCAGAAATATGTTCTTTCTTTTGACCTTGTTTTAAATCTTTGGCATGCCAACCCAGCAACAGCTCCTTGTGTCTTATTCCTAAATCGACTGAAATGACTTTTCATCTCTTGTTTTCATTTATTCCCTTGCTAAATCTTTTCATTTCCCTGGTTTTATTCTTCAGCTTTATGGTCTTAATCGTTGCTTTTTTTACCTCCCAGAGGTTTAGCTTTTCAGATCTTGTTTGTATCATTCTCCTTATAAAAGTGGCCCGACTTTACTGAAAACACCCCAGCCGGAAGGCTGGCTTGTATTAACCTGTTTGTATTTCAAGTTGGTTTGGTTTTCTAGCTCACAGACTGTTATTCCCTCCAAACTCGTGTTGAATTTAGTCTTTTTCCACATTTGCAGCTTGATTTGTTAATTGACTGTGTGGTCACCATCCAACTAGTACAAAAATAGACGATGCAGTTTGATCTACCTCACAAATATTTAATTCTGGCTACTTAAGCAAAATGTAGAATAAACCAGGGAGGGTTTTATAATGGGTTGTGGTTTGCATTTGTTGCTTTTCCATAAGGTGGTCTCTGGACAGGGATTTTTTTAAATATTTTTTCCCAAAGCCACAGACAAATATACAAAATGGTAGAGCACCAGGAATGTGTTTGCCCTTTGGGTACAGACCAACTACCCTTATACCAGAAGTGTTTGGCAAAACAACAGGGAGACACAGAGACCCAGTGGCACTGAGATGATGAGAGCTTATAGAAAGTTAGGCAGCTACACTGATAAGACAAGAGAACGAGAAATACTCTCTTTTGCTTACTGCCTCAAAAAAAGATCTAACCATGTCTGTGCTTTATAAGAGAAGAATGAAAATTGATACAAAGGCACTGTCTGTATAGGACGATCCCTGGGGTATTAGACATTTTTGTCTTAGTAATGCTGGAAGGACAAAGAGGCAAAGTTATGGATTGTTTAGATAATATATAAATGTGAAAGGCTTTTTGTGTTTTTGTTTTTGTTTTTTCCTGAGAGTACCAGATGCTACATTTATTGCCTCTTGGAGTCACAGACAATCCTCTCCCCCATCCCCAGAATGGGGATCTCCAGTGAATCAGAGTGGTTTACAGCCCCCAGGGTGATTGCCCCAATTTTTCATGATATAAGGAGGGTTGTGTGCAGAAAATATTCTAAAGTCAGGAAGTTATAGCTCAAAATGAGCTCTATCATTTAAAACATGGGGATCTTTGTTGAGATTTTAAAACTTAGCCAGCAAACCTTCCACAAAGGAATACACTACTCCTATAATCGTTATTAAAAGCCCTTTCAAAAGAAGGCGGTAGACACTTTTCAGTTTAAGAAAGTCTATTTACTTAGTTTTTTATTGTTGTTGTTTTTCTAAAGACTAGATCTCTTCATTTGTCCAGGCTGAAATTACAGGGACTTTTCATAGAGTTGATCCCATTAGTGATTGACCTCCATCATCCAGTTTTGACTTAGGCTAATTCATCTCTTCTTAGGCAACCGCCCCCCCCCCCCCAAGACCACCTCATCTGGCTTGATTTCTTTGTTTCATGGAAACAGGGCATTCCATTTCTTCTGACTAGTATGAACCACATTTACTCAAACTGAAATAAGGGATCTGAATTCAGCTCTCCTTTTGTTGTTAAATCTTATTAGACTTAAAACCTGAATGCTTTAACTTTCTTTTCTTTAATGGAAATTAATAATGGTTTACATTTTTTTTTATTCTTTCTATAGAAAATGTTTTAATGAAAAAAATTACTTAATCTTAAGAGCAGGTGTTGTTCAAGCACAAGTTTTAAACATAACATTGGTGTAGCAGTATATTTGTTGTCACAAAGAAAAAGACCATTTTGAAATGTCAGGTAAAATGTGCTTTTCCCTTTCCAAGGTGATTTTTTGGTAACTTATTGTGCATTTTTGCAAATGTGTTGATTCTATTAATTTTTAATATACTGTATATTTTATGATTACTCCTCCTAATAGCTTCCTAAAATACACTTATTCTTTTTCCTTATTATTTCCTCTGGTGCTTTATATAATGGGGTTTTTTATCGTTGCCTTTATCATTTTAAGTAATTATGTGTATCTTGTGCAAACTCAGTCTGCTTTTAACCTTGTCATTATCCTCAACCTGTCTTGCAATACCGCATTCAGAAATTTTTCTCCACCAAAGTCAAAATGAGACTTTACTCTCCTCCTGGTTTTAAGCTGCCTACTAATGGTCAACAGTATCTAAAATACAAATGATTCTGCATGTGTTTTTCACACTACAATTATTTTTTCTTGTAACTGAATTTTTGCCTGTTTGCTAACATGTTTTTTTCAACATCTGTTTTAATTTTGATTTCATTCTGCTGTCTGCTTGAAATGAGTTTTATGGTCTAGCTCTGTTGAGAGGACCGTGCCTTACCCATCACAATTCCTCCTTCTCTAACCTCCACCCTGACACACCCTCCCATAATTTGGCCCAATGTTTTGTTTAATTGGCTATGCCTGCTCAGGCCAAAAGAGTGATAGCAGATTATTGTTCCCTAAAAAGCTATTCATCAAAATTAGAATTATTACACAAAATTTATGCTGGTTGAATTGTCTAAACTCTGCCTGACCTGACAATAAAAACGTCCCGGCTTATTCAGCGTTATGAACATTCACCAACCAAGCTAGATAATCCCTCATGAAAGTGGTCTAGAATCTTGCTTGTTTAGTTGAATTAAAGGTTCCCCCAAATTGTATTTTAATGTAAAAAAACTAACCATTGTTGCTCTATGACAGTCCTGTATGAGAAGAAAGTATAAAGAAAGGAGCACCCTACAGATAATCATTTCTTCAGTGACACATTTCTCAAATGGAGGAGACTACAGGTCTGCTTCACTTTTTGAAACTGTACATGTTGCTGTGTTTTCCTTCTTGGAAATTGAATTCTATCTTCTGCTGACTTATAGTTTCCAAAAACCAAAATAAAACAAAACAAAAAAGCAACCTTCATCTTTCAGGTTGAAACATACCTGTTTCTCACCTCTATATTTTCTCCGATCAGTTTGTTGATGACATGTAAACACACACCTAAAAATACAGGTAAATTGGTGTAGGTCATCCTTTTTTCTCCATGCACACTAGACCACAAGTTCTTAACCTGGGATCCAAACATTTACTTGTTTGTTTTTTTATATATTGAGAAGTGCATTTCAATACACTTTAATATAATGTTTCCTTTGTAATTCTGACTACTTTGTTTTATGGATTTTAAAAGTTTAGTCTTAGGAATACAAGGCCCAGGGGGGCCATAACCAAAAGAGGAAAAAAAAAGGTTAAGAATCTCTGCACTACAGACATGTGCCTGTGTCACATATGTTTATGTTTATGTGTGTGTAATAGTTGAGCCACTCCATCTCTGACATTTGTCAAACTGTAGCCAAGATTTTCAACCTGATTGACAGTCTCTGCCAATCCAAGTAACATGGAGATGGAAAATAGCTGCTTGGTTCAAGTGAAATCACTATTGAAACCATTGTTCAACGGTTCTACCAACAAAAAAAAAGCAACCAAAGACATTAAAAACAATAACTCAAACACTGTTGAATGACAATATGAGGAGGCACAGTGGTATGTGCTAAAGTTGGAGTCAGGAAGAACCGAGTTCAAATGTTGCCTTAGACACCTACAAGGTAGGTGTTACTTAACTGTGCCAAGTTACTTAATTTCTCTTCCAGCCTCATCTTCCTCATTTGTAAAATGATGAGATTGTAGTCATTGGCCTCCAAAATTCCTTCTGGTTCCAGATCTGTGATCCTGTGAGCCCCCGTTTTTCTGGACAAATCAAAGACATTCAGGACTTTTTAGGATCCTGTGTTAGGTGGCAGCATTGATTGAAGAGATGGGTACACATGTATGTACGTTTACTATCAAGAAGCAGCTGAAATCAATATAAGCTGGCAGAAAATTACTTGGAAGGGAACAGGCACAGAGATAAGCATCCGTAAAGGTCCTGGTTTTTTTTTTTCCATTTAATGCCTCTTGATAGCCTTATATGGACTTATTGTGACATGGGCTATTAAGAGTAACATCCCCAATATAAGTTCTGAAGGGCAGCAACCCCAACCAAAGGACGACAAATAACTCATGGCATCGCATCATGCTGTTGGAATCTATGCAGTATCCAAGTATTTTTCATAATATATTTCATGTTTTCACTTTCATAAGAAAGTTTTTTTTTTCTTGAGCTAGCCAACCATTAAAGTTTGATCTTTTGTTTTGGACATCCCTTTCTTAAGTGTGAACTACCAAATTCTTCAGGAAGCCATGGATTTAGTCTTGATTTAATCAAAGTCAGTGTACAATTAAAATATATAGATATCTATGGGGGTGGGGGGAATCCAAATCAATTGAAGGTAGCAATGGTTTAACCTGGATCCTTTCCTTTAAAATGCTGAGTTTTTTTTTGGAGTCATGCCTACATTTGCTGAAAAGTGAATATATTGCATTTTTAGAAGATATGAAGTACATCTCTGTTTTGTGCTGTGAGTCTCATGTCAGCTGCAGCTACTCGATTTGCATGTAAATTCTGAAATTTTCCTTGTCCCATGTGACACTTCTGAAATGTCTGTCTGTTCTTTTTTTTTCTTTTTAATTTCTCAAGCTCACTATTTGGATAAGATAGTTAAAGGTACTGTATATTTGCTCTTTGTTGACATGTCTACACACATGCATACATATACATATCTATATATACAGAAAAATATGTATATAATATTGCATTAGGTGTGAAAATAGATTGTTTCCATGCATAATTTCATGAATTATAAATCAGGCTCACATTATGTGAAATGCTTCCCATTGATAGTATGAAGACTCCACTGTCTGTGTCTCACATTAGTAGTAATGAATCTCACTAGTTGCATCATTATGTAAATGCATTAGTTTTCACTGGAACCCAAACTGAAGACAACAGATCATTTGCTATTTTCCTGGCCCTCTTAGTTTCACCATTGGCAATTCAGTTTTAAATACTTCGCTGAAAAAAGTACATGCCTCTTAATAACTCTCATGTCCCAGAATAAGAAACTATGACATTGAAATAAGATTTTGATCAATATATGTACATAAATAGATATATGTGTGGTTATCCAGAAAAAAATTCACTTATCCCAGTATACTAGCGTATTTGTTTTACTAAAAGCTTGAAGATACAAAGGCAATTCTGTCTTTATATTTCATATAAAAAGACTGTCAGTTGTGCTTAATATTGATATTGGATGCATCATAACAAAAGCAATGAGGGTCCAGAATAAAACAGCAGATTCTCATGTCTTCAGCTATTCTAAAAGTAGATAACTGTAAAAAAAGAGATTAAAAAACCCTCTTTCCCCTTCTCAGATTATGTATTTTCTATTCCTTCTTTGTGCTTTTCATTAGAATATGGCAATATTCATGGCAATATCCAGGCTTTCATACAATAACATGTGTGTGCATGCAATCAG
Source organism: Petaurus breviceps papuanus (assembly GCF_028583685.1). Classification (NCBI taxonomy): domain Eukaryota; kingdom Metazoa; phylum Chordata; class Mammalia; order Diprotodontia; family Petauridae; genus Petaurus; species Petaurus breviceps. Next base: position 56,929,629 of record NW_027185655.1, on the reverse strand, counting down.
CCACTGCACCTCTTTGTCTATAGGGCAACTATTTCATTTTCTTCCAAAACAAAACCACCACCAAAAAAATCCCAACATATTCAGTAGAAAAATTAGCCTTTTATACCTATTATATAGTTCATAAAATATAGGTGGTAACTGCCTAAAACAAAATAAACAAGCAAAATCCATCTCAGCCTGACCTGTTGGTATCCATAAGACTAATTTCATTCCTCCTTGCCACAAGAGACTTTCAGAACCCCCTTCTTTCTGTTACTGCTGATCTTAAGAGACCACAGTGTCTCTGGGAGATACTACGAGTTACATAGCAGAGAATGGGGAGTTGAATTCATTCTCTTAAAAGGAGACTTCAGATGTAGAAATCTCTTTAACCAGCTTGTCCTAAACAACATCTGAAATTTTAACTTTGTCACCAAAACAAGGGCAGCATTCTAATTGGCAGAGATAACAGAGTGTTTGATGTAATGCCCATGCACTCTCCCACCCACCGAAAATAATTAGCAACAATCACGATAGCCTGCTGCACCAAATATTTTTATTTCTATCTTGTATGAAGTTATTGACAACTGTGTTTTCCTGGTGATCTGATTGGTAGCCACTTCTTCTTAGGACGTCAGTGCCATTTCTGTCCTTGCTTTTGTCAGTGTCTTATCACACTCATAAGGATAAGAACACCAGAAACTGCCTGAGTGTCATTCTCATACACGGCTCATGTTGGCTGCATGCCAGATATCATCAATAGGAATTGGCAAAAACTGTTCTTATTATGTAATGTTAGACTGAGACAATTATCGACTTTTGGATATATTAAATTATTTTAATTGTTTCCCAAATTTTCCCTCCTTGCCCATAAAAGCAGACAAGATAGGATATAAAGGTAACAGCACAAAAAGCCTTAGGGAGATTGTCACAAAATATCACTTTCTGCTATCTGTCTTGAAGCACGTCACTACCGTGTTTTTGTTCAGTCTATCAATGTTTTATTGTGGTCCTTATGGTATTTCATTTTGTCCGTCCTAAGTAATCAAATACGCATAGCTATTACATTTAGTTGGAAATCCTGTCGGTCCTGTCCCATCCGTATGCAGCCTGAATCCTGATGTTTGTTAGAATAGACGCTAAAGCTGCTTCACTATTTCCTGGGCTTTGCTTATTCTGTGAAAAGGAATGTACTTTGGGCATAAAGTATAGTCATCACAACTGGCCTATACTTTGTGCAGTTACTTAACGCACTGTAATTTCACATGAATATACGGCAACTCTGAGACCAGATAAAATTAACATTCTCTTAACATCATACATATGCTCATGCCCACTTTCATGCTTTTGAAATTAGAGGGATCTGCTTAAAGCAACAAGGTACTTCCTAGAAGGCCTTTCCTAGCAAGTAACCGATAATGCCTGCCACCCCTTCAAAATCTCCACTAGGGACACAGAAATTGCCTTGGGTTAGACATGGTTTCACCCTGCCCAATCAACCTTGTTGCTTTACTAAGGATAATAAAGTAAACTTAATTTTGTCTGGCCTGCAGGTATTTAGAGGATTGTTGCATATATTTCCATCCCACACAGGTAAGTGGTGTCTCAAGTGTCAGGCCAATCAAAGATGCCACTTGGTTAAGACCTAGATTCCTTAGGGAATGTTGCTGTTTCTATCCATGTGCAATTACAGTATTTGTGCTGTTTATAAAGGCCTGTTCCCAGTAAGTGTCCCTTATTTGTCCATTCCGAGTTGGGAATTCTCTCCATACTTAAATCTCTTGTGATGTCCTTCTTTGTCTATTTTGACAGAGGGTTGCCCTGGTCTGTGCAATAGCAATGGAAGGTGTACCCTGGATCCAAATGGCTGGCATTGTGTTTGCCAGCCAGGGTGGAGAGGCGCAGGATGTGATGTAGCCATGGAGACCCTGTGCACAGATAGCAAGGACAATGAAGGAGGTAAGATGTCCCAAGCAGGGGGAAACAAAGCTCCAGTAGGCGCAGAGTTGTGTGCTGATGGCCCATCAGATCCTTGGAGATTAGAATGATGGGGGCTGGCAGAGTGGTCAGGATACCTTTATTTTTTCTTAAACAAATCCAAGATCACTTTGTTTAGAGAAAAACAAAAGTAGTTCAAGTTAGCTGTCAGTGCTGGGTTTTCCCTATACTCTTTCCTAATCTTGCAGCATTCCTTTTCCTAATCCATCTCCCCCAGCCTGGCCTGGCCCCTACCCCAAGTATTATATACCCATTCCCATTTCTACCTACCATACTTCATGTCCCCCTTTTCTGGGTATTCCTCAACTATCCCTCTTTGTTATTTTCTGCCGTCATAAACTCACTACAGATAAAAATGAAGTTTAAAAAATTTAAGAGCTTCCTTAAGAAGGGAAAAATGATTAGGTTATAGGGGCATACATCACACACACACACACACACACACACACACACACACACACACCTTTTTATACTGCTACAGTTAGTCCACATCTTTTTTACTCTCTAAGTACCAGACAGCCAAACGGGTACATATGTCTATACTTGCTGAACAAATTCCAGTTTTCAGAAGATGCTATCAAAGAAGCATTGCATAAATAGATGCCAGAAAAAAAAATAACAAGACTACAGTGGATCAGTGAGTGTTTATTGAGCACCTGCTACATACCAGCCACTGGTACAGTGTGGGGGAGGATGGCCCTCTACAGCTGGCCAGGCTCTATCTTGAGCTTCTGTCATGATGCAGATCTTGTCTTGTGGTTGGTGGGACAGTGGTGGAGACCACAGGCTTTGTAGTCGGGAATCCTGGATTCCGGTGTGTCTTTTTACCTGGGTGACTTTGACCAAGTCACTTAACATCTCTAACCCACAGTTTTCTTATTTACAGGTTGAGGGCCCTGAGGGTCCCTTTGGGCTCTAAATCTCTGATATTCAAGAGCAAAATTCAGAAATATTCTAGGTGACTCTTAAAAGCAGGAGATTATGGGAAGCTGTCTGATATTTCCTTAAAGGGACACTAATCTTTCTTTAGATTTCTTTTTTGGGGGAGAGAAAGAGCAGGGCAGACTGGTGGTGATTGCTGTCACTAAGGACTCCTCTGGTTGTTACATGGTGGAGAGGCAGTGTGGTATGTTGGATAGAGAACCGGTCTTAAAGCCACAGACACCTGGATTCAGCCTCTTGGCCATACTGACTGTGTGATCGTAGGCATATCACTTAACCTTTCAATGCCCTAGATAAGTCTCTAAAATGAAAGGTCTCAAAGAAGGTACAATGGTAGAAAAACACAGCTAGGAGTTTCCAGTCCAGTATACCCATCGAAGTCACCATTAATTTATGATCTGTCATAAAACCGTAGAAGACAATGACCTTAACAAGTTATGTGTGTTCAGGCTTTGACTAAGAAAACAAAACAGAGATGCCATTTAAACATTAACCAAATTACACCTAATTCTTTCTTTTCCACTTAAGGTTAAATCAACAGTTAAATGAGATCATTGGTCTTTGATTTAACCAGAAAGTCATTATCAACAGTCATTACCTATAGAGCTGGGTTTCCATCCCCCTCCTCTAATTCCCTTCCTGTGCAGGAAAGACAGGTTTCCTTAAATATATAAAAAGATGCTGAGGAGGATGACTTTGTGCCTTGCCTGCCTTTCCTCCAAAAGGTTTCTTCCATTTATATATTTATATATACATCTTATAGTTATTTGCATGTCCTCTCTCATCAGAATAAGAGCTTCTGAAGACAGGGCCTGTACGTCCTTGACATTTACTACAGTGCCTGACACATAGTAAGCACCTCACTGGGGCATCAGTGGAGGTCAGGGCTGGAAATAGATATCAGGGTATCATCTGCATAGAGGTAATAATAGAGAAATCTGGGAGTGGATAAGATGGCAGGTGGAGAGAGAAAGCAGGAGAGGGCAGAGGAAAGAGCCTTGAAAAACACTTACCTTGAAGAGTCAGAAAGAAGATGTCAAACCAAGACAGGAGATAGTGTCTCGAAAGTCAAGGGAAGTGAAAGTGTCCAAGGGGAGGGAGTGACCAATAGTATCAGATGCTATAGAAAGGTCAAGGCAGATGAGGACCAAAAAAAAGGACTTTGGATTTTACGATTTCCAGGGGTCATTGGTAACATGTTATGCATTTCCAGCTTAGGAGGAGATTACAGTGTGATAGGGGGGATTCATTTTAGTTCCTTGGTGCTTAACGGCCTCCCTAAAATATTTTGGACATAGTGAATTGAGAAGTGTAAGACAGGAGTTCTAATGCCCCCAAGAGAATAAAAGGCTTCTGGTCTATTCCACCTAAAGAACACTTTTTTCAATGCAAGGTCCAGGTTGGGGTGGGAAGATGGGGGTGTGGGTGGGGAGAGAAGGGTAATAAGAATAGATAAAACAGAACATTATCTACTTCTTCTGTTATCTTACTCTACATAACTACAACATATAAAATGCTTGCCAGGGTTAAGAGTGAATCCTTTTTCTCACTAAACATTTCCACACTGATCTGGTTTAGTTTAAGGATTTGCTGCAAAAACAATCAGAGATTTAAAATACAATGGAGAGGAATTAGAAAGAGGGGGAGTGAAAAGAAAAGAAATGGAGGAGAAGGCCAAACAGATGGAACACATGAGGAAGTAGAATGACAAAATAAAGAGAGTATCAGGGGAAACAAGGGAGCAGGGAAACAGATGGAATGGATGTGAGAGACAGAATGAGGGAATGATCAAGGGAAGATATGAGGGTGGAGCACAGAGAGGCCCAGAAGAGAAGAGGGAGGCATTTAAAAGACAGAGGAATAAAATTGTGCTCAGGTTGAGAAAAGGGGGAAGATATTATTTTCTCAGAAAGAGACAAATAAGTAAAAAGAGAGAAAGGGCAGAACAACAAATAGGGACTAAAAATAGTTAAATCAGAGAAGAAGTGAAGAGGCAGGATGGGTATCTGATCAGAGAGATGCAGGTTTTACCAAAGCATGGGCTGGCAGGCAGCATGCACTTATTAAACACTTCCTTGTGCCAGGCACTGTACAAGTGCCAGGGATTCAGATACAAAAAGAAAGACAGTCCCTGCCTTCAGGAAACTAACATTCTAATGAAGGGAGGCAACAGATAGAAGAGGGAGGATTTAAAAGCATGTGAAGGAAGGGAAAAAGGCAGCTCACACAGGGGCCATGGTGGTAAAAGCCAAAGATCCAGCAGTACCTTTGGAGAAGGAATGAAGCATGGCCAGCCTGGCCTTGTCCCCAAAATGGAGGCGTGAGAAGGGACTCACCAATGGGAGAAGGAGACCCGCATGGCAGAGGGAGGTTCCAGTGTGGGAAAGTAGTTCAGTCTTGTATATCCAAGTCGGGAAGGTTAGAAGCACAGGCGGGAAGAGAATGGAGTATAGAATGACACGGGAGCAATTAGGAGGCACAGCGGAATGGGCACCAGGACTGAGTTCAAATGCCGTCTCCGATCCTTACTAGCTGTGCAGCCCTGGTCAAGTCACTTAACCCCTATTTTCCTCAATCCCTCTTCTATAAAATGGGAACACAGTGGAGAAGGAAATGGCAAACCACTCCAGTATCTTTGCCAAGAAATTCTTATAGACAAAGTCCATGGGGTCACGTAGAATCAGACACAATGAAACAATGTAGAATGAATCACAGAGAAGTTAGGGTCTCAAGACCTAAAAAAGTGCTACCCAGAACAGAAAACAGCAGATGGAAATTAGAAAAAAAATATAACATGGAAGAATTGTGAAAATTTTTATAGTACTGACATTGTATCATGATCTAGTGTTATACATGACTTAGAGGAATTTGTATTATTTAGCTTGTAAACCAGTGGTATCAAGCAGAGATAGAAGTGAAGGCCACTCTGTCCATAAGGATCCTTGCAGATGCACATTGAATTGTTTTAAAATGTTGTATTATCTATGTTCTATTGTATTTTATTTATGTTGTTAAATATTTCTCAGTTATATTTTCACCTGGTTCAGGCCATGCTTGAGAATGTGGCAGGTTACAGACCGCAGGTTCACACCTCTGTTCTAGACACTGGCCAAGATGTAGGTTATTACTGTTTTTGTTACCAAATGCCACTTAGGGATATTTATATTAACTCATCCTGTCTTTTAAATTGATGAGATGTTAAGGAAGAGGCCAGCAAGACTTGTGTGAAGAAGTTATTTGCCACTCTTCCCCAAGAATACGTGGATTTAGAGTTAGAAGGATCCTTGGTATGTCCAACTGTCTCCTTTTATTGTGGGTCTCATATTACTAAGAAAGAAATAATAACTATGTGTATAGTGCTTCAGTATTTGCAAAGTACTTTTACATATGTTCTCTCATTTGAGCTGAATGGAATGCTTATGCTTGCCAGCAGAACAAACTAGAACATGAATGGATTGGTTCAATCCCTCCTACTAAAGCTACTAAAATTATGTTCACCGTAAATTAGTGGCACTGTCAGGCAGCCAGTCAGTAAACATTTATTAAGTGCCTGATATATGCAGGCACTGTGCTAAGGGCTTCACTGTCTCTGACTCTACAGAGAAGAACATTTATTTTTTCCTATTTTAATTAATAGCATTTATGTGGTTTTTTGTTTTTAATTTAACGTGAGTTCTTTAGACCTACACTAAAACGATGCTAGACAGATAGCCTTGAAATTCCTAGTTTGATGATTCTCTGGAGTATTTGTTGTTGTTCAGGGTTCTTTTTTCAGTTGTGTCCAACTCTTCGTGACCCCATCTGGGGTTTTCTTGGCAAGGATACTGGAGTGGTTTGCCATTTCCTTCTCTAGCTTATTTTACATACAGGGAACTGAGGTAAACAGGATTAAGTGACTTGCCCAGGGTCGCACCTGTGGTAAGTGTCTGAGGCTGGATTTGAACTCAGGTCTTCCTGAATCCAGGCCCAGTACACTGTGCCACCTCGCTGTCTCAAAAGTATTCAGTGAAGTACAAAGTCTAGCAAGTCCTACTGAGGCACTGATCAGAAACCAGAGATGAACCAGATAACTGTCATTGAAGCACCAGCCTGCCTAAGTCCATTTTGCGTCCTCATTAAAAGTTATTCCATTAGATGGTGAATTTGGGGGCACAGCACTGCACCAAATTATAGAGTGGCTCACAGTTTGTCTCCATGGAGAGAATAACCCCACCAGAAAATTTGTATACCCATGAAGTATTGCAGTGAGTATTCTAAATCTGAAATAGTGGTTGTTCTTTAGAGGCAGATATTAGTGGATGAAGGAATGAGGAAGACCCAGGTTCAAGTCCAGCTTCAGAAACTACCTAGGTTCCCTGGGCAAGTCACTTAACCTCTGTGTGCTTCCTCAGTTGTAAAGTGGGAATAATAACACAAAGTTGTTGGGATCATCTATTTATAAAATGCTTGGCACATAGTAGGTATTTTAAGATATGCTTATTCCGTTCCTTTTCCCCTCTTTAATAACCTTGTTACTGGAATATATGCAGAAACACAACTTGAGGGTGCAGACTCAGTGGCTGCTCCATCAAATGACCATTGTTAACGTTTGAGAGACCTAGCTGCTTCCTACTTTGTGTGGAGACTGTTTCCGGAGCTCCTAGAGCTTTCTTTTTCCCCATCCCCAGAGTCAGGGCTATCCCCAAAGAGATTTTCAAAAATCTCGACTTCTGAAGTGTAAGATCTTCGATGTTTCTGTTGCTCAGTTGGATTCCATCAAAGATTGTATAGGAGTCTCTGGAACTCCTGTCTAACTTGAGGGATCTGCAGAATCATTTCACATTAAATAAAAGTCCCAAGAATGTTACTCCCATTTCTCTTTGCTGCTAAGGCATCGAGTGAGTGCTGTGGTGATGAAGCTACAGTCTCTACATCTTCCAGTCAGAAGCCAGATTAAGTCATTGATGTCTGATCAATTGCAAGTTATCATGACTACCACATAATTCCATTTTATTTCATGTTATTCAGGGTTCTGACAATGAAAACACAAAGTGGATTGCCAAAAGTCTTAGAGACAATAAGTCGCAAAGCTGGAATTTGAACTTCTTTTTAAAATTTATTTATTTACTTTAAGTTTACAAGGGATTTGAACTTCTAAAGGTGAATTCAGCACATTGTCTGCCACGGCAATATCTAATAGACTAGCTCCCTTGACTCATCAAGGACTGGGCTGATACAGAGGTGGAAGTCAGTTCCATTTTTATACCTAGTCTTCATCAGTATGATCAAAATAAAAACCCAATGTCCATTTGGAACTGATTTGGAATAGAACACAGTGACATATAGTTCTTGTTCTTGTGGAAGCTTAAAAACCTAACAGGTGACTAAAAGAAGTTAAAGGAGACAAAGAAATTGCCGAAATTGAATCTGCTCATTTATTAAAGAAACTGGCATGATTATTAATCTTATTATAATATTCTTACTAAATATTATTATAATAGACTCATCAAGTATTATTGTAATATGCTTATTAAACATTAGTATAATATGCTATTATTAAATAAATTGACATGCAAAGAGACAATCCCAAGTTATACTGAATATTCAAATAACTAGAATATCCAATTCCCTGAGGATTCTCCTTAATCAAGATTTAACTTTATAGTGAATATAGCAATAGTTAGCAATAATATACCAATTACTTAATACATAAGACATGATGAGTTTAACAGAAAGGTCTTTGGATTGAAATTTAGGAGACCCAAATTCTAATCATCCTTTTGTCTCTAAAGTTACTACTTGCCTTTGGGAAGATCATATACCTTCCTTAGTCCTCAGGCTTTCCCATTGGTAATGCCTTTATAGCTCTTAAGAAAAAAATCTATGTAATTATATCTAGTATAACTTTCCTTTGACTACATTTCCATTATTGTGTTCAGGTTTCTTTCTTTGTTACACTTCCAACTATCTCTACTAGGGCGGGGTGGAAAGAGAACTCCTTATGTGATAACAACTCCATCCCCACTCATCCACCATGATTCTGTGTATCAAGCTAGTGTTTCTGCCAGACTTTTCATAGGATCATAATATTATAGAAATAATATTAAAACACTGGGCTAACAATCCTAAACATCCCTTCACACTACTATGCTGTTGTAAGTGAATGACATTTCCCAGAATCCTCACGGGAAGAGCAAAATCTGTCCCTGGAATTGTTACCTGGAAACCTAGAAGACCTTTAAGATCCCTTCTATCCCTAACATTCTAGGACTCTATGAATTGCTAACCTTCCATTTGGTCCACATTATTTCCAAGCAGAAACAAGAAACTGTTGTGTATTCTTTAAGATAAAATCTTTAATAGCTTAAAGATAATCAAGTTCTCAGTGATTTAAGGAAGGGGAAAGAAGACAAAAATGAGGAGATACAACTGAGTCCAAGACATCTCTGATTTCCACAAACATTTCCTGGCCCCCCCTGCACCTGTTTAAATGCCCCTTAAAAACTTATCATGGAAGGCAGCTCTGATGAAGACAGACATAAAGAATACACATACACAGCCAAACACATAAATAAATAATGCATGAGCTGTGTTAAGTGCCTATTGTTGGGGATGGTGAATGAATGGGAATTCATGCAGGTTGCACCTGGCATAAGTTTTGAATTACAGGCCCCCAAGCAAGAGTTTGCAATGACTCTCTCTCCTTTTACCCTTCTCCTCCCTCCATTAGCCCATTTATCTTCAGAAGTGCCCCTATTGTATAAACCCCTGCTTCATGATCTTCTGTATACCATGGGGGCTATTAGGGCATTAGTTATATCTATAGTGTTTTGACAGGGTGCATTATGGAGAAATTCATGACCTCTCATCCAGTAAGTCAGGAAAAATTTCACAGCAGTGAGAATCTAGGAGTCTCTTAAAGGAAAGGAATGACAAGAGCTTGGCAAGCTGGAGGAAAGTGGGAATTCTAGGCATAGAACTTTGCATAGGAAGAGAAGAGTTAGGAGTTCTGTAAAAGTAATCAGACGAGGGCAAGATGGAACATAGTTGCCTGAGGAAAGTAGTAAGGACTATATGAAAGATCAAACAAGGATTTGTTAAGCTCCTACTGTGTGCCCCACTTTGGACTAGGCACCAAGGGTACAAAGACAAAAAAGGAAACAGTCACTGCTCTCTAGGAGCTTACTATGGAGGAAACAGTGTAATCAGTATGTACATTTAAAATATATACAAAGTAAAAACAAGGCAGTTTGAAGAAAGGGGAATTCCTAGGAGTTGAGAGGAATCCAGAAAGTCCTCATGTGTAGATACTTCTTAAACCGAGCTTTTAAGAAACCTAAGGATTCAAAGAAGCAAACTTGAGAAAAGCAGTGCATCCAGGTATGGGAGAGAGCCTGTTCAAAGATGGGATAGTGTGAATGAGGAGCAGTTTGTCCATACTGTAGGGCGTGTGAAGAGTAGGGATGTGTAATAAGCCTGGGGTGACATGTCCTTTGGAAATATCACTTCCATGGGTGTGTCAAGGATGGATTGGGAAGGGAAGAGACTTGAGCATGGAGACCAGATGGAAAGCTATTGAAGAGGGAACTAGGGAGGAACTAGGACTTGGAAGCAAAGGTTGAAGGTCTTTCAACAATGGAAGGAACAATAAGAATAAGAAAAGTAAAGGTATGATAAGATGATATAGGTGAAGGGGGGAAGCCATACTATTAAAGATTAAATAAGGGGATAAGAAGGGAATAAGGAGATAAAACTGTTTGCATTATGCCATGGTGAGAGAAATGCTGAATTTGGAGCTCAGGGTTCCGTGAGTTCTCTGGCTGAGTCTTAGTTTTCTTATCTATAAAATGGGTATAATGGAAGTAGTAGATAAACTGAACGTGGTTAATTTTTTTTCCATCTTTTTAAAGCTAGAAAAGATAGTAATGTGTAACTGGAACAGAAGTAGACTTCATCAGTTATCATCAATACATACCACCACTCAGGGTTGTCATGAGGATCAAATGAGATAACATGTAAAACGCTTTGTGAACCAGGATGTGCTCTAAAAGATGCCATCTCTTATTTTTATAGTCAATAAGAATAACAAGCAGTGTTACATTAATATGCCACTTTTGGGGGGGGGGAAGCCAAATTCATACCAAAAAAAAAAGACTCAATATCGAGTTGTTGATATTCACCAGGTTGGAACAGGTTTATTCTCTGGATATTTTTCATAATGTATGCTATTAGGTATGGCTTCTAAGCCAATTTAAATATAAGCCAACCTAATCTTTCTAAGACAAAAGTGGAATGTCAGTGATTCTGCCAAGCTGTGAGCTACTCCACCAAGATGATTTTACCACACTAGACATTGGCCAAGCACGTCATCAACTTAGTGATACTAGACAGCACCAGCTACATAAGTACAGACAAAAAATGAAAAATGTTTTCTCAAGTTATAGGGAGCCAGATTCATAACCATCCGTCACTCGCTTGGGCAAGTTGCTGATAAACTCCACAGAAAAATAACAAACAGTGTGTCCCTGCATCTTGGCTGTTGAAAATGAGATTCTTTCTCTGATTGATGTTAGCGGAGAGGCTTGTAAAAATGCATTTCCAGCTGATTAGTTCAGAAGGTGTCAATCTCATGCAGTTTTATGACCTGCAGACTCCATGCCAGATGTACATTTGCTTTTTATAAACTAACAAAGATGAATGACTAAATTTGAGCATTCCTCTTTGGCAACTGTACCATATATTCCCTAAGGGAGTGAACTGTGGGGGGAGGGAGGAAGGAGGAGACATTTAACCCCTAAGTCACCAAATGTTGGTTTTTTTTAGAACGTCTTGGAGAGGTGAAATAGATCAAATTTGGAATTTTTCCTTCTTGTCAAGAATTGAGCATGGAGTGATAAAAGCTGATAAGACATTTGAGATATTGCTTTTCTTTCATTACACTCAAAAGCTTAATATAGTAAATAAACATTAATTCCAGTTCTCATGGGGAAATACTTCTTTAAAAAAAAATAAATTTTTATCTCTCTTGATTTTACATTGCCTACATTCCTTCCAATCGTCCCCTCTCAGAACTATCACATATCAAAAAGAATATTTTTAAAGACAAAAAAATAAACAAAATCAATCAACACATCAAAAAAGTATGAAAATATATTCAGTGTTCCACACCCATGGTCCTCTCATTTATTCAAAGGAGTGAGGAGAGGTGTCCTCTCATGTTCCTTCTTTGGGGTCATTCTTGTTTTGTGTAATTCAGCAATATTCATTTTCTCATGTTTTATGCTGGTTGTTCTTTCCATGTACATTGCTTTAGTCATTGTATATATTATCTTGGTTCGGCTTATTACAATCAACAGCAGTTCACATCCATCCTCAGATGCTCCCCTGTATTCATCATAGTGACTGTTTCTTATATCACTGCAAAATTCTATTATGTTCCTGTAGCTCAGTGTGTTTAGTTCTCAGATCAATGGGGCATCTCCATTGTTTCCAGTTCTTTCCTACCATAAAAAGCTCTAGGGACTTTCTTATCATGACTTCCTTAGGGTACATGTCTATGGACATCTATGGAATCAATGGAATCTGTGAGTCAAAAAGTATGGACATCTTACTGGATTTGCACAATTCCAAAACAGAACAAAGAATTCATAAAAGAAATATATTATACATTTTAAAGATTCTTTATTCAATCTCTTAACACAGAAGCACATTTTGCCACATTAAAGTACCTTTTCTTCCCCAGCCCCCCCACCTTTTAAAGTTCGGAATCATATCATGTGAATGGGACAAAAGTTGTTTTCATTACTTATCAGTATGTCTTTGAATCACTTTGTGCTTCCAGCTCCTTGAAGAGTGGCACGATATAAATACAAAGCATTAGCCTTATTATTATAGTATCCTCTGATGAAAAAATCCAACATCATTGCATTATTTCCTCCTATAGCTTGTCAACAAATATAGTATTTCTAGGCATCCAGACTTTTTCTGTCTCTGTAATCCACTGGGGAAATGATTAAGCGAGGTGGTAAAAATGCAGCAAGATAGTCGAGTTATTTAAAAACTGACCTCAAAGTTCAAAACAAGCTTCTACCTGTTATTATTTGGGGATATATGTATGTGTGTGCATATTTAGTCCTTTGAGAACAAAACTGTTATTGTTTCGAAAAGGGATAGACCTAATATAACACATACTACATACAGAAACACATTCAGCTTAAATACCCAAAGGTGAATATAAGATGCGTGTGCTTACAAGTTAGCTCCCATTGATCAGAACAAGTTGAAACTTAACAAAATCTGTTTATCATGATCTGAATTCACACATTTCCATCTATATGAATATTTTCGGAAATTAAGGTGACAAGCAGCAGCTTCTCACTTGTCATGTCCATGATATGAAAAAAATCTCAGGATCATAAAGTCTTTCTTATTAAACCATATTTGAAGTAACATACTCAGAATGAATTAAGGAAAATAACAAGGAGATGGAAGTTAATGTCTTCATGGAGTCAGCATGATCCAGTGCCTCTGAGCACAGTCTGTCACCTCCAATATTCCTCCATCTATTATATTGACCTACTTCGTGAATTTGGGCAGTTTGACTCCATTGACACTACCATTCTTTCTCTTTTGCCTTAGTTTTTTTCCCATATCCTAAAACAAATGAATGGTCAGAATTTTTTTAAATAAAACAACTTTACTAAAACACATTATGTTAATTAAAATGTATTTTACTATATTAACTCAAGATGCATTACCCTCCCCCGAAAAATAAAAGCTAAGAAAACATTTAAGCCTTATTTAACAGTATTTATTGTTGCTAATACAGATATAACTGCTCTAAATTCTTCCATCCTGTTAAGATATTTGTTCAAATAAGGGAACATTCCCTTTTTGTTCTTAATTCAGAATGAAAAAAATTATCTTTTTTAAAAAATTCCCAAGTCTGCCTTCTTTCCCACAAGAATACCTCTCTAGAAAGGCAAGTTTCAAAAAAAAATATTTATTTATCACAATGTTTATATAGACTGTTCTCTTTTTCCCCCGAAACTAATTATTTCATTACTGTAAGAAGTTCCAAGTGAGGAAACTCCTTCTTCCAGTGTAGACTACAACCATTCTGCAATTTACAATCTTTGAGGGTAGGCCAGAGCATATTGCAAGGTTAGGAGACTGGCCCAAAGACCCCCAGCTCTATGTCTTAGTGGTGAGGTGTGAACTCAAGGCTTCCACTTGTCTGTGGCCAATTCTCCATCTACAACGTCACACCGTCACTCCTTACTCATAGTCCTCTTCCTCCCATTCCCCAGTTGTGTATTTGTCAGTGATGCATTTGAAAAAAAGGGCTCATTCTTTGGTTTAAATTTCTATCTGCAGATGGATTAATTGACTGTATGGACCCTGACTGCTGCTTACAAAGTTCCTGCCAGAATCAGCCCTATTGTCGAGGACTCCCAGATCCACAAGATATCATTAGCCAAAGCCTCCAGTCACCCTCTCAGCAAGCTGCTAAGTCTTTTTATGATCGAATTAGTTTTCTTACAGGGCCGGACAGTACGCATGTTATACCTGGGGAAAGTCCTTTCAATAAAAGGTTAATTAATGTTTTGTCTTTTAAGATATAAAATGCTGCTCGTTTATGTCTGTAGTGGCTGATCTGCATGGCATGGAAATTTGATGACTATTCCCTTGATGAATATGCTATTTCTTCTAATCCCTGAGTTTCCTTTCTTTCAAATAGTTCTTCACCAAACTAACCATCTCCAGCATTTGTGACTTAGCACGTGCACTTTGCCAAGTTCTGTACCTGGTACCTTACTTACAGGACATTCCATTAAGGAGTCAATAAATCTCCATTTAACTAGTTGATTCAGGTTAGCACAGTTGGAAATGTATCAGAAGAAGCCATGAAAAGAGCCCAAAAGGAAAGAAAAGAAATGCACCTTTTTTTTTTAACCGAGCTCACTAAATAATATAAATTATGAATTAATGTAATGGAACTGCTAACTGCATGGTGGTATGATTACATAAGCTATTTGACTGGTGTTTTACAGAGCAGTAATGACCTGAAAATAAACCCATAAGTGAAAGCAGGTGTCTTGTGTCTCACTGAGCAAAGGAAGATGATTTACACTGGAACTCCTGGGTCTGAAGAAATTTAACAGCATTAGTGCAGTTAGGCACAGCAGTTGATTAAAAGTTGTTACACAAATGTTCCTTATTGCCCCTTTAAATCTTGTACTCCTTGATCCCCGCAGATTTCCAGATTGCCTCAGAATTAATTGGAAAGTATACTTTTCTTCATGTAAGTGCCAGACATATGACTTATAGAAGAAAAGCATAGAGTTTATAATTTTTAAGAATTCATCACTAAATTATTGGTCTTGATATCTCTCCAAAGAACAGATTGCAACAAATTAAAACACAGGGTAAACAGGAAAGCACTTAGAGAATGTAAATTACACCAAGTTAAAAGAGGGCATTGGCTTGGGAGTGTTTCAGCTCTGATTTTGTGAATAGCAATTGATTGCATGTGGTAGTGTTTTTCTGTCCTTAAGTTACATTACCTATAAATCACAGTAATGTTGGCCGGAGAAAACAAATGCTTGTTGTAATTCTTTTACTTTCCCCACAGCCTTGCATCTGTCATTAGAGGCCAAGTACTAACTGCGGATGGGACGCCCCTTATTGGAGTTAACGTCTCATTTTTTCATTATCCAGAGTATGGACACACTATTACTCGCCAGGATGGGATGTAAGTTGGTGCTACCACATATCTTATGTTTACATTACTTGTTTATTCAGAAGAAAGGCTTGTAACAATTGGAATGATTTTCATTATGAGTGCTTTAAAGTAGAAATGAGTTTTTTAGACTTTGGAGAAGTGTGTGAGAAAAGTTGTTGAAAAGATTTACTATTAGATACTTTTTGGTGTTGATTACCTTTTTTTAGAGCTGTTCAGTGCAAGGAAGAAAGAGGATATAACAGTGTCTGTAGAATTCTGGGTCAGGAAAATTCATTGTTTATTTTGGGGTTTTTTTAGGTTTGACTTGGTGGCAAATGGCGGAGCATCGCTCACTCTGGTATTTGAACGGTCACCGTTCCTCACTCAGTATCACACTGTGTGGATTCCCTGGAATGTCTTTTATGTGATGGATACCCTGGTCATGAAGAAAGAAGAGAATGACATTCCCAGCTGTGATCTGAGTGGATTTGTGAGGCCAAATCCCATCATTGTGTCATCACCTTTATCCACCTTTTTCAGATCTTCTCCTGAAGACAGTCCCATTATTCCTGAGACACAGGCAAGCTATAACTTAAAAATAAACTACCTTC
Source organism: Petaurus breviceps papuanus (assembly GCF_028583685.1). NCBI lineage: Eukaryota > Metazoa > Chordata > Mammalia > Diprotodontia > Petauridae > Petaurus > Petaurus breviceps. The sequence goes on along the minus strand of NW_027185655.1, from coordinate 56,913,396 downwards.
TAACAATGTGTCTTTCAGAAAGACTTGAAAGTTTGCAAATTTCTTGTAAAGTTATAAAATGGTTTAAGAATGTGATATTAAAAATGGCATGTTAAAAATTAGGATATTTAGGGTTTGGTTTGTTTTTTAACACTACGTATAATGACACTCCCAAAGAGAATGGCTTTTTGTTCTATTTATGTAAGCATATACTGTTTAATTACCAAACATTTCACAATTAACATAAGGGGGAAAATTGTCTTGACCAAGATTGTTATAGAAACAAAAAACATCATTCTTTGTTCTTAAAAAAATCCAATACCTGATATTTCTTCTTTATCTGAAATAATTAATCACTCATACTCTGTATAGCAAGTAATAATGGTATTTTTAAGGATAGAGTATGTTATTTGTTTCTTAACTTGGCCTTATGCTGCTTAGAGGATACATTTATTATTTTTCCCTTCCATATGTTTTCCACTTAAAAAAATAATTTTAGTTCTTGAGGGTAGGGAACTGAGCACAATAAAAATTGGCTTTATTCATAAATGGTAAGTATAGGAATCTTTGGTTTCCAAGGTAAAACAGCAGTCTGAAGCCCTTTTACAAATGCATATTTGCTTAAGCCAGGATAACCTACGTGTTGGCCAACATCACAGAGAAAGGGAGCTAAGGAAACATGGATTAGAAGAGACAATATTGGATAATCAGGCCTATTCTAGTCTTCTTAATTCAATAAGCCTTCCCCGTGAATCTGTACAGGTCCTGGACTAAATCCAGCCTACAGGAAGGGTCAGATAGCATCTATTCCACAGAACAGGCAAATTCCTGAAAGCCAGGTCACCAGCTAATTCAATTCAGCAATGTGACAAGCATTTTAAAGTACCTATTATGTGCAGGCAATATGTTATATGCGGGAGACAAAAAAAGAAATGTGTGTCCTCAAGTAGCTTCCATTCTAAAGAGGGGAAACAATGTGTACAATACAGAGAGCAATCAGGCAATCAGTGGGCATTTATTAAGCTCCTACTGTATGTCAGACACTGTACTAGGCAGCAAAATAAAACATTCTTTGCTCTCAGAATAAATACAAAGTAATTCAATAGACAGGATAGGAGAAGAACACAAATAGCTGAGATCAGGAAAGGACTCATAGATGCCTTGAAAGGAACTCGGGGTTCCAAGGGGAGAGACGAGGAAGACAAGCCTTTTAGTTACGGGGGACAGCCTGGCAGTCAGTCAGTCAATATTTATCAAGCCCCTTCTACATGCCAGGCGCTGTGCTCAGCACTGGGGATACAAGGAGCTCCCAGTCTAATGGGGGAGACAACAAGCACGTATGAACAAGCTATATACAAGAAAAATGGGAAATAATTCAGAGGGAAGGCATTAGAATTAAGAGGTCTTGGGAAATGCTTCCTGTAGAAGATGGGATTTTAGTTGGGACTTGCAGAGCAGTAAGAGATGGCATGCTGTATGCTCGGAACAGCAAACAGGCCAGTTTGGCTAGAATGAAGAGTCTATGTAAGAGAGTAACACTAAATGAGTTTAGTAAGATAGATGGGAGCCAGCTGGATGCCAAACCAGGGAGTTTTATCCTCCAGCAGATAGGGAACCACTAAAGACTGTTATGCAGAGAGCTGATGTGGTCAGACTCTGATTTAGGCCTGGAACTTTTGTACTTTACAGGAGGTGGTCTGGAGGCTGCCGCAACAGTCCAGGCCAGAAGTAATGAGGGCAGAAGAAGTAACAGGGAATAGATAGGAGAAATGTTGTGGCTGAAGATTGGCAGGATCTTCCCTCCTCTAACATGCTGGGTAAAGGTGGGGACAGCGGGGAGTTATGAAGAATGAAGTCAAGTCTGATTCTGAGGTAGATGAGAAGGAGGGTGGCACACTAAACAGCAAAGTTAGAACCTGCAGATGGGTGAATCAGTGGCAGACTCCTGCTGTTGCCAGGAATGGAGCTGGGGGACCCTGCATCTGGAAGAGAAAGTTCAGTAGCTGACTTTACCTTCCACGAAGTGGGCCTGCCAAAACATCTGGTCTTGTTCTCCCTGTTTCTATTGTTTTTACCATTCTTTAAGGCAGCCTTCACCTTTCTGGTCTTTGGCATTCTTGTGTATAAAATAAGAAGCAGGGGGAGGCATAAGAAGATTGCTAAGGTCTCTTCCGTCTGGGAAACCCGCGATGCTGGGATGTTTGCATCCTGGCTTGTTTCATTATCCCTGTCAGAAGTGTTTGGCTGGAAATGATTCTGTTTGTAGGAAATTAATTTGCTTTTTACACAAGTAAAAAGTAGCTCTGGACAAAGAACCAGCTCTGCCACTCCCCTCCTTTGTTTCCCCATGGAAAGCCTCTGCAGTCAGAGGGTGCTGTTCAGTCATGACCCCATGACTGCATACTGAAAGGGTTTGCCATTTCCTTCTCCAGCTCATTTTACAGATGAGGAAACTGAGGCAAAGAGGGTTAAGTGGCTTGCCCACAGTCATGCAGATGGTAAGTGCTGAGGCTGGATTTGCCCTTAGATCCTCTTGACTTCAGGCCCAGCACTACCCAGATTCAAATCCCACTCCAGTGGTTACCTATGTACATTCAGCTTCCTTATGTTTAAAATGAAAGGCTTTTACTAGATAGCCATTGGGATCCTTTCTGTTCTAGATATGTGAATTCTCTCCAGTCCTTCATTTCCCATTTCTGTTTTTATGAATTTTTTTGGTTTGTTTTTGAGGAGGGAGGTAAGGCAATTGGGGTTGTGACTTGCCCAAGGTCACACAGCTAGTAAGTGTCAAGTATCTGAGGTCGAACTTGAACCTATCAAGTCCTCCTGACTCCAGGACCAGTGCTCTATTCACCGTGCCACCTACCTGCCCCCATTTCCCATTTCTGTAGAATGAGCGAGTTGAAATTGATAGTCCTTAAGATCTTCCACATCCCAAACTCTGGAATTCTTTAGATTAAAGGAAGGAAACTGTGTATGAGCCACCTACAATGTTTTGGGCATTTGTGTGCTGTTTTATTGTTGTTCAGTCTTGTCTGACACTTAGTGACCCCATATGGGGTTTTCCTGGCAAAGATACTAGAGTGGTTTGTCATTTCCTCCTCCAGCTCATTTTACAGAAGAGGAAACAGGCAAACAGAGTGAAGTGACTTGCCCAGGGTCACACATCTAGGAAGTGTCTGAGGCCAGATTTGAGCTGACGTCTTCCTGACTCCGGGATCCAAGCTCCATCCATTGTGCCTAAGTGCTTGACAAATATTATTTCATTTGTTCCTCACAGTAACCTTGGAAGATCGGTGATGTCAGTATTGCCATTGGACAAGTTAAGTTAGACCAGAAATTAAGTGGCTTGTCCAGGATCAGACTAATAAGTGTCTGACACCAGATTTGAACTCAAGACCAGGGCAACCCTGGCTGCCTCTAAAAGTACATGGGGAGAAAATGGAACCAAAAAACAGACCTCAAAAGAAAATGCCAGATTCTGAAAAAGGAGGCAAATTCTAAGAAGCAAAAGGAGAAATGTGAAGAAAAGTAATCGGTCTCACATGTAGAAAGAAGGTTGAACAACAGACCGTAAATTAATTTAAATCCTAAAATATGTATAATTTCTCCCCAAAAGTGGTTTTACCATTTTGATTTCCAGAGAATTTCTTTCAGTTTGAGGTTCAGACATAGTGATTTCTCTAAGATATTTTGATCATGTCGGAGAATACTGACATCTTAGCACATGTCAAACATTTCTCAAACTTTTTGGACCTATTTAGTCTCAAAAATAATTGGGGATCCCAAAAAGTTTTTGTTTATGTGGGGTTATGTCCACCAATATTTATAGTAATAGAAATGAAAACTGAAAAATTTCCGAAACATGTTTTAAATTTTATTTAAAATTAATATATATATATTAATAATTCAAATTATGAAATGATTAAAATTAATATATTAAATTTTAAAATTAAACAGACTGTTTAGAAATACTCATTACATTAATACAAATATTTTTATGAAAAATCATATATTTTCCCAAAAAATGTGAGAAGAGTGACATTATTTCATATATTTTTGCTAATCTGTGTACTATCTGGCTTAATAGAAGACAGCTGGATTTTTATAGCTGCTTCTGCATTCATTCTTTAGTGATATATTATTTTGGTTGAAGTATATGAATATGTGGCTTCACACATATGTAGTTGAAAAAGGAAGGGGTATTTTTATAAGTAAAAGAGATCTTGGTATTATTATGAAAATAGTTTTGACCTCACAGACCCTTTAGGGTCTGCAGACCGCATTGGAGGACTGCTGCTAAAAAGTATAGTCAATCATCATTTTAACTCACTTCATTGTTGTCCTGAGAAGCATTACAGACTTGCACAATCTACTATGTTCTTTTAATTAATAATTAAGCTCTCTAATTAAGTCACATATCTTATGGTTGGTTAGGAAAAATCTCAGATGAGAGCCAAACCACCTTTGATGCTTAACAGCCACGTGACCCCCTCACATCATGCCCTCTGAGCCCGAGTCTTCTTTTCCAGCCTTATCTTCTTTAGAACCATACCCTAATCAGTGGAAAATTGAAAACAGAGCCCAATGTGTTGACTTGCTAGGCCTCCCTTAAGGAAAGTGCTAGACCACTCAAGAATTACGCTGGTTACAGGACCAGTCCACAGACTACAATTCCACATCCAGAGTAGGTCTTTCAAGGAGTTATTCATAAATGATCAAAACAGTGTGGGAAAAGACATCTGGGGTACATTTATTGAGCTCAGTATGAGCTGGTTGTGTGATCTAACTAAGAAAGCTAAGGCGATTTTAGGCTACATTGAAGTGGTACGGCACACTGAACTACAGAGGTGGAAGTCTCGTGGGACCCTGCCTTGTGCAAACTACACAGAAAGTACTGGGTTCAGTTCTGAATACCACATTTCCAGAACACCACCGATATTCTGGAAGAGGATTCAGCAGCAGAAAACTAAGATGACAAAGGACGTGAGTCAGTGAGTGAGAACAGGCTGAAGGAATTGGGAGGCTTAGCCTGTAAAAGAGAAGACTTGGGCCAAGAGCCCTCAGAGCTGTCTTTTAATTATTTGAGGGATGGTAACAAAGAATGAGAAGAAATGGTTAGAATATGCAAAAAGGAAGATTTAACTTGATATATGGAGACATCTAGGTGGTGCCTTGGATAGAGCACTGGGTCTGGAACCAGGAAGACTCATCTTCTTGAGTTCAAATCTGGCCTAAGAAACTTCTAGCTGTGTGACCCTGGATAAGTCACTTCACCTTGTTTGCCTCCATTTTCCTCATCTGCAAAATGAACTGGAGAAGGAAATGGCAAACTATTCCAGTACCTTTGCCAAGAAAACCCCAAAGACGTCAGAAAAGTCAGAAGCACTTAAAGCTTCCTAATGGACCTGCACCAGGAGGTAGCAAGTTCCCTCTTGCCAAAAGATTCCATTCTAAAGGTTAGATTAAAAATAATTCAAGAGTATTCTCTTTTCAGATATGGTTAGATTAGATGAACTGCAAAGTCCCTTCCAATTCTAAAAATGTTATTTTAGGATAATCTAACAATTTTGGGTCAGTTGGCTAATGAGACCCAAACCATAGGTTTGTTCTACAAAGTAGTCCAGTCAACTTGGTTCTCTTCTTTAGATATGAGACATTGCACCCTTGATCTCAGCCAATCAGATCACATATCTTTTGGTCCTTTCCAGAGGTACCTTTGAACCAAGTAACCAGGGTTCTAATCTTTTTTAAATGTTTTTTAAAATTTTTTTTAATTTAAATTATTTTTAAAAAGTAAAACATACTTTTAAAGTCAATATGCATTAACATTTTCTCCCTCACTTTCTGAAGTCTAGACAATCAACAAAATAGTAAATCAAGCCCTGATTATATTCTAGAGTTTGCCGGTTTCTGAGGTGTAAATGCTTATGCTAAAAATTTAACAGTTAACTGTTGCAAACGAGTACAGATTGGCCCCAGCACTCCATTACTGTTATTCCAATGTCTCCCTCCCCTTCCCTGTCACCCTTTGTAACAGGAGTTTTTAAAAGAGGGAAAAATGATTCAGCAAAGCTAACCAACACATTAGAAGAGTCTAGTATTGTATTTAACATTCCAGTTCCAGAGTCTCCCACCTCTAAAGAAATTGGGGTGGTCTCTCCTCTTATCATTTCTTGGAACTACGTTTATTAACATTGATTTTACAGCGTTTAATTTTGATTTTTTCCTGGTCTTTCCATTTACACTATCAGTGCCCATTATGCATGTTTTTTCTAGTGTTACTAACTTTATGTCACATCAATCCCTATGCCTTGCCAAGAGCCTCTATAATGACTATATCTATCACTTTTCACAGCATAGTAATATCCCTTTTATCCATTTACCACATTTGTGTAGCCATTCCTAAGCTGATGGACATCCACTCTGTTTCTAGTTCTTATCAGTTGTCAAGGTGATCTTCCTGAAGTACAGATCTGACCATTCAGTAAACCCCAGCAACAACTTATTGTCCCTCCCTAGGATGAAACAGGAAATCCTCTGGCTTTTAAAGCCCTTCACACCCGGCCTCCTTCCTGTACATTTCTAGTCCTTTTTGCACTATATGTCCCTTTACATTCTCTACAATGCAGTAACACTGGCCTGTCTACATAACACTCCATCTCCAACTCAGGACATGTTCACTGGCCATCCCATGTGTCTGGAATGCTCTCCCTCCTCACTTCTACCTCCTAGCTTCCCTGGCTTCCTTCCACTCTTATCTCAAATCCTACCTTCTGCAAGAGGCCTTTCCCAGTTCCATCTCTGCCCCCCTCCAACCCTGAATGCTAGTAGCACCTTCCCTCTGGGATTACTTCTCATTTGCACTGTATCTTGTACATATATAGTTGTTAACACATTGTTCCTTCTGTTAAGATTGTGAACTCACTGTGGGCAGGAACCATGCTTTTGCTTTGACCACAAAAAAGGTGCTAAGCAGCTTAGTATACATATTTGGCTATGGGAGGGGATTAAAAAAAAGTATTGGCCTTCTCAGGGTATATGCTAGCTAGCAGCAGAATCTTTGGCTCAAGGGCCTTTTGGTCACTTTCTTAGCATTATTCCAAGTCACTTTCCAGAATGGTTGAACCAGTTCATCAGCAGTAGAGCAGAGAGCCATCTAACATCACCTATTCGCGTTTTTGTGGTTATCTTTGCCAGTCTGTTGAGTATGAGGTGAAACCTCAGAGTGAGGGAATTCACTCTTAGTTCTATCGGCATCAGATGTGACTCTGAACTAATAGACAGGTAAAGGGGGCAGATAAAAGACAGTGGAAGAATTGGTATTACTTATGTTTATTACTAGAAGAACAAATCAATGAAAAACTTTTCTTGATATGCTTTTGTAAAATACTTCACACTGTAGATATTGTTAACAGAATGGAAATTATTCCTATTAATCACCAGATAAATATGACCAGTATTGTAAGGTGGAAGAACATTGATTCTGGAATCAGAAGACCTGGGTCCAGTCCTGTCTCCTATACTACCCATAGGACCTTAGGCAAATCATTCAACCTTCCTAACCTGAGTTTCCTCCAGTGTAAATGAGGGAGTTGGAATACAGGGCCTCTATTGTTTCCAATTCTAAATTTGTGATCCTAAGACCCATTAAGATCTGTGCTTCGTGTCTGGTATGTGTATTTACTCTCTAACTTTCTTTTTTTGCTGTATAATTTGGGGTATTTTTGCTTCTTGACGCAGCAAATGCATCCCATGTAACTGATATTTTTAATCTGTTTTATTCATAAATTAGGTACTTCATGAAGATACTCCAATTCCAGGCACAGACCTGAAACTCTCCTATTTGAGCTCCAGAGCAGCAGGGTACAAGTCAGTCTTGAAGATCACCATGACTCAGTCTGTTATACCATTTAATTTAATGAAAGTTCATCTGATGGTGGCAGTAGTGGGAAGACTCTTTCAAAAATGGTTCCCAGCTTCACCAAATCTTGCATATACGTTCATATGGGACAAGACTGATGCATATAATCAGAAAGTCTATGGTTTGTCTGAAGCTGTTGGTGAGTTCCATAGATGTTGCTGGTTGTTTATTTTTTAATGCCTTCATTTAAACTTTTGTTTCAAATTCATAATGATTATAGAACTAATTATAGCTCATGGAAATTCAATGGCATCAATCAGAAAGGGAGACAGGAGGGAATTTTGGAAGGAACCTCTCAGTTATCCTGGAGAAAGAAATCTGCTACCTGGTGCATAGCATTCGGTAGAGAAAGGTTAAGTGTACCACCTGAGAGAAAGGAGATGCCTCCCTTTATTTTTTGGAGTGAAGACTGTATCCCACGGGAGCTTGGATGAAATTTCATGTTGGGGTCATGCCCTTTCCCCCTCCTTATTTATCTGTATTTCTTCCCTCTGTTATACTTCTCTATTTTTTTCCTGCCTTACTGTAATCATGTATTATTTCTATGGTGTTTTTCTCCATTTTCTCCTTCCTTTTTTCTTCCCTGCATTTCTTCCGTTTGGCTCAGTCACCTAGTCAGAGTGATATTGAATAGTAGAAGATATCTCAGCTAAGTCTAAATCCCAAATCAGCTCAATCATTTAACCCAAACTGAATGAACAGTCACTTTACTCAAGCAGCAAATCAATTAAGTAGAAAAAGAAAAAACAAATCAAGTCAAACCAGTTGTTGAAGTGAATTGACTGGATGATATAGTCAGAGTAGCTGAACTTGGTATGTGCATTGGCATAGCCTCAGGCCCAGAGAATCAGAAACCAAGCTCAGAGTGGGAAGTATTTAGGGCATGGGGAATTTGTGTTCTGTAACTCATTTCAGGCTAAAATGTCAGTAATATTTAAGATGGAAACATCTTTCTAGAGCCTGAGTTATCCAGTTCATGTAACCACACAACTGGGGATTCTTTCCTTCATTTCGAGTGCAAGCTCTGATGTTCCGTCTTACTAGGGGCTAGCATGGTGTCTTGCACACCATAGGAATTTAATAATTATCTGTTAAAATGATTTGAAACCTTTATTTTTACTTTCATGCTTGCTAATTTACTCCTCAATTACTTACATTCAGTTCTAGTATTTACACATGAAAACAGTATAATTCAGTAGCCTTTTTCACCCCTCTGAAATATCCTTTGTTTCCAGTAGTCTTATCAGTTAACATCAGAAATGGAATAGCAAGAATTTAGTTATCACTTATGATTTTTATTTATAATCAGTCAGTGAAGTTTGAATTACCAATTACCAGACCTCCACTTCACTTTGTATTTTGTCAGTACAACCTATGGTGTCAGAATATTGCAGGAAAAATATATTGGGTAATTGAAAAATCTCAGGGGACCATGCATTTAAAAAAAAATTTAAGTGAAAATGTTTATATTTTCTGAATTATCAAGACAAAATTTTTTTCACAAGATAAATGGAAGAAGTATAGTATCCTGAGAATACAATGTGAAAAAATTAGCAAAATAATAATAAGCTGCATTTCTACCTGCAGTTGGGAAAATGAAATGTGATTTGTTGTCATTCCAGTGTCTGTCGGATACGAATATGAATCTTGTTTGGACCTGACTCTGTGGGAAAAGAGAACCGCCATTTTGCAAGGCTATGAATTGGATGCATCCAATATGGGTGGTTGGACACTAGATAAACATCACGTGCTAGATGTTCAAAATGGTAAGATATTTCCTATCACTAGTAAAAAAAAAAAAAGAAGGAAAAAATTAAGACTATTTTTTAAAATATTTCAAGTTCCTTTATCATACTGTTGAAGGGAGAAAGTAGGTCATCTTTGGGGGGGGGGGGGTTAGAGTGTTGTTTTTCTCCTTGATTCCTCTCCAGGATTATTTAAAGATTTATTTGTAAATCTTAGTGTGATGATACTTGTCTCATTTCTTAAGGATCAACAATGTGTATTGGTGTGGGTATTTCTTCCATCAATGTATACTGAATCCTTTCAAAGCTTAATAAGAAGTTATTATGATAGAAAAACTTAATCTCCGGATGACCAGCCCTGTAGTGATGAGCCTCTCTAAATTTAGCTAATCTGGTGTTCCTTGGTTCAGAGACTCAAAATCCATCAGTAGACACAAACTAAAAGCCATTCTACCTTGGTAGGACATTTCTAACCTTGCATTCATATGGCATAGCCTTTTGAAAACTAAAGGTCAGGCCACCCAGCAACATCATCTGAGACATGTTAGGGTTAAATTAAGTGTCTAAGGGCTCTTCTAACTCTAAATTATATGACTTTATGATAGATTAAACTTGGATTTAATCCTAAATTTCAAGGAAGTGATAGGTTAGTGTGATACCTTTAATACAGCTTTATTGACATTCGGTGCTCAGTAAAAAGATCAAGCAGAGATGCTTCCCATGAATTCAGACATCAAGTCAAATGTGAGAACTAGACCATAACAAAAAATATTGCGAACTTGACAGAAAAAATTATTTGAAAAGATGAGTCAACTTTAATTCACAAGGTGAATTGATTGTGACTTGAAATTATATCCAAGAGTTGAGTTTGACAAGTAGTGACTTTTCAAAGTGATGTGTGTCTAATTGAATAAACAAAATGATTTGTAACCATGACAAAGTGGATGAGGTATGGAAATTTGAGGAGCAGAAATAGGCAAAAATGTAGACAGTGACAGGTGCTTGGGTGAGCACCCTGAAACATGGAAATAAATATTCTAATGCTTATCCTTCCATTCTGTCGTAACAGAGGAGTGTCGAGAAGGACCAATCTTTCAAAGTAATAGCTGAATAAATCAGGTGCAGTGAGCAGTGTGCTGACTTGTCAGGATTCTTCTGACAAACATTATAGAAATAAGTTCTTTTTGCAGAATTGGAACTCCATGATTGTTGAAAGTTATGTAACCAAAAGAAGAAAGATTTTAGGTGTTATCAATGCATTCTTTTCTGTATCCTGGGTAAACTATGTTATTATTTTGCAGTCTTACTGAGATTTCCTCTCTTAAAATCTGAAGTCTGTTTTATCCTTCTTGATTGCTTACTAATGTAAATAACAGAGCATTTAAAAATAATCCCCATTGGTGTAATGTGATGTTTTTTTTTCCTGCTCTGTTACTTACTCTAGGCAGGGATAAGGGAGGGGCAGAGAAGAAGGAACAGCATCTCAGCCTCTTCATGTGTATTTTCTTAGAGTGTGATTGTATTAGCAGCAAATCAGCAAAGAAACATAACCATTAGATAAAGAGCTGCTTTGAAATTTGGTCTAGTCAATAAAACACATAACTGGAAAGCATAAAGCAGCAAGAAGTTTACTCAGATTGTAACATGCTGAGATGTGAGCATATGCACCCAACAATAATAGCCGACCATCAACAAGGCACAGTCATGGATCATTAGCAGAGGTTGGCAGACTATGGCCCACAGGTCAAACCCAGTCCACTGTCTGGTTTTGTACAGCCTACTAGTGGTGGGTCAGATTTGGCCCTTGGAGAACTGTTTGCTGACCTCTGATTTATAAAACACAAATACAGTTAAAGAATATAAATTTAAAAACATTTCCAAGTTTGAAACATATTCTGTGTTGGGAATTTTCTCTTTACTTTGAGAAGAACAGAATAGTCATTGCACTTTGTTTTCATGGTCACTTAACCTACCCAAGCCTCAGTTTTCTCATTTATAACATGGGAATAATGTTTTTTTGCTACCCTTCTCTGAGTTACTTTGATTTTTTTTTTTGCTTTTTGGAGAGGGGAAGACAGGGCAATTTGGGTTAAGTGACTTGCCCAAGGCCACACAGCTAGTAAGTGTTAGGTGTCAAAGGTCATATTTGAACTCAGGTCCTCCTGATCCCAGGACTGGTGTTCTATTCACTGTGCCACCTAGCCACCCCACTCTGAGTTATTTTGAGGAAAGCACTTTACAAATCCAATAAATATGTGCTAGTAGTAATAAGGGTAGCAATTACTACTAATAACAATAACAAAAGCTTTACTTTCATTGCTTAAAACAGAATTCAGTTTAAAGAGAACCCACCTACCCAGGCCTGTTTTCTCATCTGTAAAATGGGAAGAATAATGTTTCTGTTACCCTTCTCTGAGTTATTTTGAGGAAAGCACTTTGTAAATCTAATAAATCTAGCAGTAATAATCTAATAGTAGTAGCAGTAGTCATTACTACTAATAACAACAACAAAAACTTTACTGTCATACCTTAAAACAGAATTCAGAGTAGGCTACGCTTCCATAACACTTTTCCTTATAACATTCATCCTATGTACATGTTGAATATCTACATATACATAAACACTTATTATCAAGTGTAGACTTTTAACAGGAAAAATAAAACCCTTTAAGGTACAGTGATGTTCAGAAAATCACTGATTATTTTGAACAGCCTGAAAAGTGTCAGAGGTTCAAATTCCATCTTTCATCCTATAGCCCTGTATAGCCCTGGGCAAGCCCCTTAGCATCCCTGGGCCTCAGTTTCCTCATATCTAAAATGAGGGAGCTGTGCCAAATGGCCTCTGATTTCTCTTCCAGATCTAGACCTATGATCTCATGTTTGTTTATTATAAAATGGGCAGCGAGGTGGTACAGTGTATGGTATAGAATGCTAGACTCTATATTAAAAAAAAAAAAGTCGGAAAGACCTGAGTTCAAATATAGCCTCAGAAACCTCCTCATGGTGTAAGAAGTCATTTAACTTCCATTTGCCTCAATTTCCTCATCTATAAAATGAACATAGTAATACTACCTACTTCCCAAGATTATTGTGAGGATTAAAGGAGACAATACTTGTTAAGCACTTAGCACAGTGCCGGCATAAGCTAAGTACTATGTAAGTGTTAGTTATTAGTAGTAGTATTATAAACCCACATGGAAAAAGGAAACAATCTCTTATGTCTGTATCAGCTATTCTAAAAAAATAGTCAATCAATAGAATCAGCTCTTTCCAATCAACAAAGTTCATTTCAATTATTAGCCAATTATAGCTACTAAAAATATTTCTCACTATGTACTGCTTTAATTTTAAATTAAATATTTTCCCATCCAAATCTAAGATGCAGTGGAAGATGAGTATTATCAAAGCTATAACTTTTCAAGGGATTTCTTTTAATAAAAGAAAAAAATGAATGTGTCTATTCTACAGGTATACTCTACAAGGGAAATGGGGAAAATCAATTCATTTCTCAACAACCTCCAGTGGTCAGTAGTATCATGGGCAATGGACGGAGGCGCAGCATTTCATGCCCAAGCTGCAACGGTCAAGCTGACGGCAACAAGCTCCTGGCTCCGGCCGCTTTGGCTTGTGGGATTGACGGCAGCCTGTATGTAGGAGATTTCAACTATGTACGGCGGATATTCCCTTCTGGGAATGTAACTAGTGTTCTGGAACTGAGGTATGTATGGCTTTCCTTAATTTGGGGATGGTGGAAATGCCACATTGCATAATGAATTCAAATGGAATACTTTTTTGACATTTTAATACAAAAGGGAAACAGCTTTAAAAAAAAAAAACTGAGGCTAAATTACTAACCTATTTATCTAGACAGATCTTCCAAGTGTTTAAATTAGTCCCTAGGAATGCTAGGTCCTTTGTGGGGGTCAGGAAAAGCCCAGGTTTAAGTATATTCATTCTGTCAGGCCATTAACGTGGTTTACCAGGACTTTGCTGAATGGTCCCCTAACGGACCAATATAAAAATTCCTCATTGGCTACACTGAGCAACCAGCACACTGGGGGGATATGGCTGAGTGTTTATAATTACTTTAATTTCCTTCAGAACAACCTTGTGATATAGGTTGATAGATACCGTTACCCTCATTTCACAAGTGATGAAATTGAGGAGTGAACTGTTTAAGGAAGCTGCCTTTAGATCGTAGTACATGGCAGTGAGATGAGCAGAAATATGCTATTACCATTCCCCATGGCTGCATTTCTAAGCTTTCCTTTAATCCACTTACTACAGAGTTATTGTCAAAAGTTTTCTTGGTTAATGTAAGAGTGATAACAAAATATTCTAACAGTCAAAATCAATGTCTCACTTTACAAGTAAATTAATTTGTCTCACTCTATGAAATTCACTTCTAGTCTTATTTCTGTTAAATTAACAATATTCTGTTAAAAAAGATAAAATATCTATGTTCTACTCATTCTTTAACTTCTTTGTTGACTTTCTCTAACTGAACTTTTTTTTTACCTTTTCTTTATCTGCTCCTCCCAAGAAATAAAGATTTTAGACATAGGTAAGCATATTATTTAAAGGTGATTTTATGTTTTCAGTGCCCATTTTACTTCTTAAGCATTCATTCTGAATTCAGTTCTTTTTAGTTTATTATGAGAGAAGACACCTAATATCAGAAAAATGATTAAGCTGTTATAAAAGTAAACCTTTTATTTATATTTTATTCTAAATGTTAAGTGGTAAAAGTGATGGATGCTTGTTCCTGGCCATATCTTTTAAAAAATATATATTTGGGCTGTGTTTCTGTGAATGGCTTTTGAGTTCATTCATTTTTTTCCAGTCATGCCCGACTCTTCATGAACCCATTTGCAGTTTTCTTGGCAAAAATGCTGGAGTGGGTTGCCATTTCCTTCTCCAACTCTTTTTACAGATGAGGAAACTGAGGCAAAGTTAAGTGATTTGCCTAGGGTCTCACAGCTAGGAAGTATATGAGTTGGATTTGAACTCAAGAAGAGTTCAGAGAGCCCCCAGGACCGGCGTGCTATTCACTGTGCCACTCAGATGCCCTGTGAATGGCATAGTCAGAAAAAAGAATGAGCCCAAATCAGGAATGGGGGCAGAGTGTAAGTGGGGCTGGGTGAACACAAGAACCACTTAAGGCCTTTCAGGAAAGTTCCTGCTCATCTTTCAACATGTTTATTTTTTCAGACCAAACCCCTGGGACTGTCAGCTGTTGACATTCCCACCCAGCTTTTATCTTGAATTACCTCTCTGCTTCCACACAGTCAATATGAAGGGGGCAATGGAGGGTTGGGAACCAGATAACACAATATAGTTTGGAAACATTCCCTCCCACTGACCCAGCCGCTGACTCAAAGCTGGCACAGGCAGAGGGGATGGCAGCAGCCCAGTACAGGATTATTTGGTTGTGTGCGAGGAGAAGGAATGGAGAAGTGCACTTTCCACTCAAACCTGAGATTTATTTCTATTAAGATGTCAATAAACCAATGTGAAACTTCAAATGACAGCACAGTGCATTGTGGGGAAGAAAGTTTTGAAGAGACTAGGGAGTCAGTAATTCTGCTGATAGGTTCTTTTTGCTCACTGGTTTGGTTGGTTTTTTTTTTCATTTAAGGCAAAACCATTTAACTTTTTCAACCCAAGTGTTGTTCCCAGCATTCTGTCCTGCCCTCGCCAGGCAGTCTGTCACCTCTGCCTGAGATGCTCTCCTCCTCATCTGGAATCCCTACCTTCAAGGCAGGGCTCATGTTTTTATCTTTCACACATGGCAGGAGCAATGTAAAGACTGCAAGTCAAGAAAACCTAAGTTTGAAACCTGAGTCGGGCATTTAACTGGCTGTGTAATCACTGGGCCTCTATTTCCTCATCTGCAAAATGGAAACAATAACAGCCCCTACCTCACAGCGTTGTTGTGAGGAACAAATGAGATAATAAGTATAAAACCCTTCACAGACCCTATAGCGAGCTAGTGCTAGAAGTTTGTTGAATTGAATTGACAGCATCAGCAACTAATCAAAGTAATATATTTGCAAAGGAACAGGATGTGAGAAATTGATGTTTTATGGTATTGATTTGTCCTGTAAGCTGATGACCCTTTTGTTGTTTTCTGAAGATGGATGCCTTTTAAATTCCAATTTTCATAATAATACAGACAGACAGAATGATTTGAAAATTTGTTTTCCTTAAACCTCTTTTTTAAGTAACCCCTCATTTGGTCCCACTGATTCTCGCAGATTAAATCTGTGTTCAGATAAGTAGTATTCTAAGAAAAATCTCTGCATGACAAGCATATTTCCAAGCTTAAGTTATTGACTTAGTTAAGGAAGTCTTCCCAAATACAAAGCTCAAGAATCATAAAATAATTTGGAGAAGCTTTTTGGCATTGGTTGTAATGGAATTTGACTTGTAGTTGATAGTTTCTTAATTCTAAAAGGAGTTTATACTTGAGTTCTCAAGAAGTCATGAACAGTAAGATATGAGGAAGAAGGAATTATTCAAGGATTAAAACTGGCTGGAACTGAAGTAAAAGTTTCTAGCCTTGCAGGCAGTCCAAAAAGTTTTCCCTATCTCCGCACCTCATTCTACATTTAGCTAAAACCTGTGCTCAAGAAAAGATGAGGCAGTAACAGTGACACCCTGAAGCGCAGGCTTTTACCTAGAAAACACATCTCAAGATCCAGGCCTGAAGAAGAAGGATGGGGCAGTGGAGGAGGGCTGGGAGATAAAGACAGGAAATCAAGCTGGGAAAAAAAAGGCTTAAAATGGTTACTTTGGTTTGGATTTTCATGGTACAAGATTGAAAAAGAGACAGCGTAATGTCCAAGGCATTCTTAACTGGCTATTCAGATCAGTTACACAGGTAGAAAGGTAGAAAGGAGCTGGCAGGTCAGGATTGAAAGTTCTCAGGACAGAGGGGAAGGCCAAGGAAACAGACCTGGGAATCACTGATTCCCCAGAAAGTCACAGGGTCCTAGCTAGGATCCCAGGGAATGTAGCCTTCATCACTGTGGCACGCTAGACTGAGCACAGCACATGGAATCCAAGGACCTAGGTTTCCAACCCCAGCTTTGCTATTTATTACCTGTGTGACCCTGGGAAATCAGTCAGGACAGAAATATTTACTGTGTCAGACTCTGTTCTGGATGCTGGGAATACAGAGACACAAGTGAAAGAGCCTGTCCTCAGGGAGCTTACAGTCTAGGAGTTCAAGACAACATTTATCTATACATATATACAAGATATCTCTCTCTGCCTCTATAGATAGATATGTAGATAACCGGGGAGGGGAAAGGCTCTTGCAGCTAGGGGGCATCAAGAAAGGCTTCATTTCATGTAGAAGGTGGTACTTGATCTGACCCTTAAAGGAAGCTTCCTAACAGGCAGAGCTGATGAGGGAAGACATTACTGGCATGGGGGACCACCAGTACAAAGGCATTTTATTTTGTTAAACATTTCCTAATTATATCTTAATCTGGTTTTGAACTACAATTTGGAGTTTTCCAGCCCATGTGCCACAAATCTGACACAACTAGATTGTTCTTTCAACCCTTTCCAGTTACAAATATGTGATTCTACTTTCTGAAGGCCAAACAAGTCATTAAGTAGTAAAATCAGAATGAAAAGGTGGACCTTCTGACTCCCAAATCATATGCCTTTTCCCCTATACCGTGATACTATAGGAGTGGGTAGGATTACCATAGGAGAGATGATGGAAAGAGAGGCAATATGATACAACAGGAGCCCTGAATTCTAATCCTTTTCTCTCCCATGAATTGACGGTGACCTTGGATCTCTTTATCTCACTTGACCTCAGTTTTCTCACCTGTAAGATGGGGTCAGATTGGAAAAGCTCCAAAGGCCTTTTCAGCTCTATGAACCTAAGAAGTTTCACAAGAGTAACTTAGAGAATATCTTCTTCAGTTGCTGTGGAAGAGGAAGAAAAGCCAAGAAAGAGGGGTGGTCAGAGCATCAAATGTTGCAGAGAGGTCAAGGAATGTGAAACTGAAGGGGGAAAAAAACACTGGAGGTCATGGGTGGCTCTTGAGAGAAGAGTTCCTGCTGAGTGGAGAGAATGGAGTCCAGATGGCAAGTGACTAAAAGAATGGTGGGGAGGAAGTGGAGGCACTTTTTTTCTAACAGTGAAGATGGGAGAATGACTTCAGTGGGGAACAAGGTTGAGAAAGGGGATGGTTGTTTTGGTGGTTGTTGTTTTAAACCATACTGGAGACCTAGACAAACTTATGGACAGAGGAGGAAAGAATCTGTAGAGAAAAAAAGGTTAAAGATACACAAAAGGAAATAATGAAAATCAGTAGAGACTAGAAGGGGCGGGATCAAGGACACAGGGGAAGCGAGTACCCTGGGTAAGGAGAAGGGTCATTTCATTGTCTGAAACAGGAGGACAAGCATCAACCCAAAGAAGTTCTGTGTCAGAGATGGAAGGTGGGGGGTTTCAGCTCAAACTTGATCTCAGCAAAGCAGCACTGTGAGAGAAAGAGTAGACGTGAAATAGGGTGCTTCAGAAAGTTTGGGAATTCCAAAAGGAGTCAGTAAGAGGTGAATAAGAGAATTGTTGGGCAGCAGTGAGGACCTAGATGAGAGTAGGTAACATAAATTTGCACTGGAACCAGCCAATTTCAGGGTCTATACAAAGTAAGCAGTTAATAAATGCCATTTCATTTATTCATTCATTCATTTATTCACTGATGAATTTCTCCAGTAATACTGGACAGCCCAGAAACAGGTGAAGGGAGATGGCAGGCATTACCTAGAACTGGAGATTTTCAGAATTAAAATAACACTGTGAGGCAAGGAAAGACCATTTGCTTTGTTTTTGTTTTGTTGTTTTAGTTTGGATTTTTTTTGTTGTTGGATTTCTTTTGCTTTTTGGAGGGCAATTGGGGTTAAGTGACTTGCCCAAGATCACACGGCTAGTAAGTCTTAAGTGTCTGAGGCTGGATTTGAACTTGGGTCCTTCTGACTCCAGGGCTGGTGCTCTATTCACTGCACCACCTATCTGCCCCAAAACCATTTGCTTTGGACTTACAAAGTCATAGCTTATAACTAGGGTTCTTTGGGGATTCATGACTTAAACGCTCTTCATTTTACAGATTTGGAAACTGAGGTCAAGAGTATCTAAGGAATTTGCTCAGTGATACAGCTAGTAGGTGTCTGAAGTGAGATTCAGACCTGGGGCTACCTGACTCCAAGTCTAGCACTCTATCCCACTTCCCCCCAGGACCTGGATTTACCAACCCCTCACCCCAACGGTGTCACTGTCTGTAGGAGCTTAACCTCCATATGAGTCACTCTACCTTTTGTGACCTCAATTACCCATCTATAAGATGAGATATCTTAGCTCTAAATCCATTCAGTGACCCCATGATAGAAGGTGAAAGGAGCGAGGGGATGGATGAAGGAGCCTTGTGGTGCTTCAAAGTGACAGACTCTGGGGGTCTAGACCTGGGGTGGGGAACCTTTGGCCTTGAGGCCAATGTGGCCTATTAGTGAAGCCTATGGAAGTAGAACAGGGATGAGGAGCAGCAGATAGAACCCAAAATTCCACTGAGGACAGGCTGGCAGATAGGCTGCTACAAGCAAACAGGACCTAAGTAGACCATGCTACCTAAAATATCTTAGGCAAAAATATCCCCCAGGCATTCCCATTCCTACTGTGGCTCCTTGTCAGCTCATTCTTAGGCCCTGAAACCACTACCTGAAATGTCCACATAAACCTAGCCGTGCTGAGCTCATCTGCTCCCAGAGGAGCAGGGCCATAGTCATTCACTTGTTTTGTCAGCATCTGAGGCAGAGAGGAGGTTAGATTCTGGGCCAGAAGGTACCTGAAGCCCACTGAGCCCAAGCCCTTCATATTATAGATGACAAACCTGGGCC
The DNA here is from genome assembly GCF_028583685.1 of Petaurus breviceps papuanus. NCBI lineage: Eukaryota > Metazoa > Chordata > Mammalia > Diprotodontia > Petauridae > Petaurus > Petaurus breviceps. Next base: position 56,893,830 of record NW_027185655.1, on the reverse strand, counting down.
CCAGAGGTGATACAGCTTGGCCAAGATAACACACAAGCATCAGATTTGGGGGATTTGAACATAGGGCCTCTGATCCCAAAGCCAGTGCAATCTAAGCCATTGAATCATGATTCTCTTGGGTTGGATGTGGGGACAGAGTCATACTGGTGGGGGGCCTCGCTGTCAAAAGGTTGGAGAACATGGGGACGCTAGGTGGACTAGAACATCGAGCACTGGGAATCGGGAAGACCTGATTTCAGTTCTGGCTTCATATACTTCATAGCAGTGGGACCCTTGGGTGAGTTACTTCATTTCTCTGGGCCTCATCTGTAAAATGAGGGTAATAATAGCACTTACCTCCCAGGGTTGTGGGGATGATGAAGAGATTTAACCTACTTAAAATGCTTTGCAAACTTTACAGTGATGTATGAGTATTAGCTACACATAAAAATGAAGATGCCTGGGTGGGTTATCAGGGCTGTGTTAAAATGGGTGGAGGTTCATTGTGTAGTCTTCTCACAGGTACCTTGGGTCTGCCCAGCAGTCTAGAGCCAGAATTATAACAGCCATAGACAGATTACTCACAAACCATGATCTGTTACCCAGAAAATAAGTGTCTGCTTGGCTAAAATTGTCATAACACTTCTGCTAATGAAGCAGGTTTTCTTGTAGTTGTTGTCACTGGATGGCAGTGCAGTTCATTCTGGTGCCCCCACATCCCTTTGACCTTTACCCACTCCACCCTGGTGTGACTAAGTCTTGGTCCCTAGACCACCTGTTACAAAAGCTGAGCTTCTCAACAGGCTGTTGTGCTTTGAAGGTGGGGGGAAGGATGTATACAGTCTTCCTCCGATGCCTCGTTGTAGAAGGGAAGTGACCTTGGGTTCTTGAAGACTATTGCCAGTGGAGAACAGATTCTGACAAGTCTCACCAAACTATGATATTAAAACTTATGCACTTTAAGATCTGCAATGTTCTTTACACACAATCCCATTTGATCCTTACACCAACCCTAGGAGGTAGGTGCTGTCATTACTATTATCCCCATTTTCCAGATGAGGAAACTTGAGAACAAGAGAGTTTAAATGACTTTCCCAGGGTCAGAGAGGTAATGTGTATGAGGCCAGATTGAACTCGGGTGTTCCTGACTCCCAAGTCCATTGATGTCTCTACTATGCCACATAAAAGGGTCACAGATTTAGAACCTGTGATCTAGAGGGGTCCCTAGAGGCTATCTTAGTCACCAAGGAGACCCAGGAGGGTGAAATAATGTGCAAGGTCATGTGGGCAGGAAGTGTCATAGTCTTGATTTGAACTCAGGTCATCTGATTACAAACCAGTGTGAGACAGACTGAAGATGATGTGTCTGTAAACAAGGACCAACCTCATTAAATTGAGAGGCTGGGATGAGAGAAACTGAAGTCAGGGAAATAGGCTGATTATGAAGGCACTGAAATGCCCAACAGTAACTCATCTTGGAGTCATAGGATCATAGGGACATAGAGCCCATCAAGTCCAATGCCTTGATTGTTCAGATAAAAAAATAAAGGTGGGTGTGGCTAGGTGGTACAGTGAATACAGCACGGGCCCTGGAGTCAGGAGGACCTGAGTTCAAATCCAGCCTCAGACACTTAACACAAAAACTAGCCGTGTGACCTTGGGCAAGTCACTTAACCCCAATCGCCCCTCCAAAAAAAACCCAAAGAAATAGAGGTGAAGGTTAAGTGACTTGCCTAGGGTCACACAGCTAGCAAATATCTGAGGCAGGACTGGAACCCAGGGACTGGGGTCAGAAATACTTTGAAGGCAGAATTGACAGAACTTAGTCCCATGAAAAGGAAGAAAGTCAAATCATCTTTTTCACCTGAGTAAGAGGAACAAATGATGAAGCAGGAGATTTCAATGTTAGGTAACTGTAGAAAAATTCACTTAAAGCGTTGCTTTGTAATTTACTTGAGCTTTCTTCACAAACAGGAAACATTCAGCTTGTCTGCCCTGCCCTTCATCCACTCTCCTCCGTCTATTGATCTGATCTGGTGACTTTAGCTATTCCTTTGTCCTCCCTTTCATGCTTCAGATATAGGTTATGGGAGAATTCTGAATGGATAATGGAAAGGAAAAGAAATCCATAAAGGTTTACATGAAATGTGGTCAATTTAATTCCAAATTTTGAAACATTTATAATTTGTGATAGGATTTTTCAAACCATACAAACACAAGCATGTCTATGTGTGTGTGTGTGTGTGTGTGCCTGCACGTGTCTGTGAACCTGTCACCTTCTGTAGTTCACTGGTTTGTACTCATTGACCCATTCAACAAACTTCATTAGTTTTTACTAATTCACTCATTCAATAAACATTAAGCAAAGGGGAAGTAAATGATGCTTGCCCTCAGTGAATTTAAAATCTACTGGGGGTGTGTGCATACATGCATATATGTATATCTGCTAAATACAAAGTAAAGTCTAGGAAGTGAGGAGAAGAGCACAGCTCACTGGGGGAGGGTGGGTATTTGAGCTGAGCTCTGAGGGCACTGTGTAGGGATTTCTGTAGGGATTCCTTTGAGGCAAGACACAAGGGGCAGTACATGCCAAGCAGAGTGAACGTTTGCTGAAAAGGCACGGAAACAGAAGGTGGCATGGTGAGGAACAATGAGAAGACCAGTTCAGCTAGAATATTGAGTGTGTGAGGAAGAGAAATGGGCAGAACCTAGGAAGGTAGAATGGAGACCCATTGTGAAGATCTCTAAAGGCCAAACATAGGATACAAGGGAGCCACAGCAAACGAGAGATGTGGTCTGACCTATATTTTAGGAACATTAACCTGGAAGCTGGGTAGGAAGACTGAATGCCAAACATAGATACTTTAAGTAGGGAGACCAGTTGAGAAGCTATTGCAATAAACCCTCCAGGTGAGAGGGGATGAGTGCCTAAATTAGGGGGGTGGCTTTGTAAGTGGAGAGAATAGGACATAGGCAAGAACAATTCTGAAGGCAAAATCATTAAGAGTTAGGAACCAGAGGATTGAGGGAGAATGAAATGTTGAGCCTGACACATTGTAAACCTGGGTGAACAGTAAAGCGAGGAAACAAGGAGTTGTGGTTGGGAGTTTAGTGAAGGATTGAGAAGAGTTTCATTCTGGAGATGTTGCATTTGAGATCCCTACAGGACATACTGAATGTACTGATCTAGGGATCATCTGCTTAAAAGTGTTAATAGACCACCAATAGAATGAGTTAGTTAGAGAAGAGGGCCCAGGCTCTGGGAAACACATAGTGGACAGGCCTAGGATGTAGGGTTGAACTGGTCATCTATATTACTGAGACTATGAACAGAAATAAATGGAACCAAAACAGGAATGAAGGACTTATAGGAGAAGAAGGGGTGGAGGACATGGTAAAATTAAAGACTAGGTTTAGGAGGGGTTGATCAGGAGAGATTGAATCCATAAGCTGGAGATGGGAATTTCAGTGCTCTGCCTCAGGGAGGTAGAATGGTTATGAAGGATGTTCAGATCAAGGGTCAGTCAGTCAGTCCGTAAACATTTCTTAAGTTCCAGACACTGTGTTAAGCCCTGGGGCTACAAAGAAAGGCAAAAGATAGTCCCTGCTTTCAAGAAATTCACAGTCTGTTGGAGGAGAAAACATGCACACATCTTTGTACAAACAAGATACATTCAGGATAAAGTGAACATGATCATAGAGGGAAGGCATTAGCAGTAATGAGGACTAGAACGGGCTTCTCGGAGAAGGTGAAATTTTAAGGGGGACTTGCAGAAAGGTAGGGAAGCCAGGAGGCAGAGAGGAGGAGGAAGAGCGTTCTTGGCATGAGGGACAGACCATGAAAATGCCTACAGCTGGGAGAGGGAAAGTCTTGTGTGAGAAACAGCAAGGAGTCTGAGGTGTCTGGAATGAAGAATTTGTGGAAGTGAGCAGTGTGTACAAAGACTGTAAAGGTGGGGGGGGGGCAATTGATGAAGGACTCTGAATGCCATACCAAGGGTTTCCTGTTTGCTTATGGAGAGGATAGGGATCCACTGGGCTTTATTCATTAGGGTAGGAAGGGGCTGGGGTAAGAAATGACATTGGCAGATCTTCCTTTAAGAACATCACTTGGATAGCTGAGTGGAGAGCAGACTGGAGTGGAGAGAGACATGTTAGAAGGAGACCAACCAGCAGGTTGCCCAGGCATGAGGTGAAGAGAGTGGATACCAGGGTGGTGGCAGTGTAAGAGGGAGGGGTGTATGTATGAGAAATGTTATGAAAGTCAAATCAACTGGATTTGGCAACAGATTGCATATGGAGAGAGAGCAAGGAATTGAGAATGACCCCTATGTTGTAAGCCCAAGTGACTGAGAGGATCATGGCGCTCTCTAACATGGAAAGTTAGGAAGAGGGGAAAGATGGAGTCAAAGATAACGAGTTCAGTTTGGGATATGTTAAGTTTAACATATCTGTGGGACGTCCAATGTGAGATGTCAGTTGGCAACTGAAGATGTCAGACTGGAGGTTCTTGGCAGAGAGATCAGAGTTGGAAAAGTAGAGAGAATTGAGAATAGAGTAGTTGAGAATAGAGATGATAATTGAGTCCATCGAAGCTAAGCGAGAGAAGAGGACCCAGGATAGAATCCTGGGGGAACCTCCGCAATTAGAGGTCGTGACCTGGATGGAGAATCTGCAAAGAAGACTGAGAAGTGTTCAAACAAGTAGGAAGAGAAGCAGAAGAGAGAAATGTCATGAAACCCCACAGGGAAGAGAGTGTCAAGGAGAAGGAGGGTGCCTGGAAGTGTCAAAAGATGCAGAGATATCATGAAGGATGAAGAGACATCAGATATGGCAATTCAAAGATTATTTTGTAACTTTGGAGAAGGAGTTTCAGTTAAATGAGGAGATCAAAAGTCAGACTGTAAGGAGTTAAGGAGAGAGAGAGAGGAAAGGAAGTAGAGGCATAGATTATAAATGGCCTTCCAAGAATTGATCCACAGAAGGAGGGAGAGGAATAAATAGGTCAGCAGAAAGGATGGAACATGGACATGTTTGCAGGGAAGCAGCCAATAGGGAGAAAATGAAGATAGGTGTGTTAGTGGCAGTAATGAAGGAAGGAATATGTTGGAGAAGATGAGTGGGAATTGGAAGTTCTTTAAAAAATTTTCTGACGTCAAGCCTAAATTTGCTTCTTTGCAAACCTCTAGTCTTTACCCGTGGTTCCTTCATCAGGATCCTGGGATCGAGTGGGGATGATAGAGGGGGCAGTCTACTGGAAAATGTGGGATGGAATGAGATCACTTCTGCATTTAGAAGGGTTTGTCTTGGCAAGAAGGGCCACCTCTCCTTGTGAGACAGACAGGGATGAAGGTCGAGATTGTGGCAGAGGCATCTGGAAGACAGAGATGAAGAAAAGGGATTAAAAAAAAGTTTAGGAAAGCCACTATGGTAAGTGGGATAGTAAGTATTGCCCTACATGTATCTGACTGAAGTGGAGTGGAAGAAGACTGATGAACACTGAGGTTAGAGTGTTTGAGAGGACACTGACTTATAAACTGAGGTTCTCAGTGGGAGGTATATGGAGAAGACAACTGTGGGTCAGAAACTGCATATCCTGAGAAATTTTGTTAACAAGAGAATAAAGAATAAAATGGAATGGGTGCTCAAAATGAATAGATGCTGTGGAGGTTAAGATTAAGGTAAATAGGAATTGGAGTAGGGAGAGAAAGAGGAGAAAGGATTTTGTGAGTAATACATATGAGGGAATATGAGATTGGGAAACCTGCCAAAGGATGAGGGAAAGAAAGGCTAAAATCTCAACATAAATGTAGGATTAAATGCCATTTGATAGGGCTACCCTATGTTCAGTGAACACAGACTCAGTGAAGGCTCAGACTCTCAGAGGTACAGGATCTCTTAGCACTAAATGGGATCAGGTCTAGAGGGCTTGGCGGATCCACATCTTTCCCAGAACCTCATCCCAAGATTCAGGGGATACCCTACACAAACCAAAAGCAAGACTCCCTCTCTTTCCAATACACACCCCACTCCCAATATCCTATTTAGAGACACCTTTATAGGTCTCTCTGTGTAGTTGGTGTAGATATGATGGTGTAGTTTCTGCACCAAATTTAATAAACTTACTTTGCTGTTTCCATTTAGTCAATAATATGCAACTCAGACTGATATTAAAAAAAAACACAACAGTCGAGATCCTCTAATTTACCCAAGTGATCTGGTTGCTAGAAATTCAGTGACTTTGCTTTTATAGACAAATACATAAGAAAAAGTTAAAAATGTGCCTTGTAACAGGACCAGTAAATTACAAAAGGTGATCAGTTGGATCAGTAAGATAACAAGACTCCCATTTCTTCTGTTGTCCTTTTTTTTTTTTTTTTTTGGAACCATCCTTCCCCTCTTTAAAGAAATTTTAAAACAAAACAAATTAGCCATTTTCTACATACCCTATCTATATCAAATCTATATCAAATATATCAACTTCACTAAGGATGGCTTGATAATTGCTGTGGTCTAAGCAAGTCAGGAATGAGTTAAGAATGGAAGTACCATGCCCCAAAGGATCTCCACTTGACCTGTATTTCTTTGCTATTAGCCGGAACTTCAATGTTATGTAAACCTTTCTAAAGTGGCGAATCATCACATGAGAGGGTTGTGCTCCTGCAGGCAACCATGGGCTTGTGTTAGACATGTATTTTGTAAACCCCTACACCCCAGCCAGCAGCTGCAACCCATTTTCAGTCACTATACTTCCCATCATTTCCTTTCTTTTCAACATGGGCACTTCCAACAATGGTACAGATCACACACATTTGGTGCAACTCTTGTCTTCCCATAGATCCTTTACTAGGATCCCACCTTGAGAGCAGGGATTCTTAAGTGTTTTTGTGCATCATGGACCCTTCTGGTGAAACCACTGTAACCTTTTTCAGAATAATGGCTTTTTTAATGCATAAAATTTTTAAATATCAAATTACAAAGGAAAAGAATTACATTAAAATATAAGTAAAAATTTTTTTAGAAAACAATTTCATAGACCCTAAAGAACTCCTGCTCCAGATTTTTTGATGTTCCATGGAGACCAGTACAGCACATTTGGAGTATGGAGGACTATCCCTCACTCCCTCTGGATGGGTTCATCTCCTATTCTGGCCATTTATCTTTTGGATGGAGGAGGAAGTGTTGTATAGTGGATAGAACTTCAGATTTAGAGTCAGAAGGAGCTTCTACAATGGAAAAAACACTGACTCTGTAGAGGACCTGGATTCGAATCCCAGCTTGGGGTTGATGATGTCCCAGGGATTCAGTGTCTTCAGGTAAAATGGAGGTTGGTTTGTAAGGCCCCTTACATCTAGCTCTATGACCTGTGATCCAGAATCAGATTCTTCCTCAGACATGACCCTGGAAAGTCATTTCTCACCTTCAATTTCTTCATCTCTAAAATGAGGCGGTTGTGTGTGAGTCCTCTCCAGCTTCTCCCAGTTCTGAGTCTGTGATCTCGGCTTCTTTCTATGGCTCCTCTTGTGTAATTCTTTGGTTTCAAATTGTCACAATCTTCTTGAAACCATCCCCCAAAAAACCTCACTGTTCTTTTATTCCCAACATATAAAGGCCATTTTAGCACGCCAGTGATTCTTATCTTGGTTTTCACGTGAGAAGGGTTGGGGATGAAGAAGTTACTTCGTTGTATAAGGCTGAGGCTTTGCTTTGTGTAAGGCTGAGGGAGCTTATTTGGAGAGGTTGGTCGTGGACAGAGGACAGCATTCAGCATCTGTCCAAATCCGTCAACACTCAATCAGTCCACTGATGTGGGCAGCCCCTCCACAGACACAGTCCACTTGCACTCTCTCCTTCTGCATCATGCTTGTCCATTTTCTTCCAGTTTCACTATCGAGCAGGGGTTCTTACTTTTTGTATGTCATGTTCCACTCTGTTGGCAATCTAGAGAAGCCTAAAGGCCCCTTCTCAGAATAATTTTAAGTACATAAAATATATATAATTAAAAAGTAAACCAGTTATATTTAAATAAAACTGTAATTTTCCCATCCAGCTTAAAAAGACCCCCTCAAATCCATCCACAGACTCTCAGCTTAAGAACAGCCAGAGAGGGATCACCCAACATGACAAGGGTTGTCTTGTCTTTCTCCTAACATCACGAATATACTAACAAACAAGCTGACTACCAGAGGCACAGAGACCAGAGAATGTCGATCCAGAGCTGGAGGGGCCTCCATGCATTCAGTCAAAGGGCTGCATTTGAGGACCTAGAGGGCCACCCGTGGCCTCAAGGCCACAGGTTCCCCACCCCTGACCAAGGCCATCTAGTCAATCCCCTTACTTTATAGATAAGGAAATCAGGGCCGGAGAGGTGAAGTGACATGCCCAGTGTCACACAGGTACTGAGTAGGACAAGGCTTTCTCCACTCATCTTTATTCCTCACTTTTATCATGAGACTAGTCCATTTTGTTGTTGTTCATACATTTCTTTGATAATATTATTTATTCCACTTCTCCATCTGTCCACATGATACTCTAAATTTGACTTTCCTGAATAGAAGAGGTGTATGTAAAACCTGGGCTTTTAATTTGAAAAGAAGTCTTGCAAATGAAGTCTTACAAAACCATGTGCGTCCTATGAGAAAAATTTGCAGGCTTTGTATACGATTCCTGCTTTCAGGGGATCAGAATAAGATACCTCTGAATGAATGAATGAAAAAAACATTTATTAAGCACTTAGTGAATGCCAGACACTATGTAAGGCCCTAGAGATAAGAAAGCAAAAATAAACAAGATGATTCCTGCCCTCGTGTAGTCCCCATTCTGTAAGGTGAATATGATCTATACAGGGCAGTGGTAGGTCAGGAGTTCTTTTTTTTAGACAGGGAAGCCATAAGAATGGTGAAAGGAGTCATAGTACAATCGACTGTCACATTCTTTCCAGGATGTGATGTAAAGGAATACAGGTCCTATTATAAGGCCCTACCATGATAAACTAAGCAGCACCCTCAGAAGCCTGCTAATGGGCAAGTGCCACTGTCCACGAGTTAGATGCCTGCATGGGCCACTCAGCCTTACACTAATGAGAACCGTGGATGGCAGTGGAATCACCTGGAGAGAGTCCTACATTGATCATGTCAGTAGCACCTCAGTATTAATGATTTGGGGCAAAAAGGCCTGGATCACAGCAGAACTGGGATGGCCACTTGCCAGAGCCCCTTGCCAAATGTAGACACATGATCTCTTCCCCTATTAGAACATTTAAAAAAAAAAATCGATCTCAGTTGAATTTGAAGGTGCCAGCCTGCATTAGTAGGAGGTGAAGCCTCACCCAGGAGGTCCCTATGCTAATGAAACCATGGGTCCAGTCCTTTTCTTATCTGCATTGTACTTCAAGGTTTACAGAGCACTTTACAGCATCCTCTCGTTTGTTGTCACAGCAGTCCTGTGAAGTGGGTACGATAACTACCATCTTTGCAGGTGAGAGGACTGAGTCTCAGGTTAAGTGTCCTTCCCATGAACACACAGCTAATGAGTATGGGAGGCTGGTCCTTTTTCCTGTCACATCACCTGCCCCATATGCATGTCCTCCATACAGAGCTATCAAGTAGAAGATATGTTTCTGCACTGAAAAAACCTGCAGTCCACACAAAAGGAAGAAACGTAAATAAGTACATTTAAATATAAGTGACAGGCAGATATACAATATATTCAAAACCAGTCGGAACTCTAGAGAGCAGGAGAGATACACAAGTCCTGCAAACTGAGATGGGAAAAACCAGACAGACTAATTCAGTAGTTACCACGTCCTCAAAATTAGTTCTTACACATATTCTCTGCCCCTAAAAGGCCAGTTTGGTTCATATCAGATTGTAGAAAAATCTATGTTAAACTGTTTTGAAACATTGTAGTAATATATTGAGGTAGCTTCTCGGTTCATTATAGGTGAAGAAACTGTCATGTTTGCAAGCATAATGTCTGGGTGCATTTGAATTTTTCTGAATAGGAAAACACTGTAACAGCACTAAACACAGCATGGTGGTTGGTTCATCATGTCATCGGACCTAGTCATTTGAATAGTTATAGGCTTGTAGATCCAGAGGCTGCATTATTCAACCCCCCTCATCATATAGATAAAGAGACTGAGGCTCAGAGAAGTTAAATTATTTGCCCAAGGTCACACAACTATTAAGAGGAAGAGACAGAATTTAAACCCAGTTCTAGAGCAAGTGTTCTTGCCACTTATCAGCAAATACTTGCAGTTTCTCCTTCCTCCTCCCCCCTTCTTCCTCTCTTTCTCTGTCTCTCTTGGATCCCTTCCTTCAACCCCTTTCACACACACACACACACTCTCTCTCTCTCTCTCCCTCTCTCTCCCGCTCTCTCTCTCACTCACACACACACACACACACACACACAAACACACAAACACACAAACACATCCAGCCCTCTATCTAGTAATAGTCACCACATAAGCATTCAGAACTGCCCAGCCCTGGTCTTCTCAGCATTATAAATATCTTCAAGGTTGGAAAGAAGAGAGTAGCAGTCACAAGAAGGTAGCCAGCTCTCTCCACTGGTTTAGCACATGTTATAATGTACTGCAACCACTTTTTCCACAACTCTATTAAATTGTAGAGCTCTGGTCTCCAAAGTCCTGGTAGAACCTCCCTGTAATTTTGAATTTTCTCCTGTCCTTCCCTCTGCCCACCGCCAGCTGAAGAAGCCTAGGGATAAACTCTTACCTACTGCTTTAGGGCTAAAATAAGTGGAAATCATAGACATTGTTGCTTTTAAGCAGAAGCAACATCATGGGAAGTATTACCTTCTCCTTAAAAAAATGATGAGAAAACCATTTTACCATGATAATAATTACACCAAATCAAATAGCTAGGGTAAAATGAGATAATACATGTAAAGCATTTTGCAAGACTTAAAGTGCTATATAAATGCTAGCTATTATCATACAGCTAATTTTCTGTTACATGTTTTAGATGTTAATATAAATATAGGATAAAATGTCAACCGTCATGTGATTTTCCTGTGTGCCATTAAACAAATTCAGTAAAACATGAATTAGTATATGATGGATACAGTTGCTTTTTTTAATGGGATCTTACCTCTTTCATCAAACAGAAATCTGAAATATGGGGTATTTTGTATTTGTAACGAGAATTTCTCTAAAGAGATACTATCCCAGCCATGTGTCATTATCTGTTTATAACTTGTTCATGTTAGTCTTTGCAAGTAGCAATACATCCAACGTGTTACATTAGCACTGTTTTATATTTACAAAACGTGAGGAACTACATTATGTGAACAGATGTTTGTATCTCACTGAGATTCTCAGATCGACTTTAGAGTTCAATTTGCAAACATGAGGAATGAAACTGCCTGATACGGCATTCAGGCTGTGGGCATTAGGCGGCCAGCAGAGATTGCCGCCTGCTCTTCAGTGACCTTATTTCGGCTGTTAACACTATAAATCAGGTCAAAAATTGTAACTGCAGCAGCTTCTGTTTCTGGATTGTGATATAGCAGCCAAGCAGGGCGTGATGCTACATTGTTTCTCCTGTCATAGGAGAGAAGAGGGTAATTCCCCATGACGAGGCACTCCTAACAGTAGCGACCTGCTTTGCCTTACTAGAGAGAGCTTATAAAGGTATAGGACCCTGGCAGTACAGCTACAGGGCATCAGAATCATTCTGGGCTCAGCTGCAAAGTCTTTGTCTTACGTATCATTAAAAAAAGGGGAGGAAGGTGATTACAAAAAAGATGCATGTTACTGAACTGTTAAATGGATCACGGAATGATAGGATTTTGAGTTGAAAGGAACCTTACAGATAGTTCAGTCCAACCCCCCTCATTTTATGGATAAGGAAATAGAAGACTAGAGAAATCAACCAGCTTTGCCCACTTAGGGCATCGACTAAAAGGAGACCCACAAGAGTTTCTAGATTCTTTTGAGACAGGCTACTCTTTCCCATGCTTGCTAGTTTCTAGCCAACCTTCTAGAATCTAATTTTTTTAGAAATTATTCTCTGTTTTCAGAATGACTCACTTAATGATGTTTAAATATGTGATCCCCTTTTGCAGCAGCAACCCAGCCCACAGATACTACCTTGCAACGGATCCAGTTACAGGAGATTTGTATGTTTCCGACACAAACACCCGCAGAATTTATCGCCCCAAGTCCCTCACTGGTGCAAAAGACCTCACTAAAAATGCTGAAGTGGTGGCTGGGACAGGAGAGCAGTGCCTTCCATTTGATGAAGCAAGATGCGGTGATGGAGGCAAGGCCGTGGAGGCCACACTCATGAGTCCCAAAGGTAGGGACAGCCTTCTGGTAGGGGACTTTTTATATATATATATCGAAGAAAAGGGAAGGAAATCCAGTTACTGCCTGATTGTCTTAAATGCTGAGTCTGACCTTTTGCCCAAAGCTATGTTGAGAGGAGGCAGTTTCCAAATCTAGTGTTTTTAAAAGCCATTTAGCGTGAAACTGATTTTAAGTTGATTTTACAGTAAATATTGGGTTCTTGGTCTCTTTGCTTTCATGCCATTTTTTTTTTCAGCTATCCAAAGAATAAAGCAAATGCTCTGTTATTCAGGACAAATTCTGTTAAAGGGAATTTCAAAGGAGGGAGGTGTCCAAATTCTTCATTGTGTTGAAGTCATCTTTGTAACTGAAGAATTCTGGTTCTACTTTAAAAATCTCCCCAAAGCAGCCCTATTAGCACTCACCCAGTTATGAACTGTTCAACTTTTTCTTTGTGTATCATGAGGAAAATGTTTGGCATGTGGGATTTCTGGAGGTGACAGGGACTAACAGCCTGCAGGATAAACTTTCTATCAATCATACTAGACATGATTTGCTCTTTGCCATTTAATACAGTATTTCATTATAGCAAGTGACTATTGTGTGGACAAGGACTGGGGGGTAAAAGTGTTTGTTGTAGTGAATTATTCATGGTAGTAGATCTTATCGTCAAAAGGTCAACGAAGCACTAGCTCAAGCTTGACTCTATTTCTGTTAGAACGCATATGGTACAAAAAAAGTTCACTGTAGCAGAATTTAACCCATTTCTACAATTTCTAGATTCGTGAAAAAAATTCGATGTCACCATTTTGTACCCAGAACTTACTGATAATCTTTAGTTGTTGAAGATACAGAACTGATCTCAGAATCAAGATGTGGGTTCAAATCCCAACCCCTGACAAATAACATACTAGATAAGTGACCCTGGTCAAATCATTTTCCTAGTGTTCTAGGCAGCCTTCTAGTTCAGAGGTTCTTAACTTGGTGTTTAGTTGGGGAAGAGGGTTCCACTTGTAGAGATAGCTGCATTCCAATATAACTGTTTTCCTCTGTGATTCTATGCAACTTGTTTTATGCATTTAACAACCTTATTTCAAGAAGCAAACCACAGGCTATGGCCCAGATTGACAAAGGAGCCTATGATACAGAGCAAGATTGAGGAACATTGCTGTAAATTAGAAATTATAGAACATTTGACAGATATGCATAGGAAGAGGGCATTTCCTCACCAAGGGTTCCTTAACCCTGCTGAAATCACAAAAGAGATAAGCCCTGAGCTGCTAATTTACAGCTTGCTGGAGATTTCTCAGATATTTATATCTCTCTCTTTAGTACAGTCTACATTATTTGTGATAGAAATAATACTACTGAACTCTTCTAAATATATTTGAATTCCACAAACATACCTGCCAACTTTGTATGATTCATTACCAATTTGATACTGAAAAATCACTCTGTGATTATTATGTGATCAAAAGTAATTTTTTTTAATTCCATAACATTTTACCTTTTTTTTTTTGGACACAGGGATGGCCATTGACAAGAATGGATTAATCTACTTTGTTGATGGAACCATGATCAGAAAAGTAGACCAAAATGGAATAATATCAACTCTCCTGGGCTCTAATGACCTAACTTCAGCCAGGCCTTTAACATGCGATACCAGCATGCACATCAGCCAGGTAATTTAAAAATTCAACTAAATGGTAATGTTTTGTCTTGCACATAGTTTGTTTTACTAGATAAATAGCATCTGACAGCTCATGTCAGTTGTCTTTGTCACATGTAGCAGTCTCCAGGACAAAGTTCTTCCAAGAGATTGTAGTGAAATGTCCTTAGGAGATGACTTAAAAAAAAAACTTTCCCCTTTCACAGTCACACTCATGATAAATTCAGCATAGCACAGAACTATAACATTATTAAGAAATGATAGAACATTTGTAATAAAATTCTAGTAGAGTAGCAGCCTGAAGATATTCTTAAAAATAAACCAAACTGTTTAAGTTTCTTAATCTGTTATGGTGAATGACTTAGGTTTTCAAGTAGTATGGAAAACCCACTAGAATTAGTCCCACTGGACTTTTACTTAGAATTGGGAGCTCTACTGTTGCTCTGATTGAAAACACAATAGAACACTAATGTATTCATAACCTCGAAAGTACTGGGATTGAGTGCTTATTAACTGCTATCAGGATGCAAACCCAGAATATATGCGCTCATATCCCACCATTATCCACTGACTCACTACATATAGGCTAATTTGCTGTTTGTGTATAGCTCTAATACATCTTTCTATGAGGTGTATTTTTAAGTAAAATGTTATTTCCTCCATCTGTCTTCACATGAGACCTTTAAGCTTATTTTACTGTGGCTGTTGAAAAAGCAATTTTAAAGGAGTTCATCAAATGGAGGTTAATTTCACTGAACGGTCTAATTTCATTTAATGCCAGTAAATTAACAGCAGTGAAGTAACAGGCTAACCAAACAATTTCCTTTTTTTTATTAAGGTGCGTCTGGAATGGCCCACTGATTTGGCTATTAACCCTATGGATAACTCCATTTATGTCCTGGATAATAACGTAGTTTTACAGATCACTGAAAACCGTCAGGTCCGCATTGCTGCTGGGCGGCCAATGCACTGTCAGGTCCCTGGAGTGGAATACTCTGTAGGGAAACATGCAGTTCAGACAACCCTGGAATCGGCCACAGCCATAGCCGTGTCCTATAGTGGGGTCCTGTACATCACAGAAACAGATGAAAAGAAGATTAACCGAATAAGACAGGTCACAACAGATGGAGAAATCTCATTAGTTGCTGGAATCCCCTCCGAATGTGACTGTAAAAATGATGCCAACTGTGACTGCTATCAGAGTGGAGACGGCTATGCCAAGGACGCCAAACTCAATGCTCCTTCCTCCTTGGCCGCGTCTCCAGATGGCACACTGTACATCGCAGACCTTGGAAACATTCGGATCCGGGCTGTGTCAAAGAACAAACCTTTACTGAATTCCATGAATTTTTATGAAGTGGCCTCTCCGACTGATCAAGAACTTTATATTTTTGACATCAATGGCACTCACCAGTACACCATGAGCCTCGTCACTGGTGATTACTTGTACAATTTTAGCTACAGTAATGATAACGATATCACCGCAGTGACAGATAGCAATGGCAATACTCTCAGAATCAGACGGGATCCCAACCGGATGCCAGTGAGGGTGGTGTCCCCTGATAACCAAGTCATATGGTTGACCATAGGAACCAACGGTTGTTTGAAAAGCATGACTGCCCAAGGACTGGAGTTAGTTTTATTTACTTACCATGGCAACAGTGGTCTTCTGGCTACCAAAAGTGATGAGACTGGTTGGACTACCTTTTTTGAGTAAGTACAAAAATTAAGATTCTTCTTTGTTGTACAAAATACCATGAAGTCCATGATACCGTTTTTAAAGTTTAAGGTGTTGAGGTTTTGTTTCATATCACAGTCTTCAGACGAAACACATGGCATAACCAACCCCTCCAAAAACACATAATGGATAAACCTTGCTTTGGGCATGGACACAACACACATTTTCATTTGTGCATTTGATTAAAACATAGCAATACTGGCATCCACTGTTTGCAGCTGTCACAGTAAAGGAACTGTAAAAAACATCTTCAAAGAATTCTGATCAATCAGTCACCTCTATGTGCTTTTAATCATGTAAAAGCCTTTTATCTTCAATTATTTATTATCAATGGACAAATGACTTATCTATAAGGACAGACAACTCTTTAAGACTATGAATTTCAAAACAGTTGCCAAACGTTGGTAAAGGGAGTTTTCTCCCTGGGAGTTCCTCATCTAAATAAAATCACAGTTCCAGACAATACACACATGTATATGGCAGAGTGCATGTTCGAGGGAAATAGAACATTCACTACCAGGAGCAAACAGGGAATCAGTCAATTAACAAACTTTTAATCATACCTTCCTACGTGTATGCCAAAGCACTGTGCTTGAAGATACAAAGACAAAAATTAAACAGTCCATGTCCTCAAGGAGATTACACTCCTTACACACTCATAGATATATACAAAGTAATTACAAGGTAATTTTGGTAGTATCAGAAAAGACCTCTTGCTAGAAATGAGTTTCAAAAGAGCCTAGGGATTCTAAGACACCAAGGAATTACTTTTAAATTCAATTCAACAGGCATTTGTTATGCAACCAAGAAAGTATCTGTGTGTGACTGCTGTAGCTAGGAAGTTATGCTGAGGACCTGAAGAAATGAGTAGCCAGTAGCACATCCAATGGAGCTGTTTAAACAGTAAATTCCCCTAAGTCAGTGAGAACTCTCAGTGAAATTAACTGTGGTCCGTTTTAAGACCCCAGAGCTTTGCAATGAATATGCATATAAAATCAAGTGGACTGATTGCTTATTTGAATAACTTTGCAGGGGTCACACTGGAGAATTAAATGCACGCAGGTAGAATATTGGCAGAGATAGAACAGCCTTTGAATTAAACGTAAAAATTCCTAACTCTGACTTCATATTATAAGCTGAGACAAAAATATTTTCCATGGGAACATGGGTCTGAAGCTGTGATGGAAGCTGGCGGTAATGTGTTTTAATATAGAAACCTTTCGGTCGCATATCACATTTTCTAGAATCTGTAAAGTAGAATCAACCTCGTAACTTGAATTGCTTCTCCTTTTGGAGCAAGTTCCCGTTTTAATAAAATTAATGTGACCCCGCAGCAAGATTTCCTAAAAGGGATAAATCTTTTTCAGCAGAATGACATTAAAATTCTGTTCTTAACATTCCCTTTCTTCATTTTAGAATCGCAATAGGTGGGGAATAAATTGGAAGTTAATGGAAGGCACTTCCTTTGCACAGTTTTTCAAAGTCATAGCAGGTTCTAATGCCAAAGAGGCAAAAAAAAAAAAAATAGTATAGAAAAATGTGTTCCAGTGAAATGAACCTGGATAGGAGAGTGCTCTGATTACTAGATATTCAGGGAATGATGGTGGCATGGATGAGATGTTGGTTTAAAGCAGGGCAGAAATGCCGAGATAAATTGCTAATACAACTGAAGGGCCAAGTCCTTCTCTCTGGGCATCGTCCAGATGTATCTTTAACAGGGTAATAATACCTTACAAAATGGAAGCCCTTTGATGGCAGACATGTGTTTTGGTTTTTTGCTTTCATATCTCCTTTATATGCCAGAATCTGACACATAGCAGGAGCTTAATAAATGCTTACTGAATCAGATTAGTACTGAACCAGCACTTTTCAACAGATTAAATGGTCTGCTCCCCAACTGCAATGGAATTTTAAGTATTTGAAGGGCAGTATGCTGGTGGATATTAAGACATGTAGATCAGTTAGTTTTAAGAGTGATGCATTAATTAAATATATCTCTTTGAAGGAGAGCAATAATAAAATAAAATCAGAGTGAGAGCAAGGAGGGATGTTAGCAATCATTTCACTTCACAGGTGAGGAAACCAAAATCCTCAGTTTAATACAGATAGTGAGCAACAGAGTAAGAATTCAAAACCACAACCTATCAAAACCCTGTAAATAGCTTAAAGGGCTATAGCAAATGATCATTTGCAAAGTACTTCTCTGGGAGGGAGGGACACAGTCAGTGTTATCATCTCTGTTTTTACAAATGAGGAAACTGAGGACTAGAAGTTAAGTGACTTACCCAAACCCATAAGTGGAAATCAAAACTAAAACTCGGTTATTTAATATCCAACCCCACTGCACCTCAGGCATGTGCAAAAATTAGCAAAATAGCAAACTAGTAAAATGAAAATGAACGACTCTTATGAATAAACAAATCCAATAGATTTAAAAGGAAAAAAATTAATGAAAGTTCATGACCATCACTCTTTTACTAGTACAGACCCAGTAAATGTCAAATTAACTGTATTTACTAAATTTCACTTTATGATAATGATTAATTACCATTCCAAAAATCGTGACTCAAATGCCTTACCCCATAGGCCACTTCAATTATTAAAAAAAAAAAGAACTCATACATCTGTATAGATCATTGGACACACTGGAAAAAATATTGGTTTAATCCACAAATAAAGGTCTGAAGAACTATTTTAAAGCAAGATGCTCTAAGAAGAAATCTACAGTAGAACCTGGCACCTTCTTACACACATGCAAATTTACAGTTCTAAACATATGTATATTATAAAAACTTGAGATGATGAGAATTATGGAGAAAAGAAACAAACAGGATATGTATAAGATTTGACCTGAAGTGTTCAAAACTGTCAAGTCAGGGTAACAGATGTTCTTTTTCTCTTTTACGTCCATTCCTGCCTTTGGACTATAGGACACCCAAGTGTCACTGGTACTTTAAAGGGTCGAGACCTTTAGAAAGGCATTCAAAAGTCAGTGCACATAATAAAGAGAGGATGAAGTGAATGTCAGGCCACGACTCCAAAGCCAGCATCTGGGCTCGGAGATAACGGCACGTTCATGTCAGTGTACTTTTGATGGAGATTGAAGTTGGAGGAACTCTGCGCACCTGCATCTCCCCTACAGCCCATACATCTACTCATCAGAGACGTGACCACAGGGGCCTCTGGGCTGCATATTAGATCCTAAAACACAAATCGAACAGGAGGAACTACTCCCCTGATAGAGGCAGCAGCAGCAGGTGGATCGAAATCCCCACCAGATTTCAGGTGTTTCTGTACTCTTCTGTAGGCTGACAGTTGTTGTTTTTCTTACAGAGGGCACACTACCAGAATATTAGTGCACATCAGTAATATTTCATTTCACATTTGTGCGTCCCCGCATGTCTTCTGCATACCTGCCAAGGCTATTTGGAGACTCAGGGAGGTTGAGGAGGGAATTAGAAGGGGTTTGACAAGAAGACAGGTTTTCTAGAAAACAAAACCAGGAGTGCATTAGATGCACAATTATCCTTACCCATGGAAAGAATGCTTATCTACTCACATCATTTCATGGTATTTTTCCCTTAGGACAAGAAATGCATGCTGCATATTCAGAAATTCTCACACAGTAAACTCTGGGTAGGACCACAGTGATTTAAAAAGAGATATGATTGTCTGGGTCAGCCCAGGATATTGGAGCCAGTCTTAGTGAACTGTGGACTTGGGAATAAGGGTTCTTTTCTGTTCAGCTAAATTCAACAAAGAAATTAAGTGCCTACTTTGTCCCGGGAATAGAAATAAAGTTAACTCAGGTCCTGCTTTCAATGAGTTTATAATCTAATGGAGGGAATGAAGAACTATAATACAAACGGATTGTGGAAGGGAATGGTGGTTGAGGGAATTTTTTAATGTAGGAGTCAGTATCAGAAGTGAAATCCTTGAAGGAAAAAGAGACTAACAGGGAAAGATTAGCCAAAAGAGAGACTCAAGGGTCAGACATCCATTCTGAGAAGGAGGCTCGGTGGGAACAAATTCAGGAAGGAGGGAAAGGGCAGGTAGTGAATGAGAGACCAAGAGTGGTCCAGTGTGGTTAGAACATAGACTGGCTGAAGGGGAGTGATGGGAGAGAGGGATCTATTTGGTATGAATCTGCACACCCAGCCCAGAGAAGAGAGTGGAGTCTCTGTACACAGGTTAAAATTCAGAAGCCAAACACTTTTTTTCTGTATGTGCAGTTTCCTAGGATATCTGGTGAGTAGACAGTGAGGATTGTCAAGAAAAGTATTGTCTTTTCCAGAGAAAAAGGTAGAGAAAAAATTAGAATCAAGAAATTTTCCTGGTGTTCTATGTAACATATACATGACATAGTCTCTATTCAAGACATCTTAAAAGGGAAATAACCTAAACATCTTAGCTGCCTTTGAAACATAAACATTTAGTAATAGCTAATCACTGAGGAAGGCTAGATGGCACAGTGGATAGAGTGCTGGAACTGCAGTCAGGAAGACCTGGGTTCAAATCCATCTTAGACACTAACTAGCTATGTGACCCTGGACAAGTCATTTCACCTCTGCCTCAGTGTCCTCATCTGCAAAATGGAGAGGATAATAGTACCTACCTCCCAGGACTGTAGTGAGGGTAAAATGAGATCATCTTTGCAAAGTGTTCTGCAAATCTTAAAGCACTATAATAAATGTTACCAATCACATCTTGTTTATAAAGCTTAAAGCTGCTGATAGGAATTTGCATTTATGAAATGCTTTTTGGTTTACAAAGCAGTTTCCCCAGGACAACCTTGTGAGGAAGGTGGTACAAATATCAATATTACCATCTGACTAGTGAAGAAACTAAAGGCCAGGGAAGGGGCATGGTATGTCCAGGATTGCATGTAAGTAACCTGAGGTTCACATCTAGATTTTCTGATTACAAGGCCAGCCCTCTTCTCTCTGAACCACAGCTCATGGTTTAAGCTGAACTACACTGGCAGCCTCTGCACTGCACATGGCCACCAAGAGGGGCAGGATTTGGGAGGACAAAGAAACATATGCACACATCCCTCTACACAGTTGGCCCACCGTGATAGAAGGCGTCGCTATGGCTCCCCTTGCAACTTTTGCCAAGTCATTTAACTTTCCTCAATCTCAGTTTCCACATTTGTAAGTGAGCAGTTGGCTTTTAAGATCTTTCAGCTCTAGACAGATTCTTCTGAAGATCTAAGGAAACTGGACTGTAGGCTTCATGAAGACAAGAACTGTGCCTTATTTCCTCTTGGCATCGGCTGCAGCGTGATGTATCCCTATATGTGGCACACCCGTCATCAGCATCTGTCAAATGAACCAATGTTCTGGATTAGGGGGAGGAAGCAGCTGAATTTGGGGAGGAAACTTCCCTGAGAGAGTATATATTGTGTCCAGTGACCACCAAGACAATGCTGACTTGCTCTTGGAGATAGTCAAGGCTTTGTGGTAGTCAGTTGAAACAAAAAAACCAGGAGTGTTTGCCCCTGCCTGTAATCCCTGCTACTGGGCACAGTGAGGCCCAGGAAAGCCTTAAGCCCAGGAGTTCTGGGACGAAGGACTGAGGCCCGTTATGTGCCCACACTAAGTCAGGCGCTAATGTGATAAGCCCCTAGGAGTGAGAGATCACCAGGCTGCTCAAGGAAGGGCAAACCAACCCACACAGAAAAGGGAGCCAATCAAAGCTTCCACAGTGATCAGTCGTGGGATCGGCCCCATGAGTGGATGCCGCCCAAGTCCTGGGGGTACGGAGAAAGGGGGAGACAAGCAAACAAAAATGTACAAACAGGGGATACAGGAGACAAATAGAAAATAATTGGGAGGGAAGGAGCTTGAGTTAAGAGGGATTGGGAAAGGCTTCCTGTAGAAGGAGGGATTTTAGTTAGGACATGAAAGAATCCAGGGAAGCCAGGAGGTGGAGAAGAGGAGGGTCAGCATTTTAAGCATGGAGGACAGCCACCAAAGTGAGCCCAGAGCTGAGAGATGAAGTGAAATGTTCATGAAACTGCTAGGAGAACACTGTTAATGGATCAGAGAGAGAGTGTCTGTGTGTAGGGAAAGACAAAGTTATATATAGTATAAGATGACTAAGAAATACATTTATATACATATATGTACATATGTGTATATCTATCCATAGAGATCGATTACTAGATAGGTCTTCTAGAAAGAGATACACACATCTCTCCCTTTACGGTCCTGACTGATATATACTTCAGTCAGTATTATGTTAATCTAAGATTCTGTGTGTAACCTCACATTTTCCCATTTTTATGCAAATGTTGAAAAGGAAATATGGGATTCTTCTATCAAAAGAAAATACATGATTTCTGACTGGTGGAATTTCCCTCCGAAAGGAAAGAGACATAAATTTAAGATTTTTTTTTTACTGTCAACAAATCAACAAGCAGTAACCATAGGAGAGTTTTGGAAACTTGACCCCTCTCCCCACCAAGCTGGTAGTTCAGGCCAGACAAGAGTGAGGAAGGCCAGTCACCCATTTATTGAAACTTCACATCTCTGCTGGGGACAGATGGCATCTGGAGCTCAAAGGCATTCATTTCAAAAACGGGAGATGAAGTTTTCTTCTTGGCAGCTATTTCTTTCCATGTTATGGTAATTACCGTGTGCCTCTCGTGATTCATCGGGGAAGTGGCCGATGGCCCCTGGAAGCACCTTAACTGCTGTTGTATGGTCTGGTAAAGGGGCCATATTAGGTATCAAGTGGTTTGTAATGCAGCTTTGTGAATCACAGGTAGGATTTAGAGTAATATGTTTCATGAGCTGAATAATTACTTATTTACTGATTGAGTAAACAGCCAGCTGGCCTCTGACCTTGTCTCCTACTTGCTGGGCAGTAGAAGGGATGTCCAGCTGGCTAATGGCATCCCCCTGTGTGCTGATACTGTGATAAGCCTAGTTATTCCCTTCAGTCAGTATTAGGGACTCGTTCCATGCTGCTCCTTATGCCGTTTACAAACAATTGCCTCACATTATAATTCCTAAGCTTAAAGTAATTTCAGAAAGACTGAAAAGATCTCACCTGCCAAAAATACATTATTTTTTTAAGTTCATACCTAGAATGAAACCTCAGAGACTATTCCAGGCCCTTAACAGCCGAATGCACACAAAAGCAAATCCAATGTATTGAATTGGGCAATAGAATAAATTATTTAATAATAAACGCCATTTCACAGTTCCCTGCATGCTTACACACATAAAATAAAAACCACTGGAACATATCTGGGGCTTCTTTTTTGACCTGCTTTGAAAAAAAAAAGAAAGCTGTGAAGGAAGAGAATTCTATCTGATTTGCCCATGCTTTCCCCTAAGGTAAGAGCAGAGGCTCTATCTTGTGCCTTCCCAGTTTGGGAGCTCTAGATTTGTGAAGGTGTCTGGGTGATTTTTCCATGAGCTATATTCAGATTTGCAGAGCAAATGAATGAGTTCCTCTCTTTTACCTATGTGTAAGGGTGTATATGGGTCTCTGGTTTCTCATTTGGGTGCTATATCATCCCCTTCTTTTATCTGAGCAACAGAGAATGAGCTTCGGAATCATTTCTTTACCATGGACCATCATGCATCCATGGCAAACTCAAATTCCCTCTGATGTCAGTTCAGTATCTCTGGCTGCAAAACTTACCTCACCTAAAGACCTGAGTAGAGACTTGGTACAACAAGCAATATTATCAGATTTTGGGTTAAAACTAAGCCAAATCCTTTTTCAGAATGCAGTATTTCCCATTTAATGTTAGAAAATTCAGTACTATTTATACCCAATTGGGGCCTGAAGGTGGAGAAAGTGACTTCATTTCTAATGATCCCAAGTCACACTAAGTACCCTGACATCTGCAGAGATATTTTGTTCTCCTTAAGTGAGCCTAATTCACTCTGAGCTCTCCCCTTCTGGTATTAGGGAAAGCACAAATGCCAGGAAAGCATAGCATCTTGACTAATACTCCTCAGTTCAGAGAGAAGAGGGTAATTTTTCCTTTGATGGGTATCTGACATGTAGCGCAATAATATCGAGCATGGAAACCACATTTGAAAAGTGTTTCTTCAGGGAAAGGCATATAAAAACTGTTGAAGTGTTAGTCTATTTTATAGAAAAAAAAAGAATACTGTTAAATTTAAGGGGACTCATTTTCCTTTTCCTTTTTGCTTTCTTTTTATTGAGCAAAATGTGTTAGCAAATTAAGAATGATTTGCAAGAGATTTATCAGCATATAGCTATTTTGCAGTCTTGGGAAAATGCTAAGGTTGATTTCCATTGCCACTTTGTTTGATTGTTTAATATTTTTGCTTTAAATTTTTAATTTGTTTTCTATTATAATACATATTCCCAAGGATATCAGTGAAAAATGTGTATGCTATTGGATAAAATGCCTGCTTCAAATTTCAAACATGAATCTGAGCACTCAAGCTTACACTTTTATTAAAACATCTATTCATTTACTATTTTTCTTCCTCCCTCCCCCAATATAATCATAAGATAATTAATTCTATCCACTTTTTGGAGAGCAAAAGGATGAAGAGTGGATGGGGAGATGTCAGATTTCCAAGAATGTCAGAAAAAAAAAAATCCAAGGAAAAGTTAAAATACAAATAAAGCAAATTCTTTCAGCATGTCAGCTTTGTCTCGGGAGTGTGATTGGCAATTCCAAAAGCTACATTAACTCCTTCTGGTCACTAGAATACGATTTAGTCAACTGGCCTTTTGGGCACTCTTTCAAATTCCCTAGTGTCTCCAAAGAGTTAATGAAGTTTTGAGGCAATGTTAATTCTCTTAAACTACTTAACAGCTATACAAACTAACCCAATGATCTGATATTTTCAGAACCCATTGCAAAATCAATTTATTTGGATTGTGACTTTTTTAATCTAAAAATTATCCAGTGGATAATTATATATTTATCCTATATTTAATATAGGATATTTAATTTATTTATTACCTAAATATATAGGTAATATTTAATACCTAAAATTTAATATTTTATTAATATTAATTTTATTTATATTTAATTTATATATTTAATATATAATACCTAAATTATATTTTTATATATTTAATACCTAAATTTTCTGCAGTATACCGATCTATTTTAGATGGCTCCATGAGAAGAAACTAAGGAATGTAAATGTCTACCAAAAACTAGAGAGGAGTTTCATTTTTTTTTTTTACTATTTTGCGAGGGGGTTGCTTTTGGAGGGGGAAAGGCAGGGCAACTGGGGTTAAGTGACTTGCCCAAGGTCACACAGCTAGTTTAGTGTTAAGTGTCTGAGGCCAAATTTGAACTCAGGTCCTCCTGACTCCAGGGCTGGTGCTCTATTCATTGCGCCACCTACCCACCCCGAATTTGATTTTTATTAAGGGATGAAACAGAAAATTGGCCAGTGGACATGCTGTTGTGGAGGAAAGAGGGAGGTAGACACATATAGCAGCTATTCTACTCTTCATTTTGGTGAGCAGGGGCAGTAGCCACACTCCTTTAAGACAGAACACTGAGGGAGGGCTCTGACCTGCATTCTGTAACCCCCAGAGGCATCCAGGATATGCTGGGGCTGTAGTTTGGTTTGGAGAGCCTTCATGGGGGCTGCTTTTCTCACCTAAATTGTTTCCCCAGGCATAGGTTAAAAAAAAGGCTTCTCTAAAAAAGCCATGGCAATTCTTAATTCTTCCCATTTATCTCTTAGTCCATATCCAGAATAACAGAATCTCAAAGTTGGCCTGGCTAGTGAAGTTGGATATGAAGTCCCTCTGTAACATCTCTGAGCACTCATCCAACCTCCAATTCACACTGACACTGATATGACCATGGGCAAGTAATTTAAGCTCCTTGAGTCTCAGTTTCCTCATCTGTAAAACAGAGGTAATATTTCCATTCCATAGTCCCACAAGGCGGTTGTGATGAAGGCAGCATAAATGTGAAGCTCGACAGAAACATGTGTGTGTTCCTTTTATTATGTACACTTGACTCTACAGCTCCTGTGAAACAAAGAGGAGACTCCTCAAACCTTTTCCAGTTCTGTCTTTGACATGGGATAATCCCGTGGGCTCTCAAAGATTCTTAGGAATGAGTGCTGGGAAACCATTTTGTACCTCGCTTTTGGAACTTGTTGATTCATCATAAGATCATAGAACTACAGCTGGAAGGGTCGTCAGAGGTCATCTAGTTCACACCCCCCCCCCATGTTACATTTCACATTACTTCAAAGTAAGGAATTTGAGGTGTTAGGAGGTGAAGAAATACCCCCCTAGGTGTGAGGTTGGATTTGAACTCAAGTCTTCTGACTCTGGAACTAGTGCTCTTTCTACTGTGCCACACTGCTATTCAAATGTTATTTCTTAAATTTGACTTTTATAAGCTAGGGATTTTTTTTGAAGTTAAACCTTTGTAACTGAAAGCAATGTATGAAAAGCAGAGGCAGTAAAATTTAGAGCTTCTAAGGAAAATACCTAATCAATAACTTTAAGGTCAGATTCCGAGGGAAGAGGGAAGATTAGTGTGAATGACCAGGCTTGCTAAGGAAAAATCTTTTCCTGCTTAGAAAAATTCTGTTGGGAAATTTGGTATGTGCTGAGCTGCAATCCTCCCCTCCATCAGCATGGTGAAGGCAACCAAAGGCCTTGCCTGAAAGCAGGCACAGATATCTCCAATAAAGTCCTCTGTTGCTACTTTATGGTATAGAGATATCCCCGGGCTCTATGGAGGATATGCCAGCATAGCATGAGCTCTGGCACATCTTACTGAGCTGGAAAGGCTTGGAGAACAGGCTTGGCAACAGATCGTGGATCTCTCATCCAAGGACCAGACTAGCTAACTTGGGAGAAGCTCATCACCAGAAGGCTGGCCACCGGGTGATGAATTTTTTGGCCTCAGCATCCAAATACTAAGGCTTGGAGGGGGACTGTGATCTGCATTAGTGAAGGGAAAACCCCATACCAGTGATATCATAGCTTCTTTCAAGTACTGAAAGTCAGAAATAAGCTTAAAGAAAAACCTAAGGGGTTCAAAACTTAGCAGAACCACAGAGAAGTCAAAAACAAGCCAAGGACTTTGCGTGCAGAGAATTCAATCTGTTTGGGCATAAGGGACAGCCGGAGTTAGATTAAATTGCCATTATTAATAACAACTGAGGGTTAATAAGAAAAGATTCCGTTTTCCCTATTTATGTTTCTTTAAATTTTGCTCTACATTACCTGTTAATTTTTTTCATATATGATAATTAAAGATTAGCTCATTGTTATGCCTTATTAATTTAAGTTTATTTCAGAAAATTAGTAGGAAAACATTAAGCTCTTCCCCAAAACCTAACATAAAACCTGAGCATAACTCTTGAATTCTCTCTCAAGTACTATATTTAGTAGGATTATTTTTTGTTTTGTTTTGTTGGGGGGGAGATGGGTTCAGTATATATCTATAAATATTTTTCTCTTGTCTAAGAAATAACATTTTAAGCATATAGTCGTGACTCACAGGATCAAAACAGCCTATTACCATCAACTCTGTTAACTGCATATATGAGAAGTCTTTCTGTCCAGACCAAATGAACCTAATCCAGACATACCTAGGTAGTGCCTTAGGACTATATTTAAATATTCAGCACAAGCCCCCAAAACCCAGACTGATATAAGAACGACAACAACTACCAGAGGGCAGAAAAAGTTGGAATTAGACTCTAGTCATAAAGCATTCTGTCAGTATCCAATTATAACACAGGGGCAGGAAAAAATGATGTGAGTACCACTGACTGATGCCTTTTTGAAAAGGCCATTCTTGGTGGCCCTCCACTGACCCATACCACATATCCCTTTATCTTTTTGCTGTCTTTTGTCTTTTTTGTCCTTTCTACCTCCTCCCTTTCCCTTCAGATTCTCCTCTTTCTTCTTTTTTATTTCTCTCCAGGAGTTCCCAGGCTTGGCTTTGACCAGCTGGTAGTACTCAGGACTAAAGAGGTGGCTAGAACAGTGCCTATGATGAAACCATCTTCCTTTTACTCCTGAACAGAAATTTTATTTTGTTGTTAATGTATCTGGGTTTGTAAAAAAAAAAAAAAAAAAAAAAAACAGGAAAAGGAAAAACTTGTCCTGTTGGGCTTTGGAAGGCACTTTCCTGAAGGGAAGGGGACGAGAGCTCTGACTCATGGCTCATCAGTCTAACAAAGAAAAGTGGGTGGAGCTTAGAGCTGGAGAGAGACTGTAGTGAAATATTTCTTTGGGCACAGTGAATGTCCATCTTCCCAAGGCCTGCAAAGGGCTTAAGAACTAAAGCATGCGTCTTGGTAGAATGAGTAATATGGGGTAGCCGCTTTTAAATAAAAAAGTAAAGGGATTCAGTGGGCTTAGGCATTTACAGGGACTGTTAAGACTTCAGTCTGTACATTTAGACATTACATTCCATATAAATGCTCACCAGTTTTGTATAAAATCCCCATTCCACATTCTTGACTTTTAAGCTCCCCAGAAAGGCATCCCCACTCCTGTGGCAAATCCAAGAGGAAATGGATTTTTTTTTAAAGCCCAGAGGGTCCCAGCATAATGCACAGTGAAGTCTCATGTACCCATTCGCAGAGAGCATTAACGTTGCATTACCTAATTACGGCAATCAATGCGTTAGTAAGAGCCTGCAACAATTCCAGCCGCTGTTCACTAAATCACAAGTGTGCTGTGATTTCTTAAAAATTGGGCCCACCAGTGGCTAAACACTTCAGCACATTGCATTATAGCTTTGCTGATCTCAGGATTTTGTCCATAAAGTATATATTGAAACCAGAAGATCTGGTTAAGAGTAGGAAAATGTCTGGATGTGTAGATTTCAGACCATAGTTCCCTGTGGCCTAAATAATAACCATAAAAGCTATTTCTTTTAACTCTTTGGAGGCTTCCTTCTTTCTATGGCATAACTTCACATTTTCTAGCAATATGCTCTATACCTCCTTGTTTCTGTGTTCCATTTCGCTGCCTGAGGTCAGCCACTCTGTTGTTACCTTTCCTTCTTTCTCAAATTCAGCATGGCCTCCAACCCCCTCCTTCCAGATTTCAGCAGCTTCGTGCCCTCTTCCATGCTCTGGTCTCTGTGGCGTCCTTCCTCCGTCTCCTCAGGCCTGTGCTCCACATTTGACATTCTTCTTGGCTTCCTATTCCAACCAGTGCTTTTCCTTTCTAATTCCAATTTCTATCTTCCCAACTCATTATCAATTCATTGACATGAAACATGCCTCCTGTTTTTTGTTTCCTTTTATCATCTCTGCTTCTTTGCCATCCACCCCTAGATCCCATTGATCCCCATTCTGCACTAATGATCATTAACAGAAGACGCTTCTTCCTGTTTGCTTTACAATCTTCCTGACTTTCACTGTTTTGCCAGACAAATGTAACTTGCAAGAATCCTACTGCAAATAGAATTACTGTGTTGCAGGGTTAACTACCTACATTATATGGTGGTTGTTAGAAAAGTGCTTTAGAAAAATCACAAAACTATTTAAAAATAATACCTCACATATAGAATTCTTAGAGGCCTGCATTATGGCAAAATGCTTTTCTTACAAGGTCATAAGTTAGGTCGTTCAAATATCATTCCCAGTGAGTGTATAAGTGAAAAGACAATGTCAGAAAGGTCATATAACTTTTCTAGGGTCACACAGCTAGTGAATGTTGTAGCTGAGACTCAAGCTTAGTCCACCATCACACTACTAATAACAAAATAATAAAACAAAAAATAACAAAATAATAAAACTAATACAATCATCATAATAACATCATAGAATTTGAAGACTTAAAAAAGATCAGTTGCCCCTTCCATTTTACAAATTCAGTTCAATTCAGTAAACATTTATTAAATGCCTAGTTCATGCAAGGCACTGTAGGATTGGGATGAGACTTGGGATTTCAGTGGCATACAGGATTCCTGGATGAGAAAGCTCCCTTTCCCAATGAATGTTGGCCCTTTCTCTGCTTTTTATGGCATTAGGGAGTTACCTAGAGCCCTGAGAGGTTAAGTGACTGGCTCAGGGTCACACAGTCAACAGGTATCAGAAGTGGGACTCTAGAAGTGCAGCCCTTTCTTGCTCCAAGGCCAACTGGGGGATACAAAGGTGAACATGGGGCCATAGAATCAGAGGTGGAAGGGATCTTGAAAACCGCCTAGTTTAACCTCTTAATGTTACAAATGAGGAACCAAGTACAAGAGACATTCATTGATGTGTCTAGGCTCACAGAGGTGGTGTCTGAGATGGGATCTGAACCCAAGATTTTGTGACTCCCAAGTCCAGTACTATCCACCATGCTCAAGAAACTGAAGAGTCTTAATGGGGGGAAAAGCAAGTAGACAAATGATCATAATACAAGGGAAAATGAGATAAATGCAGAGGAGGACAGACAAAAAAAAAGAGAAATTTAGGGAGATAGAAATCCCTTCTGGAAAAATCAAGGAAAGTTTCGTGGAGGAAGGGACATATGTGTTGAACCTTGAAAGATGAAAGAATTCAGCAGATGGAGAGAGGGACGTGGCCAGGGTGGGGGAAGAAATCCCAAGCGGAGGAAACGTCATGAACAAATGCTTAGAGGCTGGACAGTTTGGTACAAGAACAGAGGGGTGGAATTTGTTCTCATTTGTCTGAAATATGGACTGTCTTTTGTCAAGCAGTAGAGGATCCTAATGGAAAGATAGGGTGTGGCAGCTTTGAAAGGACAAGATGAAGAGTTTAGACTTTGTATGGTAGGCAGCAGGGAGCTAGTAAGTATTTGTGAATTGTATCACCTGAGAAAACTGATAAAAAAGGTATGAACTCACGTACTTGTGTTAGCAGTGAAGGAAGAGATTCAGAGGTAGAATTGACAGCTCAACAGTGATTGAATGTGTGGGGGCTGAGGGTGAGGCATTGGGGTGGTGACCACTTCCTCTCCTTTCCTCTTCTCTCCAAGGCACCCCTGTCAGCATTGACCCAGATTCTCTTGCCCTCGGTAGGGACATAGTTCACTGAGTTCACCTCTGTTCTCAGCAACCAGGTGGATAGAGAGCTGGGCCTAGAGTCAGGAAGTCTGGAGTTCAAATGTGACTTCAGACACAATCCCTACTCTCCAGGAGCTTACATTCTAATGGAGGAGTCAACATGTCCATATATAAGTATATACAGAATATATATTCTATGCATTTATGTATATACATTTATATGCACATGTGGAATAAATGCAAAATAGTTAACAGGGGAATGAGAAAAGTTTTCATGCAGAAGGTGATGGTACTTAAGTGACATCTTGAAGGAAGAGAAGGATTCTCTGAAGCAGAGGTGAGAAGGCATAATTCTCCCTGTTATATTCATGGGTCAACTCAAGTAGCATTTGTTAGTTGCTTACAACATGTTACACACTATGTTAGGTGCTGGACATATTAAAAACTAAATAGTACCTGCCATCAAGAAGTGTGCAGTTATTCTGGGGAAAAACAGTATGTCTGTAGAGAAGTAGATATGAAATCCATAAAAAGTAATGGTGGATACAGAAGGGAGAGAGAGGTTATAGAGTTTTCTATAGCAAGTGGTGTTTAGGCTGAGCCTTGGGGGAGTTTAGGACTTCGAGGAGGCAGAAGTAAAGAGGGAATTGCATTGCAGGTCCAGGGGTCAGCCTGTGCAAAGGCACCAAGACAATAAATGTTCAGAATGTCCTGTTCAGGGAACAGAAAATAGTCCATTTTGGCTATAATGTAGAGTGTATGGCAAGGAGACTGGGGGAACAGAAAAAGATGAAACCAGCTTGCAAAGGTAGGCTTTGGCCGAACACCAAAGGGCTCTACGTGACCAAAAGGAGAGTTTGGATTTTATGCTAGAGGCAAGAGGCAGCATCTTGGTGGGAAGGGCAGGGGTCAGGGACACAACACCATCAGACCTGTACTTTTGCAATATCAGTTTAGCTACTTTGTGGAGGATGGCCAGAAAAGGAGAGGAAATAGAGGCAGGAAAATAAGGCTCCTCAGGCTGAAAAATGCAATCAGCACCAGCAAGCACACATTTCAAACCAAAGGACTTTGTTCTTTAAATGAATCCTGCCTTCCTCATGATATCCCCATCCTAAAAATGATAAGACTGAAATATGGTTCCCAAACAAATAGGGACCAACCCAGAAGCTGTGGAATAAATTGAAGAAATTCATTTTAGAATTCCTTGTCTTCAAATGCTTTTACCTCACAGCCTATGAGTTTCAGGCCTGGACATTGTCACTCCATCACGCTGTACCTGCTGTAAGAAATGAGTTTATAAGGAGGGAGGCATTGGCTCAGTTTCCTTGAAGCTTTGAAATATGTCATTCTCTCCTTTTCTGTAACTATCATGAGGGTCCTGTCCCCCCAGTGCTCCAAAGAAGTACGTATTAGGCCAGAAGTAAGAGAGGAAAGATTTTAAGCTGCTCAGCCTTTGTTATCTGGGGTAGTACAGGAGCCAGTGGGCCACAGATCTCCTCTGACATGGGGGAGCACAGCAAGGGGTCAGGAGCTGCCCTGTCCACAAGATTTAGCAAGACATACCAGTGCAGCAGTAAAAGGTGACGTTGACCCAGTCCATGCTCATCCTTATTCCTAGCTGGGTGGTACGATATCATGAGGCCCCGAATTCAGTTTTGGCCTCAGACCCTTAATGAGCTGGGTGACCCTAAGCAAGTCACAACTCATTGTCTTCCTCAGTTAACTAGTCTGTAAAATGGAGACAGAAATAGCACTTCCCTCCCATGGTTGTCATGAAGAAAATATAATATTTATAAAGATAAACATACAAAGTACTTTGCCAACTTAAAGCACTCTATAAATGCTGGCTGTCCATATGAAACAGAAATCCGGTGGAAAGAAAAGAGGCCGCCTCTATGGCCCTCTCTTTCTTCTCTGTCAAATCTGTAAATATGCAGGTAGTGGTCAGCTAAGTACTAGATGGTCCAATGATTTGAGGCTGCATTGATTGCCTAGCTTATTGAATGTGTCTGGGGCAATTTAAACATTTTACATGGACTACCCTGATTTTTGAGGACTTCATAATGACAAAATTGCAGCTGAATCCAAAGAGATGATGTGTTTCTCTAGGAGATAATTGTCAAAATGCATGAAACCCTCGAGTTTGCTCCCAGAGGAATAAAATGCAAATTCCTTTTAATGTAAGTATTGGAGATGATCGTTGCAGCCCCACAGAATACAAAATCAGCCCGGCAGTGTAGTGGGTCCGGTTTGAATTGGGTCCTGGCTGGTTGGGTAAGGATCAGAAACAAAGAGAAATCTGTACCCAGAGGTGCCCCACAGAAGATGTCTCTGCAATGGCCATCCTCTCTATAGTGAATGAAGGGTGCATCTGTGCTTCTTGGAAACCTTCAGATTTTGTTGGAGAAGGTGAAGGAGATTTGAACTTCAAGGTTCTATCTCCCAAGCAAAGTCATTACAGATACCCCAACTGTTCTCTTCCTCTGGGAGCTACTTGGTATTTATTAGTGGTGTACATATTAAACCCCCCTCACCCCAGCAGAATATCTGTTGTCCCCCCCAAGGAAGGGACTGTTTAATTTTTTTATCCTCAGCATGTAGTAGAGTGCCTTACACATAATGAGTTATTTAATACTTGTTCATTGAATTGAATTTAGTTATGGCATTATTGGTATTTTACCATAATAACAGCTAATGTTTACAAATATGAATAGACAAAAAAAAACAGAGGAAGTGGTAAGATTAATTCTTTATGTTTCTTTTTATTCCAGTCTACTCCAAACAAGATGAAATTGTTTTTAGAAAATTGCAGAAAGAAATCATCAAATAATAAATTCTGCTTTAAAAAAACTGATCATCCAGGCTTAAGAAAGTGAGGGTGAAAATGTTAACAATGCAGATTAACTTTAAAATGTGTTTACATTTTTTTCTCAGAGGGCTAGTTGTTAACTGTTTACCAGCACCCCTCCTAACCTCATCTCCTCTGAAATCAAAATACTCACCACAATATACTTGACATGGCTTTGTTTGAAGAACCATTGGGTGGGGATTCACCATCCCAAGGGTAACAACAGTCCATCACTGGACAACATTCATTGTTAGGACATTTTCCTGTATATTGAGCCACAGTCTCTCTGAAAGTTTCACTTGTCGCACCAAGTTCTGTCCTAAAAGGACCTGTCCTGGCAAGGTTAGAATATATTGGCTAAAGTGAAGTTCCTGAACTACCAACATACAGATGTTGTTTTTTGGTTGTTGTTTTTTTTTTTAAAGCAATCGGGGTTAAGTAACTTGCTCAAGGTTACACAGCCAGTTATTTCTGGGTGTGTTGCTGAGTATCTGAGCCCAGATTTGATCCCCAGGTCATCCCGACACTAGAGCCGGTGCTCTTACTCGCTGTGCTACCTGGCCACCCCAACATACAGATGTTTGAAGCCTAAATACTGGGCAAAGGTGGAATGGTCATATGCCATCGTGGCAGACAGGGAGACTAAGCACCAATCAGGTCATTGAAAGAGAGAAAATCTTTCTTGTGAAAAAATTTCACAAGTAGGTACATTTTCCCCTAGAATGTCCTGCCCCTCCACCTTAAACTCAATCTGTCAAAAACTGAGAACTAACCATCTTCTCCCTGAAACTGGCTCCCATTTGCATGAATGGCATCACCTTTTATTTCTTCTCTTCTTTGTCCATCACCAGCTTCTAATTCTTATTAATTTTTCTCTCAGTTGATCTCTTGAATGTGCCCAGTTTTCTCTATCCCCATTGCTACCATCCTCCCAGGTTCTTATCACCACATTGTAACAGCCACCTAAGCTGCTAATTATGGACAGTTCACTTTCCCAAAATACTGACAGGCTGGAATCCTAAATCAAAGAAAGATCACATGCTTTAGATGGAATCATTGAACTTCTTTAAAAAAAATATCTATCAATATAACTGGCTTCTTCTGTAATACTGTGAGTTCTGTTTTAGGCACTTAAAACTATTACTGTGAGAAGGGTGCCAGTGCTTCCCAGACGACCAAAGAGGGCAACCAGAGAATAAGACACCCCCCCCCAATCCACCTTAAGGTCCATCCCAAGTGGGGCCGCACATGGTTTTTCAAAAGAAATGAGACTGAGCTGAAGAGCTTTGCCAGGACGAGCTGCCGAGTAAAAATTAAAGCACCATATTTCTTAGCAGAGAGTCAGTGATGAGATTCATGGGAGTTGCTGGGAGTAGTTCTGGTATTTTAATGTAATTGCTTTTCCTCACTTCTCCTCTTTGACTGGTAATTCTAGATTTGTTTCAGTTCCAACTTGTTTCCCACCTGAAATTCTAAGGGAGGGAATTAAACCCCCTGGTCTTTGAGGTAAAAATATCAGAAGTGAAAAGAATATTATTATAAACTGTGTATCAACAGCTTATCTTCCAGACATTTCCTTCTTGCATTAAGTATACTAATTGCTCTCTATGCAAATGTAAACTTAATGGCACTAACAAGCTCAATGAAACAATTTAATTGCTACATTATGATGTATTTTCCATATGTATCAACATGAAAGAGGTACCTGAATAATAATGTATGGTGCCTTACTCTCTGCTCACACAGGGGAGTATAACCTAGGAAATAAAAGTCTTGTACAAGGAGGAAAAAGAGCTTCGCCCATAGCACCTGGCCTCTGTCAGTTAGTCAACAAACATTTATCAAGTACCAGGTACTGTGCTAAACTCTGGGGACAGAAAGAAAGGCCAAAGGCAGACCCTGCTCTCAAGGGTGCAAACAATTATGTACAAACAAGATACATACAAGATAAATTGGAGATAATTATCAGAGGGAAGGAGGCATTAAGGGGGTTCACAAAGGCTTTCTCTAAAAAGTGGGATTTTAGTTGGGATTGGAAAGAATTGGAGGCAGAAATGAGGGAAAGCCGTTCCAAACATGGGAGACAGCCAATGAAAATGCCCAGTGGGGAGGTGGGGGAATTTCTTTTCTAAGGAGGCTGCTATCATAGGACCCTAGGGTACATGGGACATGGAAGGCAAAAGAAGGCTGAAAAGGTCGGGGAGAAGCAAGTTAAAAGGGTTTTTTAACACCAGAGAATTTTCTATTTGGTCCTGGAGGGAATTGGGAGCCACTAGAGTTTATTGGGTGACATGGTCAGACCTGTACTTTAGGAAGAGCCTAAAACAGGGCAGAAGAAAAAGAAAAAACAGGTGTTTGCCAACTGCATTAAGTTCCCCTGTGTGGGGGGAGACAACTGGCCCTCAGTGGGCTCTCTCAACCACAATCAAGGCAAGCGTGTGACTGCCCCCAGCAGCCAGGAGTCATAGGAGAATATACTTACAGAGCTTCTTTTTAAATGAGTGAAGACAATGAGGCCGTAAGAGGTTAAGTGACTTAGCCAGAGTCACAAGGCTCGTCAGTACAGAGGCACTACTAGAAGCTAGACCTCCTTCCTTTTGGGCCATTGTTATTCCCACTGTGCCAGGATGGAGAATACGAGAGACGAGAGCAGGGCTTACCTTCATTCTGTGCCAAAAGCAGCACACCATTTGGCATTCACCCAAATTTGCAGAAGCCAACCTTATACTCATGCAAAACATTCCATGATGTAGCTATTCCAACAAAATTTTATTGCCATTTACCTGATTGATTTAAATTTCTTTCTAATTAAAATAATAATAGCATTCATAAAGCACTTTTTAACATTCACAAAGTGTTAACTATTTTAACTATGAAATTAAGGACTGAAATCTGAACCTAAGGAAGATAATTGATAAAGATTTTTACACAAACACACACACACACTCACATGCACACTCACACTCCTTTTGATTCATCCAGTATAAAGATGTAGCCTTCAAAGAAAGCACATGGATGAGAATATACTCGAGACAGAAGAAGGAAGCCAGTCATGGCATAGTTTCAATAATTATCCCTTTTGGGTGAAACCCAGAGCAAACATACCCCAAACTGTGTTTCTTCTGCCTTAATTTCCTCAGGACAGGAGACTAGAAGGAAAGTAGGATCCCACTCCATAGTCCTAACCTATTGCTATCTGTATTGTCATCAGTGCCATTTAACATATTTCTAAATAATTGGTTTTGTTCAATACTTCAGCTCAACAAGTATTAACTGATTACTGTGTAATCAAGTGCTAGGAGACAGAAAGTGCTACAACAGAGTGCCCATACTCTAGGAATGGGCGGAAGGACCAATACACAAGAAACCCATCTGAAGGAGAATGAGAAAAGTGCAAAGAATCAGTCCGAGCAAAGGGTTGTAAGAAACCTCAAGGAGAAGAGCTTGATCGACGTGGTTGAGAGTTCTGCTTCAGACACTTAACTCTGTGACCCTGCGCAGGATACTTTGCCATTTCCTCACATGGAAAAAGAGGCTGGAGTGAGTCAGTGACCTCCAAGGTCCAGCTCTAAATCTAAAATTCTGTGGATTGGGACTTAGAGGAAGAGAAGGATCTCCATAGATCAGAGACAGAGGAGAAAAGGAGGGTTAATTCTGGGCATGAAGGACAGAGTGAAGAAAGGCTCAGACCCAGGAGCGAGTAGGGGACAGAGAGTAGTCCAATTTTTAAAGGGAGCAGAATGAGATAAGGCCTCAGAGGACAAACTAACCCCCAAAATTTTCGGATTGCTTTCATAGTAAACATGATATGTAGTTTCCGTAGTAAACCCAGCTGCATCCATCTCTGCAAAAAATTCTTTGAAATAATAAGCTGAGCCACCATGTTGTAGCCTGGATTAATTCAGACCCAAGTTTAGTCATCCTGTGAGTGCCATGAGTTCAAGCCCACAACCAATATTTTCACCTCTCCAAGTCCCAGTTTCTTCATCCATCCAGTTGGGGTGCTACCTTTAGTAGCCTCCTCACAGGATTACCAAAGACTCAAATGTATATAAAGGGTTTTGAAAGCTTTGAAATGGTATATAAATGTCAGATTATCATCATCATCATTTAAACTAGGATTATTTGGAGCGTGGAATTTCAGATAATTAGATTCTCTCTACCAGTGCAGAGCAACAGCTAGTCTGCAATATAAGTATAGTCTTAGATGGGTGCCAGGGGGCAGCATGGCATAGGAGATAGAAGGCTGATCGGAAAGCCAGACAGCGCTGGGTTCAGGTGCACCACATGGCTGAGCCATGGTGTTGAACATGGTACTGACATCCAAAAACTCAGAAGCATGGCTGGATGGAGAATGAATGAAGAAGTCATTTTATTACTGAGAAGCACAGATGACGGGAAATTCTCTTGCCCATTTTAAAGGAAGTTTTCAAGAGCCATAAATTATTTCCATTGGAATTAATTTGCAGCGTCTTTTGTGTACTGCACTAAACATGAGAGGTTGATGGCTGTGTGATTGAAGTAAGTGCCATTCTCCAGTGAGGAGTGGCTTTCTCAGCAGGAGGAAGAGGCCATCTCTTCACCATCGAGGCTGGGCCACCGCTTTTGCTCTGAAGGGTATTAATAAGGGATCTTAACTCTATAGGGGAGTTAAAAAGAGATTTTTTAAATGTACTACAAAGACTCAAACATCAAGTACAGGCAGAAATACAAGGGAAATTAAAGAAGGGCCAGTAGACAAACATCAAATAAAGGCATCCATCCCAACAGGCAGAGAGCACAAGGTGCCAGAGAGCCTGAGGGGCTTTGTCTTTTCCAATGAAAGCCTTTTGGGAAGAAGGGTCAAGGGGAGCAGGAGAGAATGCAGTTGTGCTATGAATTTGATGCTATGAGGCTAAGACTAGATGAGGAGGGGAGAAATCAGGAAGCTAAGGGGTTGTTCACATTCCCCAGATGCCATTTCCGTGTTTCTTAAAAAAAAAAAATAAATAAAATAAAGAAATTACAGCAAAACCACCATTGCCAACCCTGAGCTGGGCAGGCCTGGTTCACCAATAAGATAAACTAGCACTTATTCGCACCAGAAAGTTGTAGACAACTAGAGAATCCTCAGAGATCCTTTATCCTCTGGACATATTACTTAACATTTTTACTACCGTGTTTCCCCGATAATAAGACCTATCCCGAAAGTAAGCCCTCCCCTTACTGTGTAAGATTCCTCTAAAATAAGCCCTCCCCCGAAAATAAGCCCTATTGAGATTGCTACTGTAGTGAAGGTGGTCCCCTGCGCTACACGCTACATTACGGTACCCTCTGTATGCACCGTTCCCCCCCCCCCCGGGTGAAACGCACGCCGTGCTCCGAGCTGCATCCAATGAGAGCTGCAGCAGTGAGCGCGTCATCCTGTTCTTCCCCAGTGATTTGCTTATTGAATAAAGGTGCATTTTTTTTGTTCACATTTACCTGTTTATTAAAATTGCTGTCAATGTTCATTAAAATAAGCCCTCCCCTAAAAATAAGCCCTCTGGTGTTTTTCTGTCCAAAAAAAAATAATAAGACAGTGTCTTATTATCGGGGAAACACAGTAGCACTTGTGGTCACTATTGCCATAGGCATCTGGATGTGTGCCTTGTGAGGACATCTCTTTATTTGGAGGGGAGGGAGGAGATGGATGTGATGGAGAAGCAGAAGCCTGAAAATGCTGAAAGTCCTTGGGAATCATCTCTTACTCTACCTCAACCCCTTTATCCATGTTCATACCACTCAATGGACTCAATGGCAGTGTCTCTCTCATCAGTCCCTTCCTTTTCATTCCCCCCTCTAGGTAAAGTCTTTATTTCCCCACACTTGACTTTTCTAATGGTTGTTAATTGGTTTTCTTGCCTTTAGGCTTTCTCTGCTCTAATCTATATCATGAACGCTTCTACTGGATTTTTTTTTTTTTAAGACCTGGGATTTCACCAATATAGGCAACCCCCAGTAAGGAAACTGCCTCTAGCAAAGTACATCAACTATTATTCAATTTATAATCTTAAAGAGTTGTCCAGGAATGGGGGAAGGGAAGGAGAGATGAGAGAATCTGAGAAGCATATTACTTGTCCAGGGTCACACAATTCACATGCCTCCGGAACAACTCCTGATTCCAGGACCAATTCTGTCTCCACTACATATCACTATGCCTCTCCACCAGGGTAGTCTCCCTAAACTGCTCCTTCTCTCCTGTGACGCCCAATTTTTCCACTTTTCCCACTGCCAAGAGGAAGGAAAGATGGGAGGGAGTTATCTGTGCCAGGAACCATGCTAAAAGTTTCACAATATTGTCTCACTTGATCCTACAGCCACTCTCCGAGGGTAGGCGCTATTATTCTCCCTAAGAGGATGATTTCCAAGCCCATGATACGGCATCCAGAGACTTCCACAAACTGCCCAGCTTCTTAACTCCCACATCGTCCCTTCAGTCAATAAGTAGGTTGGCCTGCTTCCTGCTCCCCAATTAGGCCATGCCCGTCCCCACTTTATGCTGTTTACCATTTCCTAAATTACCCTTCCCCCCTGCCTCTCTACCTACTGAAATTCTTCAAGGATGAGCTTAAATCTCACCTCATAGGAACATAGGAGTTACAACCGGCATTAGAAAGATTAATGGCTTTGAACTCGGGAAAACCCAGGTTCAATCTGTGTGACCTACTGAGCAACTTGGAACCTCTCCGGGCCTCAGTACTATAAAATGAGTATCTAACACTCCATCAACTATCAATCTGTGATCCTAGGGATAAATGAGAAGTAGAATGACTGCAGGGAACACCTAGTTCAGCCTGATCATTTTAGGGATTGTGAAACTGGAGTGCAGAGAGGCTGACTTCCCCAGAGTCCCACAGAGAGTAAGCAGCAAAGCCCTCCCTTCCCCCGAAAGCTTCTCCCATCACCCCAGTCCTTAATGATTTAGCCCATCCTCGAACCCGGGCCGCACCTGCTAAGTGGTAGTCATCTCGTACTGTTAGCCAATAAATAGAATAGCTGATACATATGTCCTGCTTTATTGTTACAAAGTGCCTTATATAGACTATTTCATCTTTAATGAGTTTTATAATAACTAGTTTTCTTTCTAAGAGGTTGCATCGGTATCTTTTGTTCTTGCATCTCCCATATTTCCCCTGTCCCCTCTCCCAGGTTCCTTCTGCTTCCCTGAGAGCCCTCCCTTATAACAAAGAAAGCTAATGCTTCAAGCTGAGTATTCTCTCCTCTGGATTATAAACTGCTTAACTATCATGGCTTGAGAATTTGACAAGCATTTGTTCAATGCATAGAGGAGCTAGAATAGAAAGACAAGAATGGAACTTATTCCCCTTACAGAGCTTACATTCTATTGGCCATTATCCTTTTCATCTCCCATACTGCCTTGTACAGAGATTCAATAGTATCTCAGCGGCTTGGCTTCGTTAAGGCCGCTCCTCTTAAGGCACAAATTTAGATCTTCAGAGGCCAAAATTGTTGAGCAGAGAAAATCCTCACTTAACCCTCTAGCACATTAACTATGCTGCCGACAAAGGTTACTTGTATTTTTCTTTCCAAAAAAGCCCAATGGTAATAGGTTGCAGCTTGAATGCCCAACATCGCCCGCTGTATCTCACTGCGCTCAGCATCCTGTGATACAAAATGCCTGCCCAGCATGAAATGGAATTTGTGGTAAAGCCATACAAAGAAGAGAGTCAAAGGTTGGAGAAATGCTTTCTCTACAAGAAAGATGAAGTTTTCCTTTCTAGGAAATCTAAACTAGCAGAAGGCTTGGAAAAGGGCAGGTCAGGGATAGTGGGGCAGTCGAATCAGTCAAGTGCTTGCAGATGGCATGAAGGGCTAGCTAGAAATACAGTGTGGCTCCCCGCCTTCCATCAGGCACTATGATCTAGCAAAGGAAGAGAGGTCAGGCCGCAGGAGTTCCAGTGATGGTTCTGTCACTGATTCCCAGGAAGAACCTGAGTCAGACACTTAACATTTCATACCTTGGTTTACCCATATGTAAAAATAAAGAAAAATGCTAGAGTACCCACATGCTGAATAACCACTCACAGGACTCTTCTAAGAACGTTAT
This sequence comes from Petaurus breviceps papuanus, assembly GCF_028583685.1. Lineage (NCBI taxonomy): Eukaryota > Metazoa > Chordata > Mammalia > Diprotodontia > Petauridae > Petaurus > Petaurus breviceps. The sequence goes on along the minus strand of NW_027185655.1, from coordinate 56,852,223 downwards.
TATATCTATAAATCTCATGATTAGGTACCACACAAAGCATTTTATAACATTTAGGGGGTTTTAAGACCACGAGAAACTTCTTTTAAGAACCAAGAAAAGATTCTTATGCCGCAGCAATGGGAAGATTTTTCCCCTATCTTTGGTAGAAAGTAATCCGGAATCCCTGAAATCACAGAAATGTAAAGCATTTTCCCCTACCTTTATTGATGACTTGTTTGGAGATGTTACTCTTTTATAGGATTTAGAGCTTATCCCATCTGGGTTCCCTCATTTTATAACTGGGAAAACTGAGGCCTAAACAGGGAAAGTAGTTCTCTCCTGGGGTCACATAAGTAGTATCAAAACGGGATTCAAAAACACAGCTCCTCTAAGTTCAGATTCAGTACTCCTGTGACACACTGTGCTTTGTCTCTGAAGAAAATGTTGGGCTTAGTATAGATGGGTAAGGAGCCTTAGGAAAGAGCTTGTTTCAATGGATCATATTTCCAAGAATTGTTGCACAGGGTGCTCTTCGGTGTTTTAATTTATACCCTTTCTCATTCTCACATCCATTAAATAGACCCGAAACACATTTTTTAAGCAAAGTTATTTAAAATGAAGGCAATAAAACATAAGATGGGGAACTGTGTGAAATAATTTTCAGAAAAGTAATTTAAGCAAGTAGTTACCCCAGTGCTCAGCCAGAAACTAAAGTCACACTCTAATCTTTGCAATGAACAGAAAAGAACCCCTGCCCCCCACCCCCAGTTCTCCAATGATGAGTCAACAGAGTGTAATCTCTTAATAAGCTGGAAAAGTCTAGAATGTGGGCCTGGCAATATACTGAATATAGCAGCCTTTGTTTTAAGGGACCAGTCTAGCTAAATTCAAAGAAGTTCTTTACTATGGTGGCTACAGGGTGATAAATTATTTGGGCCACAAAAGCTCAAGATCTAATCTTGGAGTTGCAAGGGACTAGAGAGGCCATGTGCTCTAGCCCATGCCCAAACAAAACTCTTTTCTACGACTGACACAACAAATGGCCATACAGGCTTAAAGTCCAGTTTGGGGGAACCCACGACTTCCTAGAACATCCCATTCCACTTTGGGACAGATTTCATTGTTTTGTTGTTGTTGTTAAGCAATCGGGGTTAAGTAACTTGCTCAAAGTTACACGGCCAGGTGTTTCTGGGTGGGTGCTAAGTGTCTGAGCCCAGGATTCGATCTCCAGGTCTTCTCAACACTGGAGCCGGTGCTGTTACTCGCTGTGCTACCTGGCCACCCCTAGATTTCATTGTTAGCAAGTTTTTCCTTTCACTTAGCCTAAATGTGCTTCTTGGCAGTTTCTAGTCATCACTCCCAATTCTGCCCTCTGGTCAAGCAGAGGAGAGTTAATCCCATTCCTCCTAGAGAGCCCTTCCAATGCTTGAAGACAGCTATTGTATGTCCCTTAACTTGTCATGTCTTCAAGCTGAACATCCTCACTTTTCATGGAATTTGATTTAGAGACATATAGGATCTTTAAAATCATCTTGCCTACCCCTCATGACCCACTGAGGATATGTGACTTGTCCAAGGTTATGCAGGCATTAAATAGATTTCTTCTGCCTCTCCTCATGTATCGGGACCTCAAAGTCCCTCATCAACCTAGTTGCCTTCCCCTAGATTTTCTTCTGCTTATCGGTGCCCTTTCTAAAACTAAACACAGTATTCCAGATGTGGTTTCATCAGGGCAAAGTGCCACAGTCTGATGATTCTGGCCATGATTCTACCCTGAATGCAGCCCAAGATGACATTAGCAATTTTTGTATTGTACTTCCCATCCCAAAGATAACAAAGCCCCCCCCCCTCCAAAAAAAGCAGTCCTTCCTTTTCTCCATTATCATCTCACTATCCTGAGTCCTGTTCCTCATTATCTTACTCTCCCCTTCTTTTGCCCTCCACTGCTATTATTTTAGGGCATCCCCTACCTGTACAGCGAAGAATATCAAACTACCCATGGATTAGAAAGATAAAAGGAGAAGCTAGAGTAGGTACTGTTAATTCATAATTCTTTAGGTCCATTTGATGGTGTAGGGCAGTGTGGACATGTTATAATGGCATACTGAGTCATCAGATAGAGGGCAAGATCTGGAGTCTGAAAGATCTGAGTTCAAATCCTCTCTCAAACACTTATTAGCTATATGACCCGGGACAAGTCACTTAACCTCAACTTGCTTCAGTTTCTTCATCAGTAAAATGAGAATAATAGCACCAACCTCTTGGGGTTGCTTTGAGGATTAAATGAAATATTTATAAAGAACTGTACAAAAATTAAAGCACTGGATAAATGCTAGTTTATATCATTTCTCCAAAAACAGTATATGAGATCTAAGAAAAAAAATATCAAATCTTTTTAGACTTCCCAATTATGCCTCTAATCAACTGAGTGTATTTAAGAGCTTATTAAATTCATGGTATATTTATTTTCTGGCATTCTCTCTCACATTCCAATCTCTCTTCCCTACATCCTGTGCTCACCCTTCCCTGCCCTCTGACCTTTTTCTAGCAATTTCAGCTTAATGTTGTGGCTCATTATTTTCTGCTGAATTAATCAAATCAGTGTGTCATTTGACCATGATATAGGTGCTGCTTCTCTACTGTGTTTCCTTCTCTTTACTGTTCAATTCTCACTTCTTGCTTCTCCCATCCTTACTGAACCTTCTCTACTTTTGTTTTACCTGAAAGCTCCCTATCCCTGACCAAATCCTTTAAAGTTGTCACATACTTTTAAAAAAAAAATGAGAAAATGAAATAGAAGAAAATATGTTGGCAGCTAGGTGGCACAGTGAACAGAGCACCGGACCTGGAGTCAGAAGGACCTGAATTCAAATCCGACTTCAGACACTTAACACTTACTAGCTTTGTGACCTTGGGCTTATCACTTAACGCCAATAGCCCTGCCTTCCCCCCCCCCTCCAAAAAGTGAAGAAGAAGGAGAAGAAGAAGGAGGAGGAAGAGGAGGAGAAGGAGGAGGAGGAGAAGGAGGAGGAGAAGAAGGAGAAGAAGAAGGAGGAGGAGGAGGAGGAAGAAGAGAAGAAGAAGAAGAAGAAGAAGAAGAAGAAGAAGAAGAAGAAGAAGAAGAAGAAGAAGAAGAAAAGAAGAAGAAGAAGAAGAAGTAGAAGAAGAAGAAAAGAAGAAGAAGAAGAAGAAGAAGAAGAAGAAGAAGAAGAAGAAGAAGAAGAAGAAGAAGAAGAAGAAAAGAAACAAATAGATGGAAAACATGTTTCAGTCTCTGTACACTATGAGTCTATCGGCTCTCTATCTGAAGGTAGATAGCATGTTTCTTAATGAGTCCTCTGAAATTCTGCTTGGATATTGTGTGGATCAGAGTTATTTAGTCTTTCAAAGTTAATTATCAATACTATTGTTATTGTATAAATCATTCTGTTTCTGCTCACTTCACTTTGCATTAGTTCATACAAGTCTGGTCAGGTTTTATTCTATCACATTCCTATACTCAAATTTGTTCAGTTATCCTCCAGTTAATGGGCATCCCCTCAGTTTCCAATTCTTTGCCACCACAAAAAAAAAGCTGCTATAAATATGTTTTGTACAGATGGGTATATTTCCTCTTTCCTTGATCTTTTTGGGGTACAGACCTAGTAGTGGTATCTCTGGGTCAAAGGAAGAGTTTCATAGGCCTTTGGACATGCTCCCAAATTGTTTTCCAGAATGGATAGACTAGTTCACAGTTACACCAGCAAGGTATTAATATAACTATTATATCCCCTTTAGCATTTGTCATCTCCTTTTTTTGTCATCTTAGCCAATCTGATGGGTATGAGATAGTATTTCAGAGTTGTTTTAATTTATATTTCTCTAATTATTAGAGATTAAGAACATTTTTTCATGATAGCTATTGTAAGCTTTGATTTCTCTTACTAAAAACTGCATATTTATATCCTTTGAGCATTTATCAATTTGGAAATGGTTCTCATTTTTATAAATTTGACTCAGCTCCCAATATGTGTAAGAAATGAGGCTTTTATCAGAGAAACTTGCTACAAAAATATTATCCCAGTTTCTTGCATTTCTTCTAATTGTGTCTGCATTATTTGTGCAAAAGACTTTTTAAATTTATTTAATCAGAATTATCCATTTTACCTTCTATGAACCTTTCTATTCTTGTTGGGTTATGAACTCATCCCTATTCATAGCTCTTACAGGTTATCACACTTTAAGTCGAAATCAGGTGTCCATTTTGAGCTTATCCTGGTAGACAATGTGAGATGCTGGTCTGTTCCCCTGCCAGACTGTTTTACAGTTTTACTGATAATTACCAGTAATTTTTGTCAAATGGTGAGTTCTTGTTCCACTGGCTAAGATGTTTGGGTTTATCAAATTTGAGGTACTATGCTTATTTGCATCTGTATATTTTGTACCTAATCTGTGCTGCAGTTTAGCTTTTCTACTTAAAACTACATACAAATTTTTTTTTACAATTACAGCTTTAAAGTTTAATTTGCAAACCAGTCTGCTAGGCTGCTACCTTCCCATTTCTGCTCCTTGGTTCCCTCAATATTCTTTTGTTCCTACAGATGAATTATGTTATTTTGTTTCTAGCTCTATAAGTCTTTGGTAATGTTGATTGGTATAGCACTGATTAAGTAAGCTAATTTAGGCAGTATTGTCATTTTTATTATATTGACTTGGCTTACCCAAGAGTAATTAATATTTCTCCAATTTTTAAAATATGTCTTTATTTGTGTGAAGGTTTTATACATGCACTCATATAGTTCTTGTGTGTGTGTTCTGGCAAGTAGACTCCTACATATTTTATACTGTCTGCAGTTATTTTAAATGCTATTTCTCTATCCCTTCCTGATGGATTTTGTTGGTCATAAATAGAAAGGCTGATGGTTTATGTGCATTTATTTTGTATCCAGCAGCTTCACTGAAGTTGCTCATTGTTTTGGCTGGTTTTTTTTTAAGCTGATTTTCTAGGGTCCTCTAAGAATACCATCATATCATAATAAGGATAGTTTTGTTTCCTCATTGCCTATTCTTATTCCTTCAATTTCTTTTTCTTGTCTTATTGCTATATAACTAGCATTTCAAGTTCAACGGAATCATAAAGTTGGTAATGGACATCCTTGTTTCACCCCAATCTTATTTTTAAAAGGCTCCTAGTTTACTCTCATTATGGATAATGCTTATTCTTGGTTTTATATAGATACTTTCTATTATTTTAAGGAAAGCTCCATTTTCCTTTGCTTTCTAATGTCTTTAACAGTAATGGGTGTTGTATTCTTTCAAAAACGTCTGCATCTTTTGAAATTTCTTATGTTTACTGATATAGTCACTTATGCTTACAGTTTTCCTAATAATGAATCAGCCATTCCTGGAATAAATCCAGCCTGGTCATGGTCTCCTTTTTACTATTTTATTTATAGTTTTTGCATCAGTATTCATTAGGAAAATTGGTTTATAGTTGCTTTTTTTTTCTATTTTTATTATCCTTGGTTTTGGTATGAAGAACCACATTTGTGTCATGGAAAGATTTTTTTCCCTATTTTTAGGACAGTTTATGTAATATTGGAGTTAACTGCTCTTTAAATATTTGGTAGAATATTTGGTCCTGAGAGTTTTTCCCCTTGAGTTTGTAGATTGCTCATTTAAAGCTTTTTAATTTATTTTTCTAGGATGGGGTTAAGTATTTTGTTTCCTGTTCTATTAATCTAGGTATTTTATATTTGTATAAATATTTAGATGGCAAGATTTATTGGCATACAGTTGGGCAAAATAGTGCCTGAAAATTGCTTTTATTTCATCTTCACTGGTTTTGAATTCATCATTTTCTATTTTTGATTTGGTTTATTTTTTTAAATCAAATTTGCCAATGGTTCCCCCACAAAAAAAAAGCTCCTAGTTTCATTTTATTAGTTATCTTTTATTATACTTAAAGTTTTGTAAATATCTCCTTTACTTTTCATGATTTCTATCTTAGTTTTTAATTGGGAGGTTTTAATTTATTGATTTTCTAAAAAAATTTTAGTTGAATATTCATTTCTTTGATCTGTTCTTTCTCTTTTAAAATGTTTAGGGGTGGCCAGGTAGCACAGCGAGTAAGAGCACTGGCCCCAGAGTCGGGATGACCTGGGATCGAATCCCGGGCTCAGACACTTAGCACCCACCCAGAAACACCTGGCCGTGTAACCTTGAGCAAGTTACTTAACCCCAATTGCTTGGAGGCAGCCAGGTGGCTCAGTGAGTAAGAACACCGACCCCAGAGTCAGGATGACCTGGGATCAAATCCGGACTCAGATACTTAGCACCATACCCAGAAATAACTGGCCATGTAACCTTGAGTAAGTTACTTAACCCCAATTGCTTAAAAAAATGTTTAGATATAAATTTTCCCTAAAGTTCTGCTTTGGCTGCATCCTACAAATTTTGTTAAGTCATCTCATTGCTGTCATTGTCTTTAATTAAATTACTGACTGATTCTATGAATTGTTCTTTCCTCTATCACTTCATTTGGATTAAGTTATTTTCCTTCCAATTAATTTTTAATCTATTCATTGAAGGCCCTTTGCTGAAGGTAATTTTTATTTTACTAAGGTCAGAAAAATGACACATTTATTATTTTTGCTTTTCTACATTTTTGGTGATGATTTCATGCCCTAATAATATATGATCAGTTTTTGTGAAGGTACTGAGAAATAGGTGTACTTCTTTTTGGTCCCATTCAGTTATCTCCACAGGTCTATCATGTATAAATTTTATTAAAAATCTCTTCAGTTCAGGGGCAGCAAGATGGGACATTGGATAGCACCAGCCCTAAAGTCAGGAGGACCTGAGCTCAAATCCAACCTCAGAAACTTAATACTTATGTCAGCTTGGGCAAGTCACTTAACCCCAGTTGCCTTCTCCCCAAAAAAAGTCTCTTAAGCTCCCTAAAGTTAAGATTTTTATAGGTCTAAGAGGGATAAATTGAGCCCCCCTTCACTATTAAGGAATTTCAACTTTTCTTTTAAATATGCTAATGCAATTTGGTGCATGTACAGTTAATACTAAAAGTAATTTATTGTCTATAGTATCTTTTATAAAATGTAATTTCTTCTTTATCTCTTTTAAATAAATTTTTTTTTGCTTTTGCTTTGTCTAAGATCATGACTGCTCACCTTTTCTTTTTTTACTTCAGTTAAAGCATAAGAAATTTTTCTCCAACCCCTTATTTTAACTATAAATGTATTTCAGGCGTGTTTCCTTATAAACATCATATGTTAGATTCTTGTTTCAAATGCATTCTGCTACCCTGTTCTATTTTATGAATGAGTCTTCCTATTCATATTCAGTTATGATTTCTAATTGTGTATTTCCCTCCACCTATCCTCTTATAATTATTATTCTTTTTTTTACCCTGCCCCTTCCTCCAGTCTTTTTGCTTATGCCCCTCCTCCTTTCTCTCCTACTCTCCTATTAAATAAATGGAGTTTCTGTACCCAGCTGTGTGTTTATTCTTTCCTCTTTGAACCATTTGAGAAGATAGTAAGATTCAAGTGTTGCCTGCCCCCCTCCACTTTATAAACTCTTCCCTGAATACCTCATTTATGTAAGAGAACCATTTTTCCTCTTCTTTGTCTCTTCTCCCAGTGCACCTCTTCTTTCCCTCCCTTCCATTCTTCATTTGAGATCATGCAAAAGATCAGCTCTGATCTTTTCATTCAGAATGATTCAAAGACTTCCTTTTCATTAAGTGTCTTTTCCCCCTTGTAGGATCATACCCAGTTTTGCTGTGTAGGATTATTCTTGGTTGTGATTTTACATCCTTTGCCTTCTGAAATATGATATTCTAAGTTACTAAATATTGTGTGATCCTGACTGTAGTTCCACACTACTTGAAGTCTGTCTTTCTCCTTGACCTGGAAGCTCTATATTTTGGCTACCATATTCCTAGAAGTTTTTATTTTAGAGTTTATCTCGAGAGATGATGGAAAGATTCTTTCAATGTCTACTTTGTCCTCTGGTTCTAAGATATATGGACAGTTTTCTTTTATAATTTCTTATAATGTGATCTGTATGCTCTTTTTTTTGTTGCTGAGTTTTAGGTCATCTAATGATTTTTAAATAATCTCTATTCGATATATTTTCCAGGTCACTTGTTTTTCCAAAGACCTATTTCACATTTTCTTCTATTTTTTTCAGCCTTTTGACTTAATTTTTTTCATGTCTCATGGAGCCATTAGCTTCCATTTGGCCAATTCTAATTTTCAAGGAGTTATTTTCTTCAGTAAGGTTTTGTGACTCTTTTACCAGGCTGTTAATTCTCTTTTCCTGTCTTTCTTCCATAGCTCTCATTTGCATTTAAAATAATTTTTCAGCTTCTTAACTCTTCTAGGAATTCTTGTTGGGCTTGTGTCCAATCTACATATTCTTTGAAGTTCTCCTTATAGATATTTTCAGATCACTGTATCTACAGTGTTTGAATCTGCAGCTTCCTTGTCACCACAGTTAACTCTCCATAGGCTAATTTTTCTTTGCTCATTTTTCAAGTCTACTTCTTGATTTTGAACTTTCTTAGCATTAGCTTTCAGTCTGTAGGTCTGCATGTCTTCAGTGCTTACAATGTGGTGTGATCAAGGGAGAGGTCTGCACACTGTGCTCTAGGTTTGAACTGTCTTTAAATTGGGTCTGTTGGCTTGTGTATAGTTGAGTGTAAGCAGAATACTGCTGGACTAAGTCACTGTTACTCCACTCAGAGGTTCTTCAGCAAGGACAGCTAAACTGCTCACTACTCTTTGGTCTTGGTCTCCTGTCCCAGTTATTCCACTGTAGCCTTACACATGTTGGGCCAAAGGTTAGAACCAAGTTGCCACTACTCTTGGACTCATTACTCAGGTTCACACTTGTTTTTCTCCACTCTGGGTCTGTGACTAAGGATGGGTAATGGGCAACATTGCTACCAGATAGAACCTATTCTTACTCCCAGTGGTATTTCAGGGGTCCTTTTGCTACCCTGAGACTCCTGTGTCAGCTCCAAAGGGAGCTGTTCCTGAATATTCCCCATTCCCACTGCTGGACCACCTGCAGCTGGCCAGGTCCTGCCCCAGGTCATGTCTTCCTAAGCTGCACTGGACTGGAAAAAATGACTCACTGTGACTTTTTCTTAGCTTTCCTGTTCAGAATTTGGTCTGGAACATTTTCTGAGTTGTTGTGGAAGAGTTGTGCTAGGGAGCTAAGGCAAAATTCTACCCATTTCACTTTCTAGAATAATTTCTTCCTTATTTTTACTCTAAGGAAGGTTTAACCAATACTTCTTTGGTATATAACAACTTACTATTATGTAACTCACTATTATTAACTTACTATTATGATAATATTACTATTACTACTATTCTACACTTGTTAAACCCTATTTGGCCCCTTTGGACCTTTCATTTTTCCTATTATCACTTTTCTAGTGCTTTAATTTTTACAATGAAACAAACTTAGGATCACCCCTACTTCTTATGGCACAGTAGTAATGACAGTAAAAGTGATCATTACAAATCTTATCACAGAACCTTAAGCAACGCATTAGGAAAAATATATGTGCTATCTGCACACCCAGAGTAAAATGGAGAAGATATAAACTCCATAGAGATATCTAGATAACTGATGAATAGAAATGGTATGGTATAATTAAAAGAGCATTGCAGCTTGGAAAAAGAAGACTTACATTCATTTCCCACCTCAGATACTAGCTATGTGACCCTAGGTAAGTCAGGAGTTGGCCTTGGGTTATCCAGGCATCTGTTTCCAATCTCTGCTTCATTTTGTAATGTCACATATGTGTAGTTGTGCAGATGTACTCGTAGTCTCTAAGGCAAATGTACCCGAAACTTTAGAATGCTTTTGTTGTTGCCATAATTAAATCCCCTGTTCTTTAGCCATGGTTTTATATTTCCCCGCTTTCCCTAGTACAGTCACCTTTTACAGAATTTTCCCTGGCACTGTCATAAATTGTGAAGCCAGGAGATGCTTACAAAATAACTGTAATTTCAACTAACACATATTTAGAATAGAGGTTTAAAATTCAAGTTCTCCTTCCTTACATTTAAGACATCTTAATTTAAAATTAATTTTAAAGTACTCAAGAAGAGAAGGCTTTTCTTGGGGGTTAAGAATTTGAGAGAGAATTGAAAGATAATAGTAATTCAAAAAACAATGAAACTAAGGAAAGAGCATCAATGATGCATTTTTAAAATACACAGGAGAGGGCAGCAAGATATTCAAAGAGTACATAGGGCAGTAGTGGAACTGCCATGTTAAATTATATTGTATGTACACATACTTTTTTAAAAAATGAATTGCACATAATTGGAATTCATGGCATTATATACATATAATTTTTTCTTTTCTTTGTATAAGGAAATGTTCACATTTGCTAATGTTTATAAAGTTCATAATAAGGAATTTTTTCAAATAAATATCATAAAACCATTAAGCATATAAATAGAAAAATGATCAAATCACATTTCTTTACTTTTGCCTAATTAAGATATCACCTATGAATATTTATGTCAGTATAGATAGATCATCATCAGTAAAAACATAAAAATTAATTATTTACAGTGATATGTTCCAAAAAAGAATGAAATATGAGGTCCATAGAATACCATTAGTTTATAGAATGATACCTATGAATCAATGAGATGTTTTCTATGTGTATATTTATTCAAGTGCATCAACATATTTCATCTATTTTATATATCTGCATACATATGTATGTGTGTGTATGTATACATATTCTTATTATACATGTAAAGTTATAAGGTCACAATACATTGTCAAAGATGACAGGAGATAGTAAATCCTTTTTTTCTTAAAAAGTCTATAATAGTAAATTCAGCCTAGTGTGATAGTATGAAAAGACTGAAGAATGCTAAGGAATTTAATACCAGCAAACATGTTCCCTTTGAAATGGCAAATTAGATGTGCAGTAAGATTTTGGTCACACTTCAAAGAATAATGTGCTGAGCTGGAGAGCCATCCTGTTTACTCTTGCTCTCCCGATTGAGGTTTCTATATGTTAAACAGGCTTTTGACTACTTCAAAGCATGTTTGAAGTCCACATTCTGCATATCTCATGCACAAAGACAAACATTCTACCAAATTTCTGCCGCTAATATTATTTCTGCTCATTATATTTGTAAAGTAAGTGAAACCTTTTTTCTGTCAAATACTGAAAAGGTACCACTTTTCCTTTAGCTATGACAGCGAGGGTCGTCTGACAAATGTGACATTTCCAACTGGAGTGGTCACAAACCTTCATGGAGAAATGGACAAGGCTATTACAGTGGACATTGAATCGTCCAGCAGGGAAGAGGATGTCAGCATCACTTCAAATTTGTCATCAATTGATTCTTTCTATACCATGGTTCAAGGTAATAAAAAAATTACTATAAACCAATTTAATGTTTTGATAGAATAAAATATTCACATCATTCAATGATGTTTTTCTTTTACAAAGAATACAAGCACACTCAAATAAGGTTGCCCCGAAAAACATCCCTTTCATAATCCCACCATAAATAGAGGAGAGTCAAACTCCCCTGGAAAGTTACACAACTCCCCTGTAACCTAATTTGGTTCCTCTTCCATTTATGACATTTTCCCCAAGGAATGATGCTGTTGTTGTTTTTACTAAACCAATTCATGACATAAAGCAGAGGGGGGCAACTTCTAAAATCTTGAAAGAAGAAAATATATTGAGAAATTTATATATACACCCAGCCTCCCAAGAGAACATCTTGTTGATTGTGCTAACCATACCATAAAGGATAATCCTACATTTTATCAAACATAAAAAGCAATAGTAAGGAGAGGAAACTCTAGGAATGAAGAAGGATTGAGTATTTTAAGTGCCAATTTGATGTCTTTACACTCAGGCAAAACTTTGATAGCAGGAAACAATAAGGGGGAAAACTGTTTAAGTTATTTTCTTAAAAAGGCATTATTAAAGTTCTTTTACTTACAAATGCAGATCATTCAAAGGATTATATCGTTTTTAATTGCACAACATTCCAGATGTTTATTCCACATCCATGGTTCATACATTTCTGTTTCATCACTTTTTCAGATCAGTTAAGAAACAGCTACCAGATTGGTTATGACGGCTCCCTGAGAATTATCTATGCCAGTGGCCTAGACTCACACTACCAAACAGAGCCACATGTTCTCGCTGGCACAGCGAACCCAACAGTGGCTAAAAGAAACATGACTCTCCCTGGGGAGAATGGCCAGAATTTAGTGGAGTGGAGATTCCGAAAAGAGCAAGCCCAGGGAAAAGTCAATGTCTTTGGTCGAAAGCTTAGGGTAAGTAAACCTTCAAGAGGACCTTCCTAATCCTTCTTGTATACAGGTGGCAGACGGGAATGAGAATTATCCTGGACAGTTACTGAGCATGGGCACATGAGCTAAGCCTGCCGGAGCTCCTGCTGGCTATTTTCGATATAGTTAAAGTTAATTTCTTGAGAAAAAATATTTTATGCTTGAAAATCCATAAGGTAAAGTGGTTGTCGAGGCTGAAAGTTTCCATTCCTAGGGCAGTCTTCACAAATGAAGACTTCCAGTGGTATCACAAAGAAACGAATCCACTGTGAATCCAACTTAGCCACTCTGATGAGTAATTCGACTAATTGGTTGAGCAAGACAGTTTAGCTTTCTAATTAATGTCAGAAGACCATGGCTTCTCTTCTTCGAACCCTGCTGCCCTGTCCAGGGCTGACTCCCTCACATTAGGGATGTTAAGATAAAAGAACTGGCTTTAATATGGAAGCAGGTCCAGGCCTTATAAAGGTGGCACTGAGAAGGACCCGAGGGATAATCCACAAAATGGTTAACTGAACTTCTATTACACTCTACTTGAAGGTGCCTTCTCTCTTCTCATCTGGCTTCTCCTCCACCCCCTCCCAGTATGCCTAAAATAGACCTTGAATCGACTACAGATTGCCATCTTCATACGCTAACTACTGCTTCTGTATTATTAATGGCACCCCCTATTTTTATTATTATTCTGAGAAATACTTTGGTAATTCCTATTTCTGATCTCAATGGCATAATTGATTTTTTTTTTGTAAAATGTTCCACTACCTGTACCTTCACAATTCTGTAAGGCACTTTCTTTCCCCTCCCTATCCTATAGTAGGCCAAATATATCTAGCAGGCAAACTATGATTTATGACAGCTATTTGGTAAAGACAACATAGATTAAGTACTCAAAACTAGGTTGCCAGGAGACCACCTTAGGACCACAACAGACATCTGAGTTATTAGAATTGAACCTGATTCATTCATTCTATTAGTAAATACACTGTAGTTTATCAAATAAAGGTGAATAACTTTAGACAGTTTTTCCCAACTAGTATTACATCACCTGCCATTTTGTGCAAAGTTGTTAAAATCAAGGGAGAAAGACCAGAAAGCAAAATGTTCCTTTTAATGCCTGTTATCTTTTGGCTCCCAAAAATTTTGTTTCTTTTCATACCCACAATAACAGTTATTTACCTTGGCAGTGCCCCAGGGTGCAACAGTGTCTGCCCAACTCTGTGTACCCAGCTATTTACAAGAAACTAAAAGAAGCAGGGAGGCAAAAATGGTGGCAGGGACATCATTTTTTCAAGGTGTTTGCTAATAGCAATCCATCAGCAGTTGGCAGAAGAACACTGGGGTTGGTTCACAGACAAACCCTCAACTAAAAATGGTACACTGGAATCTTAACATCTCTCTTATCATTCATCTACCCTCTAAGAAAGAAAGTTCTTTGGGCTAAGGGATTTGAATCACTTGTTCATTCAATAAATATTCATTAGTTACAGGTTTGAACTGTCCCCACCTCCAAATAAAGAAAAAAAGCCCATGAGTCACAGTGCTAAACTGGTTTAAAAAAAAAAATGAAAAACCCCATAGTCCCTGCCCTCAAAGAGTTTACAATCTACAAGGAAGACACCTGTACAATATATAAACAAGCATTAGACAAGGTAGAATGTGATAGGGACAAAAGAATTATGTGACTAAGTGCTTTAGGAAGATTCCTTTCCTCTCATCTTGTCAAGGAAAACTTTGAATGGGAAGCGTAAAGCCACACATGAGCAGCTTTCCAGAGGACTGCTGCTGTGAACAGCTTTCAAGGTTCTGATTACGTAGTATAGCAGACTCTCTGTTCAATAACAAATCAGAGCAAAACATTTACAGAAAATCAAAATACAGCAATTCACCATGTCACAACTGAACAGCTTATCACCAAAGTGGTCACATAGTTTTAAACAAGTACATTCATTTAGTCAATCACAAAATCAATCACAAAATACAAAAGTCAAATTTCTTCACCCCTAGGTCACAATAAATCATAATCTCAGTCAGTACACAGTATCCAAGTAAAGTCTTCTTTAAGTTTGACGCAAGGCTGGCTCTCAGCTTCCGTGGTTCCTCTTCCATGGTCCCAGCTCCAGCTGTCACCTGGGTTCAAAGGCAGGCAGCTTCCAGTTCCTTGTCCAGCTCCTTGTCCAGTTCTTCATCCAGTTCTCCTTCTGTATTGAAGTTCACAGTGTCCAGTCCACCTCAAGTCCTTCACAGTTCCTGTTTCTGGAAAGACAAAACTTAACAGAGCCACAATAATATTCATACACATTTCCAGCACCATCATTAATTCACTATCTGCCTGTGAAATCAACTCAGACCCACCAACAAGGTCTGAGAACTCAACACAAATCATCAGTAAAGTCCCAGCACCTCCAAAACCCTCCTCCAGGACTTCTGCAAACATACAACCAGAAAATCCTCTTTCAGGGCTTCCAGTAAGGTCCCAAGGCTTCTGTACAAAGTATCACAAACAAACATCAACACAGACAGAGCAGACAAACAGTGCCGGGGTACCACAAGTTTTCTCCTTCTTGACTGCCACCACAAGAGTCTTCTCAGTTCTGCTGTCTCTAGCCTGGGCCTCTCCTTATATGTGGTCATTAGCTCCTCCCCTTCCTGTTGCAGGAGTTCATGTTCTAGGGTTCACAAGTTGTGGGGTTCACACGTTCTGTTTCTTAACAGACTTGATACAAGGCTCAAAAGAAACTTGAACTGAAACAAGGTGTTAATTCAATAGCTGAAACAAGGTGTGAACTATGTTTGTGCTTGCCATTACAGGAAGTAGTGCCTGAGCTGCTGGACATGATACTGTTGTAACCCCTGTACCATCTGACATGGTGCTTTGAATAAAGTAGGGCAGAAGTGTCAAACATGCCTGGAGCCCAAATGAGATTAATCAGTCAATCAGTAAACATTTATTAAACATCTGCTATGGGCCAGGCACTGTTCTGGGATACAAAAAGAGGCAAAGATAATTCCTGCCCTTGAGGAGCTTACAGTATGACAGGTGTATTAATTAATTAAGAGATTAAGCTGTAACTGGGAAATGTTTAACAAAATAAATAAAAATACAACACAGAGAATGTTAGTTTATGGATGTCTAGGTCAATATGTAGGCTTCTGCAATCTTAAGTTTGACACTGCTGGAGTAGGAAAGAAGGTCAGTCATTAGATCTGTGATTTCATCATATATAGAAATTCCAAGTGAGCAGTATTCCTCTACATTATACTACATTAGTAGTACGTTGGTAGCTTCTCTGCAATTTCCAGTCTTAGAGATGTTCCTGGAGCTCTAAGAGATCACATGACTTACCCAGTGTCAAGGACTTGATCTTAGGACCCCCTGGTTCTAAGACCATCTCTGTATCCACTCTGCCATTCTGCCTCTGGAGATGTGGTCTACTGAAGGTGTGGTTATTAACCTTCTCATGGAGGGCATGATGGGAAGGATGCTTACAACTCTTTAAGCCAATGGCTGTGAACTACTTTTTTTTCCTCTATTATTTGTGTTTCTTCTCTAAGTTCAGGTTTCATCTGACCTTATTGGCATTCTTATACCCTGATGGAGACAAGAATCTCCAGGGATCACCTTCTTTCAAATGAGAAGCAGCTGACTGAAACTATGATGAGTATATCATGCTTACATCATCCCTCTCCAAGTCATACTAGATCACCATCAAGGCCCTGCCTTCTCTGGTGATGGTCTCCATGATAGTCTTACACCCCTTTCTCTTTATACTTTCTCCCAGGGGGTTCTCATTAGTGATCATGCATTAAACTATCATCTCTATACAGATGACTCCTAGGTCTATACATCTAGCCCTAGTTTCTCTTGGGCTCCAGTCCCATGTCACATAGGGTATTGCTTATAGGATACAGCCTATAGGATATTGCTTCCTAAATGTCTTATCTCTAACTTAACCTATCCTTCCCTTAGTCTTCTTCATGTCCAACCCCCCCCCCCCCCCAGTACCTTTCCTAAGTCCCCTTAACACACTGATTACCCTTCTCTGGATACAATCCAGCTTATCAATGTCTTTCCTAAAGTATTTTGTCAAAGACCAAACAGCTCTTTAGATGTGGTCTTACTAGGGAAGAATACAGTAGATTATAATCCCCCTTATTTCTGTCCACCCTGCTTCTGTTAATTATAAAGTCCTGGTATTAGAAGCAGTTTCACAGTGTTCACTCATATTGTTCTTAGTACATAAGAACCTCTAGATATTTTGTTATGTGGAACTATTATGTTCCTGCTCTGCTATTCTGTATTTGTCCACTTAAGATTTTGTGCCCAAGACTATGAACTCATATTCATCCCTATAAAATATCATCTTACTAATAAATTCATTGTTCTAGCAAGTTGAGGTCTTTTGTACCCTGGTTATGTAAGCCAATATGTTAGCAATCTATTAAATTTCATAATCATCATATCTATGCCTTCTTCTGATACCGATAAAAATGTTGAACAGAGAATGGCTTAGGAGAGATACCTCTGAATCCCCTCTAGAGAATTCCTTCATGAGTTGATGTCTATTAATCACCATTTTTTTTGAAGCTGGTCATTCCACTTAGTTTCAATCCCACCTGGATATATGTACTTATGTTCCTCCATTTTGTCCATAGACCTAAAGTAAAAGACTGGCAAATGCCTTGCAGAAATCCAAGTATCCTGTGCCTCGAGAATGGATTCTTTTTTGATGGAGCCATGCTAGCACAGAGTGATGACTGTTTTTGTTTTTTTTTTCCTCCTGCAACAATCTCTTTAAATCAAGATTTTTTTTCCAAGAATGGAATTCAAAACTCAGTTATCCATAGTTTGAATCATTCTGTTTCTTCCCCTTTTAAAAAACAAAGACAAGATCTTCCTCTCTTCAGTCCTTAGAGCCCTCTCATGTCTGCCATACTCTTTTCAAGATCATCAAAAGCTCACCAATCACACTTGATATTCCTTCTGTAATTGAGGTATAATTCATTTGGTTTTGGTGACCCAAAATAGTTGGTGGCCACTATATACTTGCTTCCTATCTTATCACTGGCACTCCCTGTTAACAAATTATATTTGTTATTTCCAAGTTTAAAGGTCATGCTTTTTAGCAGAGCAAAAAAAAAAATCAACAAAGATTTTTCAGTATCTATATGCGCCAGGTACTGTACCAGAACCTAGAGTAATGTAAGAGTTGAGTAGTTCTACCTTCTCTTGAAAAATAGGGATTGTTTCATTCTTTGTACATGTATCCCCAGCATCTTGCAGAGATTTAATAAATACTTGCTGATTGATTGGTTCTATCATCCTAATAATCCCTATGGCCACCCATCTTTGGCTTTCTCTCATTTAATTTCGTTCTCTTTTCTTGACATCAAGAAAGAGGAAGAAGAAAATTACATCAACCTCCAAGAAGTAAGACCTCAAGGAGAATTGAATTTGAATGACCATTTCTCTTTGCCTGTGTCCAAATTATGGGAGTTCTCCACTCCAGGGAGAAAACAGACAGTGCACAGAGGCATGGATGTTGGTTTCTTTTTAAATAGCGGAACCAGGATGCCTCAGCAAGACTTCTCAGGAAACATATGATTTTAAATGGCTTGTTCACTCACACTGAGAGGAGTTTTCCATCTGATACACTTGATTGCTCTATTTGATTGCTCTCACATAGACAATGCAAAGATCACAAGGGAGGGTTTCTTATTTTCAAGATAAGATTGGATGTGCCGGCTTTGACTACTAATTTCAATCCTGTAAAGGGAATAAGAAAGGAAGTCAAGAGAGGAAGTGCTGACATGGGAATTTGGATTAAGAATTGAACTGAAATGTAGTAGAGCAAAGAAAGGGACCAAAAAGGAGGTAGACACCGGAAACAGCATCATCGACACAAACGAGACTTGACATCTTCCCCATCTGTAGCCAACTCCAGTCTCCTTTTTGGCCCAAACTACATTTCCTTTTTTTCTACCTCTCGTTATTTTTCTTCCACTAAGAAAGACCTTCTGGTTGGCTTTTAAGTTATTAACTTTAAATTGACTGAAAGCACAACCTTGCTAGATTCAAATCTAAATTCAACACTGTAACCGTGTGTTTGCTGTCTCTGTCTCACTGTATGACTTATTCAGAATCAGAATCAAGTCCAGGAGAATAGATGTCTTAAGCTGAATAGTGCGGTACGCTTGGAATCATTTGTATCATGTTTTTCTGCTTATAGAAAAGAAATGAAAGAGAAATTAACGATCGCATAGAAAGTAAAATATCAAGGGAGAACCAAAATTAATCCAAAGAAAGAAAATTTTAAACTAGACTTTCCCAAAAATAGCATTTGGCATGATTTTTAAAAAAAACTAATGAACTGGGGAAAATGCTTAAAGAAGAGTTTTCCTCCCTATGCTATCCATTCTCTTTTTTTAAGAAACACTAGGATTGGTAACGTGGGAAAAGGAGAAATGCTTTTGTTGTGGGATTTTCTCAAGGTAAGCCAATTGAAAGAAAATATATTAGAAAATGAGGTCAATCAGAAAACGGTAAAAAGAAAATGGAATCATAGAACGCAGGGAAAGCATAAGAATGATAAAAAATAAAGTGATTCCTTATCATGCATATGACAGAATCATAACCATTCTACACTTAAAGAGACCCCAGTGATCATCTAATATAACTGTGCCTGAACAGGAAATTCCCTGCTATACACTCCCAACAAATACTCATCCAGCCTCTAGTTAAAGACTCCTAGTGATGGATTAGTGTGGGCCCAAGTATGCCAAAATTCCCTGGGGGAGCATTCCTCCTCCCTCCTCCATTAGGTGCTGGCATACCTAGACTACCCCCTCTAAGCCTGCTTTTGTAAATTAACAAAAGAAAGAAAATTTTCTAAACTCCTCTGTGTGCTAGGCAATGGAGAACCTCTTGCTTCCAGAGGCAGGCATCCACTCTATTTTTCATAGCTCTGATTGTTAAGAAATGTATCCTTACATTGAGCCAACTGCTCCTAGTTCTGCCTTTTAGGATTAAGGAGAGTAAGCCTAATCCCTCTTTCAAGTAGTAGTCCTTTATAAACTTGAACACAGTTTCATAGTCAAATTTTCAGAAATAAAAATATTTGCATAAAATACACACTTCTACATTGTTTTTCTTTGTCTGACACCAATATTTTGTATGTTTATTTTTCTCAGAACTGAAATTTAGCACTTTCTTTGAGCCAAATCAAAGAAAATATATAGCATTTAATAACCATATTTACCTTATATTTGGAGAACTAAATATTCTGAGAAAAACATAAAGCTAGGGATATAATCATAAAAGGTATATGTGAATTATGAAAGGACACAGACATGTTGACCGCTTGCACAGTCTATACTAGGATTGCCACTGGCTCCATGGGATGAATCTGTACCAAAGTGATTTCCTGAAGAGGAGTCCAAGAGATGGTTTCCCTTTTAGAATGTTGTCAGCATAACTATTCCTGACATAATGCACACTTGCACACTTACACACACACACGTTACCTTTCTATCTGTTTCACAGTTAATCAGTGTGACACCTGCCCCTCCTTTCCTCATTTTGTCATAATTAGCCTCATAAGAGTCGTTTTGAATTCTTCCATGACAGACATGATCTAAAAATCATGATATGTTCAACACTACCTTAAAGAATTGTATCAGAAAAGAATTTTCTGTGGTCCATTATTTGAGCATGTGGCAGCAATATTTTTGGCTTTTAATTCACCCTAAAAGTATTAAAATTGTATTTACCACCTGAATTTATTTTTTTTTTACATTTAAAATAAACTAGTGTTAAGTCATGATTCCTTAAAGCAGTAGTTAAGGAGAAGCCAGTCCTAGCATATAGGCATTCTAGTGTTTTGCCTACTGCTTGTAATGCCCAGAAAAAGGAATGCAGAGGGGCAGGGGCAGGAAGAAAAGCTGATCCATTAATCCTCCATGAAATGATGCCTGCTGGAAAACACAGAGGGTGGGGGTCTCAAAGCAGTGGGAATTTATGTCTAAATCCTAGGCTTGTGTTAGGAATGTGAGAAAAGACGAGGGTACCTTCTAATTCTTTCCTTATTACATCAACTTGAAAGAGGATGAAAGAAAACATGTATGTGTTCTGTGTCTGCACCAAGTCCCCACCATCTGGATAAAAGGGAAGAATTCAGACAGCCATCCAGATGTTTTGTCTACATGATACCAAATATCCATATGCTTCCAAAAGCCCACATGTTTCGTGAGGCGGACAGCCTGGTCAGCAAGACTAACCACATGCTGCCCTTTTCATCTTCTTGTTTAGGTTGTATGTGGGTACGGGCACAGACAAAACAGGTGGGGCAGAGGCCAGTAACAGGTTATACTAACAGTAAAAATTTTAACTGACATTTCAACAGCACTTTACAAAGTGCGAAATTTCCCTACAAAGTTACTGAGGAACGTAATGTACCCATTTTACTGTGGAGACCTGCCCAGTAAGTGGCAAAGCTTCCAACCCCCAAAACACTGTGCTTCCTCCCTAAAACAAAGGTTATTAGTGTCAAAATAAAATAAAATGTACTAGATTCATTCCCTTGGCAGTGAATATTTCCCAGATGTATCTCCCCTAAACCACTGTGATACCAAATCTAGGGATCTTCTGAAATCCTAAACAGTAGAGTTCTGAATAGAGGAAGCATCTGCAAAGATAAAGTGGAATAAGAGAAAACCAAAAATAATTGAAAAACAAGTGAAAACTGAGGAAACAGATGCGGGGGGCGGGGCAGTGAGGAAAAACAAGAAAATGGAAACAGATGGGAAAATAACAACGATCAGCATTGTACACGAAAAGCTGTAGAGATTTATGGCAAGCTAGTGAGTGTGGTGTCACCTAAGAGAGAAAAAGAAAGCAAAGTCGAAGAATGCCGTTTTTAAAAGTATTAACTGATGACACAAGAACCAGTATGAAAACCTTTTCTGTAGCTACTAAAAGCTTTAGGCAGATATGGCTTGGAGAACACAAGCCTGCCAACTCAATTTAATGTAGTCTTTAAGCCAAATCTGTATCATTTATGGCTGCATGCTTTCATGAGTTTTATTAGTGCCTTCTTTTTAATGTAACTTAGAGGAAGGGTCCTACTGTCTCTGCAGCCATTTCCTCATGCCAGGATGGAACCACAGAAAATCCAAATAACTGCTTCAGAATATTAGAGCTGAAAGGATGAATGTCTTCATCTTACCAATGAGGAAGCTGAATCCAGATCTATTTTGTTGTTGCCCAAACAACACAGTCGAAAGACTATAGTCTAGATTTGTTGACTTCCCATCTATAATTTTTCCCATGCCATCTCTTATCAATAAATATTTGAGTATCTACTATCTGGTATTATAAGGGTGATACACAGGGCCTGCCTTGAAGTAACTCTCTAACTGGAGATTAAATATACAAAATATTTAGTAACAGTTCCAGACAATAATCAAAGAGGCCAGTTAATTACCAAATAAATAATAATAATAAAAGAAATAACTGTTGAAGGAGATCAGAAAAGATAGAGAGGATAAGTCACTTGAGGCTAGATCAGCAGGGCAGTCTTTTTTGAGGGGGTGGGATTTGAGCTATGTCTTGAGATATGGGATTGGAAAGATGGAAATCTCCTAATTCCAACTCCAAGACTCTCTCCCTTCTCTGGGTTCTTGTGCTGCTCAAGGAGGTTGTTGGGGTTTTGTTTTGTTTTGTTTTCAGTTCTCTCAGAGCACTTTGCCACCAGAGCATTACGTTCCCTCTGAACTTAAACCTTGACCATTTGGGAACAGGATGATAAATCAGCACTCTCAGGGAACTAGGGAAAGCTTCTTAAGGGTTACTGTAGAGCTGGAATTAATATTTTTTAACAAAATAATAAACCAAAGGAAGAATATGAAAAGCAACTTTCAACTGGATTTATCATCTGATCGTAGGACGTTTCCCCCCTACATTTTAGAGAAAACTGATAGCAAGGTCAGCTGAAGCTAACTGGAGGAAGAGGGGGGGAATCAAGCTAAAGATTTATGCAAGGGAATCTCTCTCAGACACGAGTTACATAAAATCAGAATTTCCTCCTTAATTTGGATATTTTAAGTTCTCTCTAGCACTTATCAACAGCACATTTCTCATGCATTGTGAAAAACTGTTCTCTATGTTTTTCAGCATCAGTGGTCAAATTCAGTATGGGATTCAAAATATTGCTCATAGTACACACAATGTAATGCATCTTGGGCCAGGTTTGTAAGTGGGGCAAAATGCTCAGGCAGAAAAGATTTGGTATTACAGGGTTCTGAAACAGGTGTCATTTCTCCAAATTTTGTCTAAAATAACAGAACTATCTACAAGGTCGTGACTTTTTTGGGATATAACCCAAAGCAATTCTTTACCTTTTTCATTAGTAATCATCAATATGGCTTCCAATTCATTCTTACTTGTTCTACAGAGGGAAAGTTGAGTTTATCACTATCTTTTATTTACTGTCACTGTGATTAATTTCCATTTACTCAGTAATTACTTGGCTATGTTTTACACTGCTTGTGAGGCCTCGGGTAATTTAAATGTTATTTCTTCTATTGCCTCTGTGTCCTCTAAATGACATATGTCTTTAACAAACTCTTCAGCAAATTCATTTTAGTGTTTCTCCTAACCTGTTGACTAAACTTCGAGAAATTTAATTGAAAAGGTTTTGAACAAATGCCAGGCTGTCTCTCCATTTAATGAAACCTTTTAAAACAACCGTTAATCTAATGCCTTGTGCTTACACCAAGAAGTTGCTAAATTAATTTACTGACAAAGGGAATCAATCATCATAAATGGTGTTTAAACAATAGTGGGGACTTTGAAGAGTAATAAGTAACTGGTATTGGAATCATATGATTTATTTTATCATCTTGTTTGCTTTATAAAAGGTTAATGGCAGAAACCTCCTTTCGGTCGACTTTGATCGAACCACGAAGACAGAAAAGATCTATGACGACCACCGTAAATTTCTTCTGAGGATTGCCTATGACACGTCAGGACACCCAACCCTCTGGCTGCCAAGTAGCAAGCTGATGGCTGTCAATGTCACCTATTCATCTACAGGCCAAATCGCCAGCATCCAACGAGGAACCACGAGTGAAAAAGTAGATTATGATGGACAGGGAAGGATTGTGTCTCGGGTTTTTGCAGATGGGAAAACATGGAGTTATACATACTTAGAAAAGGTATCATCTACAAAGCGAAGATAAGCTGGGGACAGGGGAGGCAGGGGAAGCAGTGGATGGTCAACGTATCTCAAGAAACAAAGCCACTGTGGACCCAGCCATCTGCTTTCTTTTCATTGTTGCTGCTTCAGGCTTTAATTATTTTTTTTTTGTAAATTTAAACAACAAGAATTAATTAAGCACTTACTCTGTGCCAGGAATTATGTTAAATACTGGGGATATTTAGCCTGGTCCCTGCTCTCAAGGATTGCACATTCTAATAGGAGAGGATGCATGCAGACAACTATGTACATATCAGATACATACAGTGTAAATGAAAACTACGTGGATTAGAGGAATTGGGGGGGGGGGTGGAAAAACCAGGAAAGACCTCTGGGATTTGAGCTGAGTCTTGGAAGTAGAGGTAAAGAGAGGATTCTGGGGGAAAAAAATAGATGATTGCATATAAGTGTACCAGATCTCAACACTATACTATCAAACAGTCATCAGTCATCAAATTATTTAATATTGGTTTAAAAAAAATTACATACACTGACCAGTAGAACAGATTTAGCTAAGCCCTGTGCTTGTCAAATAGGCGATCAACTCCAAGTTCCATTTATTATTCTAAATATTGATATCTAAGGTACACTGGTACAGCAGTGATGAATTTCTGTATTAGTAAAGTAGCTTCTCTTTATAGTTAAGTTCTGCTTTGTAAGACCTTCTGAAACGCCTGATACAGCAAGCCAACAAACAAAACCTGCCCACCTACCAAACTTTTATGTCAGAAACGTTTACAAATTAGGCCTCGATCAGGCCTTAGGTCTTAATTAGTGCAAATAATGAATCCCATGAAGCAGTGACTGTATTCAAATGCATACCACATATTTCCACTGGGCTAGAACCAATTACAATAGTTTACTTAATTATAACTTCAGATAGTACAAAATCAAATACATACAACCACTTCATAGGACTTACTGTTCACACTAATCAGGACCTGGGTGTTACTTCATTTTATATATAATTCTCTGCTAACTCTTGAATGTTTGAACAAGAGTCTTCTGAGAGCACAGATAAACATGTCAGCTTAAGACATTGTTCCTGTCAGAGCTTCAGTCAGACTAAACTCTGTGTATGACTGGTGCAGTTTCCAAGACCCAGAGTTAATATGGGAAATGAGAAAGAACTCTAAGCTTGACACCACATCATACTGGCCTGAGAGAGTTCCTGGGTCCCTCCCACCATTCTAGGAAGAGGCACAGAGGGCGGAGCATGTCCAGGACTAAGACCTTCATACATTTTTATTGTAGAATCAGAGCAAGAGCCTCAGATGGTCCAGTCCACTTACCTATTCGTCCCCCTGTGCCTTAGGATATCTGGAACCATAAGAGATACTCAGGCAGCCCCCTCCAGTGTAGAAACTAGATACACCCTCCATTCTGTATGGCCATCATAGCAGCGCTTCATTTAACCAATTTTCGCCTAATTAACAAGTACTTTCTTAACAAAAACTTTCTTTAAATTATGTTAATTTTATCATCCTTTGTTCCGTTTACCAAAGTTCTGCACCCCAATGCCTCATCATTGGAGAAGTAAAGCAGCCCCGTGGCACCGGGGACTGGACTCTGAACCAAAAAGACTAAGGTTCACATCCCAGCCCTGGCATTTCCTTACTATGAGACCCTGAGAAAGTCACTTGACCTTTTCAGCCCTTCAGTGCCCTGATCTTTTAAAGGGGATGATGAGCTGCTCCCTCCCAGAATTGTGGTGTAGATCAGAACTCAAGGTGCTATGTAGTACCAGGTGTTCTTACCATCATTTCAGCACACAGCCTGGATTTAAAGCCTATAAGTAACTTTAGAGGCCAGCGTGCTTTTTTGTTCTACAAGTGAGGAAAGGATAACTAAAAAAAGTTAAGTGATTTGCCCAGGTTCATACAGCCGGTAAATGTCCAGAGGAAGATTCCTCACTCTAAGCCCAGCACTCTACCCACGATGCCAGAGGGGACCCTGGGTTTACAGTTGCCACAGCAACACAGCAGAAATTCTGGCAAGCCCTACCAAGTTGGCATTGCTTTGAGTAGAGGCCCAGTGACAGACTGACCATAGACATTTCCCAAGGATCCACCTAACAAAACTTAGAGAGGCTTATTACTGCATTGGTCACAAAATGATGACATTTGGGGGTATCTTCTGCCAGCCAATCAACAAGAATTTACTAAGAGCCTAGACTATGTGTCGGGCTTCATACAAGGTGCCAGGACACAACCACAAAGCCTTACTCGGCAAGGGCCTTAACTTTCTAGCGAATAAATATAAAGTGGACAAAGGCAAAGTAGTTAAACATAACACAGCTGAGGAGGGAGGGTACTAACAGCTGAGGGCATGGGGAAAGGCTTCATGTAGAAAATGGTTCTTGACCAGCATCCTAAAGAAAGAGGATTCCTCTATGAGGCAGAGGTTAGGAGGAAGAACACTCCAGGCATGCACGTGAGGAACAAATAAAAGGCCAGTAGGACTGGAAACCATAAAGGAGTCACAGTCTGCCATGGCGCAAGGCAGTGCCCACACCAATGGAGTCACAGGTTATCAAAATACTTAGAGCAGTCATGTCATAATTTTATACTTATTAGAGTATCTTGTGTTTATAGAATACCTCACGGGCTTACAAAAGTTCAAATACTGTCATCATATTTAAGATGAGCAAATTGAACTGGCAAAGTTACAGGTCTTGCTCAGGTTGGTCCAGTTGGCATGCCAGGAACCAGGTCTCAAACCTGTCCTCTGTCTCTGAGACACAACACCCTAGCTCTAGGCACCCCTTCAAAAAGTATTTAAGGTACCAGCAGAGGAAAAGACAATTTAGTTTTCATCTCCTTTACAGAATTAAGCCACCACCACCATCATCATCATCATCACCATCAGGATAGATACCAGACTCATGATTTTTTTGACATGGAGAACTCTTATATGAGGAAGATTGATGCCTTCTCTCCAACCTAAAATCTTAGAGTTCAAGTGATATACCCACAGTGTGATAGATGGCACAGTGGATAGAGTACCTGTGTGGAGTCAGGAAGACTCATCTTTATGAGTTCAAATCTAGCCTCACACATTTACTAGCTGTGTGACTCTGGGCAAATCAGTTAACCCTGTTTGCCTCAATTTCCTCATCTGAAAAACAAACTGGAGAAAGAAATAGCAAACTACTCCATTATATTTGCCAAGAAAACACCAAATGACCCACAGAGAGTTGGACATGACTCAAAACAACTGAACCACCCCCACGGCTGCCCACAGTCCCATAGCTAGTGTCAGAGGCAAGCCTTGAACTCCTACCTTCCTAGGCCAGCTCTCTCCCCTGTGCCATGCTTCCTCTTCCCCAGCAAGAGAGGACTGATAATTTTACAAACTGTTTTTATTTAACACATGATTAATATATCATGCTACCCTTTTTTTCTGCATGTTGACATACTATGCATGACTTAGGGCGAACTCTATGGTTTCCTTGGCAAAGTTAAAAATTTTTCCCACTCTGCCCCACTCTCAAATGCAGCTGGAAATATGGTTTCAATATGTCTAGAGCTGAGTGTCAGGGGAAGGGGAGCGTCTCACTAAATAATTGCTCACTATGAGTAGGAACGGCATTTCCCATATGCTGTTTCCTGCTTGAAATAACATCTTTAGAACAGCTTCTCTTGTGCCTGTCTTGTGACTTACCCAAATCTATTGACAATCTGCTGTTTGGCCACAAGTGCCTGGGAAAATAATGGCACAATCATAACAAGGGGGCATATTGTGAATCTTGTGCTACTAATTGCAAAACCCCTCACAATTAAGCATCCAAGTAAATTAGGCAGGAAATCGTTAAGAACATGTAAGGTCAAGGATAACTCCATTTAAATGAGAATTACTGTCTCAAGTGAAATGTTTCATTTTGTTGTCACCAAATCTGTTTTTATTTTTCTTCCCCTCGTGCACAGACAGGAGGTTAAAATATGTTTTCTCTTTACAGTCAATGGTCCTCCTGCTTCATAGTCAGCGGCAATACATCTTTGAATATGATTTGCTGGACCGGCTTTCGGCTATCACCATGCCCAGCGTCGCTCGCCACACCATGCAGACGATCCGCTCCATTGGCTATTACCGGAACATCTATAACCCCCCTGAAAGCAACGCCTCCATCATCATGGACTACAATGAGGAAGGGCTGCTTCTGCAGACGGCTTTCCTGGGGACCAGCCGCAGAGTCTTATTCAAGTACAGAAGGCAAACAAGACTTTCAGAAATTCTGTATGATAGTACCAGAGTCAGTTTTACTTATGATGAGACAGCAGGAGTCCTAAAAACAGTGAACCTCCAGAGTGATGGTTTTATCTGCACCATTAGGTACAGGCAAATTGGCCCACTGATTGATAGACAGATTTTCCGCTTTAGTGAAGATGGGATGGTAAATGCACGGTTTGACTATAGCTATGACAACAGCTTCAGAGTGACCAGCATGCAGGGTGTCATCAATGAAACTCCGCTGCCCATTGATCTCTACCAATTTGATGATATTTCTGGTAAAGTCGAACAGTTTGGAAAGTTCGGGGTTATTTACTATGACATTAACCAGATCATTTCTACAGCCGTCATGACATACACCAAACACTTTGATGCCCATGGTCGCATCAAGGAAATTCAGTATGAGATATTCCGGTCACTGATGTACTGGATTACAATCCAGTATGATAACATGGGACGAGTAACCAAGAGAGAGATTAAAATTGGACCTTTTGCCAACACTACTAAATATGCTTATGAGTACGATGTCGACGGGCAACTCCAGACCGTTTACCTGAATGAGAAAATTATGTGGCGCTACAACTATGACCTGAATGGTAATCTGCATTTACTGAACCCAAGTAACAGTGCACGGCTGACGCCTCTCCGTTACGACCTGAGGGACAGGATCACTCGGTTGGGAGATGTTCAGTATCGCCTGGATGAAGACGGCTTCCTACGTCAGCGAGGCACGGAGATCTTTGAGTACAGTTCCAAGGGACTCCTAACTCGAGTTTATAGCAAAGGCAGTGGCTGGACGGTGGTATACCGCTATGATGGCCTAGGGAGGCGGGTATCAACCAAAACAAGCCTAGGACAGCACCTCCAATTTTTTTATGCTGATCTCACTTACCCAACCAGGATTACTCATGTATATAACCATTCAAGTTCAGAAATTACTTCTCTGTATTATGATCTTCAAGGACATCTCTTTGCCATGGAGATTAGCAGCGGAGATGAATTCTACATTGCATCAGACAACACTGGGACACCATTGGCTGTTTTTAGTAGCAATGGGCTTATGCTAAAACAAATTCAGTACACTGCCTATGGTGAGATCTATTTTGACTCCAATCTGGACTTTCAGTTGGTGATTGGATTTCACGGAGGCCTCTATGACCCACTCACCAAACTGGTCCACTTTGGAGAAAGAGATTATGACATATTGGCAGGACGATGGACAACCCCCGACATAGAAATCTGGAAAAGGATTGGGAAGGACCCAGCGCCTTTTAATTTGTATATGTTTAGGAATAATAATCCTGCAAGTAAAATTCATGATGTGAAAGATTACATCACAGGTAATTATGTTTTTCTTTTTTCAAAGATGAATTAGTCTAATAATTACACTCAGAGATCTAAAAAGAAAACAAGAGTTGATTTTTTTAAAATTTTTCAACTTCCTGTAATATGTGGACACCTAATATTCCAATGCTGTTGTTTTCCAGAGTGTCTGGTTGATAGTGAGTGACTGAGTGACACAGTGAAGTTCAGTGGGGCATTCTATCCATTCCCCCCCTTCTTAAACTTACTCAGTTGGGAAACACTATGCTTCCGTTAGCATGGAAATAACATCATGTGTACAATTCTGGATCTTCAATCCCACTTTTATTCAGTTCTACCTGGTTGGTTGGTACCAGCAAGGTTAAGATATGTCTGCCTTTGGGTCACACTATAGATAAACAGAAACACACAGACATAGACATGTACACACGCATATACGTACACAAACGTACACAGCATCACACCCATGAAGGATATCATTGCCCTTCCTTCATTCAGTGCTGCCACCCAATCTCCACTGTGGACTTTCCAGCATTTTAATTAGAGGGCGGACAAAGTATTGTCCTCCTTTCTTCTGATGCCTCCTCATGCCTTTGCTCTGGGAGCTTTGAGTCTCTTAACTGGCTTTTAGCATACTCCCTAGACATAGAGCTAGGCCTGTGTGACCTTGGCAGAGTTGGCTATCTTTACAGAGAATGAGGCCCTTAGGGAATGTCAGGAATATTGCCAAGCAAGCAAAAGTTTTATGGATGTATACACATATTTCTTTGACTTTGGATAGGGCAGGGTGGAGTGGAGAATGTGATCTCCCAAAGTTGGAATTTTACCTTTGGGCTACACTTTCTTAAATTGCAGGGTAAGATGGCACATGTATATAATAATATATAAATTAATACATTTAAAGAAATATTAAAAGGGAGTTTTAATGCACTCACTTGTGGGTTCTTCAGACCTTCCACATCTTGAGGCCCATCTAAACCTTTGGATTTTAGTCATCCTACTACATAGAGATGCTTATTTTTTTTTCCTTCTTTGGAGAGGGGAAGGTAAGGCAATTGGAGTTAAGTGACTTGCCCAAGGTCATATGGCTAGTTTTTGTGGTAAGTGTCTGAGGCTGCATTTGAACTCAGGTCCTCCTGACTCCAGGGCCGACGCTCTATTCACTGCACCACCTGGCTGCCGTACTCTTTTATTTTTTAAGGTGAGGAATCAAAATGTAGCATTTGTTATTTTGGGACAAGCTACTTAAACCGCAACTTCCAGAAATGTCACATTTAATTTGATTAAATTCTGATAAAGAGAATCAACATTAGACAAGGCCACATTCATCTCTTCCCTAGCACACACTACTTCTTCAGCACTGAAGAAACTTAAACAGGAAGCCTGCCCTGCCCTCTTATTCCTCTAGCCATAACCCTCATAGCTCACGTCATATACCAGAACATACACCTCTTACCTGTACAACTGACCTTTCCTAGAATAGACAGTTTTATAGTACGGGCTGTATACAGTTATCTTCCAAGTCCATTTCCCATTACTCAGTTATCTTGACCAGGTTTAAGATACTGGTTCCCATCACTGCCAGCATGGGTTCCTTCTGTCCCTGCCTATTCAGGCCATCACTGCCCTCTGGACTCTTGATTCTCAGGTTCCTTGTCCTTCTGACTGATCTTCCTTCCCTTCTTTCACTCTCCAGAACCTCATTGAGCTGGTCCATTTACTTCCTGCCACCATGAGTGTCCATCTTTCTGACCTCTAAAGCAGTAAATTCGTTCCTGTTTTCTTTCTTCCTCTCTCTGGTCCTTCTAAGCATTGTTTCTCTTGCTTTCTCTGAATATGGTACAGTTAATCAATATGCATTTATTACATGCTTACATTCTTTTCTTTCCTTTGCTATGCTCTCTCAACCCTATGCCTTTTTTCCTATGCCTTTGTATCTGCCCCCTAATTTTCCAGAAACACTCCATACTCCATAAGTGGGCCTGACTCAGGCTACCCCCCTGTTAGTTCAGGTTCAATGCCACAACAATATAAGGCACGCACAGGTCACTGAGAAGTTAACAAAGATCTACTTAGCCATAGCTATATGCCGTAAGGTATAGTCCACAAGGATGCTCCAGCATCAGTGTGGGAAGATGTGACATCCATTTCCACATGGGAACATGGCTGCTTCACAGGGCAGGGAGTGGCCATTTGAATTGTCTTGGGGCATCTGTCAAATCTGAAGAGTCTCTGCCCTGAGGTGTCCAGCAAGGTGAGAAGGTCCAGCTTGGGTGTTAGGCCCTGGGCCAGATTTATCCCTCTGGCCATTAGTGGTCCTGCTGCAGCACAGCTCTTCACATCTCTGCCCCTAGGCATCACCCCCCTCCAACTCCCCTGCCACTCCCCATCCTCCTCCAGTATCCCTGCAGGTGCATAAGTGACACATTAAATTCCGTTCCCATCTATACAGAAGCATAAGATTCTATCACAGAAGTAGAACTATAATGGGTCTTATCGGTCCAACCTCCTCATTTTATTGATGAGGAACCGAGGCCAAGAAAAAGCTCCCTGTCACCTGGGTACAAGTAGCTGAGGTGGCACGGGAAGCAGACACAGCTCACTTTCCACTGTTCATGCTGCCTTTTTCCCACTACAACTTTCAAAATATTTAAAAACTTAACGTTTGCATTTTAATATAGACCCTTGTCCAAAGGTAGCAGGAGTGGGAGGAAGGCTTGCCCTAAATTTCACAATCACTTTTTAAGCGTGCCTATGGTGCTGATTTTGTTTGTTTTATTTTTTGGTTTTCCATAACACAAGACTCTCTCCAATCTCTCACATGTCATCATGAAGAAAATCAACTGTGTTGCCTATGTGACAAGTTTTAAGCTTCTCTAATTTAAAAGCTAGATAATATCAATGGTTTCGTAGCCGAATGAACCTGGCCAAAGGAAGTGACTTCTGTCAGCCTGGTGATGAGGGGAGAGTTTGTGCCCTGGAGAAGCGGATGGGAAGCAAGCGGCTCTCCATCATTTTGACAGGCAGTTTACCAGTGGTTATTTAAGAGGTGTTGACAGGGGCTGACTGTAGGGCTGGAAAGCCCACAGCCCCCTGAATTTATCCTCTCCTAGCAACATGAACTGCAGGGAATGCTATAGCAGCATTTTCTACAAAACATCAAAAGAGAGATGGAACAGCATAAAATATATTAGGTGAAATGCAATTTCAAATTTTCTAGCAATGTGCTTAATATCTAAAATAACCTACACCCAACTGTACTCATAAAGCTGCAGCCTGCTGAGTAGTTCGGTAACATTATAACCTCCAGAATAGAATAAAAGCCTTCTTTTGAGGTTAATGGCTTCTTGAGTCACATGGCAACATTTTAAAATACCATTTTAAAGGTTTCCAGGTTCTCTACCCAAAAAGTTTGTTTCCACCTGCACCCAGCCAGCCTTTGAAGTGGCAAGTGATGGCGACCACAGCCTCTGTGCCCACAGCTCTGCCAGCTTTCAGCATTCATCTTTGATTAAGAAACAACTCTTGATGTTAATACTCCCAATTTAGGCTTTTTATTAACAGAAAATGAATTGTGGAACTCTACATATCCTTGGGCAATCATTGTTGCAAGCTATTAACAGCACAATCCCTATTAAAGGCCATAACTTACTAACAACAAAAACAAACTTCATTTATTTTCTCCTGACTATGTCTTTTTGGTAGTGGCCTGCAATACTCATTACAGTTTTGGTCACTATTATTAACACTTACTTTGTATGCATGACATTTTACTCAGTTGGCCTAAATGAGTGATCAAAACTCCAGATTTTCAGATTTCAGAAAGGACAGGTACGTGACATTGTATTTGGAATAGCTTTTGTTCTGACATCAGGACGGAGATCTTCATTCTCAACAAAAAGGAAAAAAAAACTGTTTTTTTTTTAATTATGTGGCAATAAATATGGGTGTGGTCTCTTTCGCCAGGTAATTTATGTATGGGTGTGACTTTTTTAACCTGTAAGGACTCAAATTTAAGAAGCAGAAAATAAATTCTAACACTTTTCATTCTGTACATTCTTTTCCTAGATGTTAACAGCTGGCTGGTGACATTTGGCTTCCATCTACACAATGCTATTCCAGGATTCCCTGTTCCCAAATTTGATTTAACAGAGCCTTCTTATGAACTCGTGAAGAGTCAGCAGTGGGATGATATACCAGTAAGAATCAAAAAGCAAGACTAAAGAAATATAATGGGAGAAATTGTTTGAGTGAGCTTTCCACTCTTCTGGCTTTATTTGCCAGTCTTTAATTCAGTTAGCAGTTGTAAAGCATTCACTACTGCCATTTTTCTCCTAATACAGTCAGTAAATTATAATCATAACAATTGAGGGGGGGGGGTGCCTTTAAAAAAAGAGGCTTTGTTGTTGTTTAGGATCAGAATTGTTTTTGAAGGTGGAAATCAAAACCTATAGAGACATGTTATTGATAGCTAAAAAAAACCTGGAAATCCATTTCTGCATTCTGTCTTTCCTGATGGAACCCTGGGAGATGAGATTGACACTGGTACTCAGAGCTTGAAGGAAATGAGAGAAACAAAAATCAGCCAGGAAAAAAATCCAAGTACCACTGATGTATATGAATGATTGTCATCCTACAAAAAAAATATGAGTCCAGTTTAACTTGTCTTTACTATTAACACTCATCCAAGTGACAATGTAAGATAAGGAATCACCCCTAGCCATGCTCATTATTGCAACCTAAACTCTGGGTGTTTATATTATTCCATTGGAAGGAAAAGGCTACACACACACTGGTTCTCAGTAACACTTCTAAAGGATGGAAAGAAACCAATAGAATGAGAAATCGCAAAGTCAAATCTGCTATTTCAGAAAATGGTGCCTCTAATTCGGACCACTCAGAGATCAAAAAAGAAACGCACAACAAAACACTAGAATTTCTAGCTTAAAGCAAGAATAATTAGAGATCAAGAAATTGGGTTATCCAATAATGATAAGGAGAAAAGACTGCAGAGTTTGGGAGTTTGGGGGAAGTTGGGGTTGGTTTTTTTTTTTTTTGAAAGATTAATTTTTCCTCCTGGGCAGTTTTCTATCATGCCAGTAAATATAAAGAAAAGGGGAACAATCATAGTTGAAGGAAAAAGGAATATAAAAGAGACTATGCAAAGGCCCCTGTTCTCTGCTCTTGATCTAAACTTATAGGTATTTCAGTCTTCCTTTAAATAACTTTTTTTTAAGATTCTCCTTCTTATTTTTAGGTTATTCACCAAGTGTTAAAGATGGGTGATGAGTGTAAGGGGGGAAAGAGCAAAATTTTAGAGCATAAAGCCTGGACTGGCGATTTCATTAGCATAGGAAAATTCTCTCTGCCAACATAGGTTGGCACCCTCTGTTCACCACCAACTCATAGGAAATTCCTACATCAGTGAGAGGTCACACAGTCCCTATCATAGGTGGACTTTTACTCAAAGTCTTTCTGACTCTAAGATGAGCTTTCTATCTGCTAGGCCACATTGCCTCTCACAAACATTTCTAAATTTAAAAAGATCTAGGCTAGTCAGGTGCTATGTAGACATGCCAGAGTTTTCTAACATATTTGAGTGAGGGTACATTGATGGCTTGTGGCATTGCATTAATCAGTCTTTTCCAAAGTAACTGAAGTCTTTGGGGTTTGCCAACTTTTCTTCTGGGCAGCCATTAGGGTCTGGTAAGAGTTTCCATTTAAGGAAAGAGCTCTAAGGAATCCCTGGTAAAAACATTGGGGGCACCTCAGTGGTTGCAGAACAACCCTGTCTTTTCCTAGCAAACCTGAAACAAAGGCTTCAGTTCAAGAAGCCATGACTAGTAAGTCAAATATCTGCTTTTGTCAAAGTGGTCCAACTGTTAAGATGCCCCTATTAAGCCCTGGCTGATACAGAAGTTGGGGCTTACCTAAGTTTATTTTGGTCACTCCCCAAGCTTGCTGAAAATAATTGTTCTTAATAAGGTAGCAAATAATAAATAGTTCTCTGTGTTCAGGCCTTCAAATGCTCCAGTGCTAAGGGCTCTGCTTATTACTGTGAAACTCAGCGGAAAGTGTTTGTGGTTACCAGGAAAAGATGAATCTACCCAAATTAAAGTGCAGGCATTCCAGAGCATACAAATGGGACCTAGTGTTCAGATATTTAACATCCCTCTGAGACTCTCTCACAAGTCCCAGCTTCTGCCAGTCTTCCCACAGAGAAGGTTGGAAGGATGTAAAAGCTGATTTGCCGAGTTCCACAGATCCTCAGAAAATAACACAAATGTTTCTAGTAATTATGGAAGAAAACATAAAGCATTAGTATTGGCAAATACTATAAACGTTTAAAAGCTTTGAATGGAATTACATTTTTAAGTTGAAAAAGCAAACAGAACTCAGTAAGCATTTAAATGAACTTGAAGTCAGGAGAGTTTAAGAAAAGCCTTCCACCCAAGAGAAGGACTAAGCTCCTTGGTGCATCTAAGCACGGCTTCTGCTTTCTGTGACATTTAGGCAGTATGCCAAGGTGGTAGTGGACAGGGGGGCGGAGACAGAATTAGCTTCTTGGCCAGAGTCTGTCAATGTTCCTTAAAATGTCTCTGTTCCTTTCCCTTCCAGCCAATTTTTGGAGTCCAACAACAAGTGGCCAGACAAGCAAAGGCTTTCCTGTCCCTGGGGAAGATGGCAGAAGTGCAGATTAGCAGACGCAAAGCAGGGGGAGAGAAATCATGGCTGTGGTTCGCGACAGTCAAGTCCCTGATTGGCAAAGGAGTCATGCTTGCCGTGAGTCAAGGCAAAGTGCTGACCAACGTGCTCAACGTTGCCAATGAGGACTGCATCAAAGTGGCAGCCGTCCTGAACAATGCTTACTACCTTGAAAACTTGCATTTCACCATCGAGGGCAAGGATACTCACTATTTCATCAAAACCACCTCGCCAGAGAGTGACCTGGGGACTCTGCGGCTGACAAGTGGGAGGAAAGCCTTGGAGAACGGCATCAACGTCACCGTTTCCCAGTCCACCACAGTGGTGAACGGCAGGACTCGCAGGTTTGCCGACGTCGAGATGCAGTATGGCGCGTTGGCCCTTCATGTCCGCTACGGCATGACTCTGGATGAGGAGAAAGCGCGCATCTTAGAGCAGGCCCGACAGAGGGCCCTGGCCAACGCCTGGGCCAGAGAGCAGCAGAGGGTGCGGGACGGAGAAGAGGGAGCCAGACTCTGGACAGAGGGAGAAAAAAGGCAGCTTCTCAGTGCTGGGAAAGTACAAGGATACGATGGGTACTATGTACTCTCTGTAGAGCAATACCCAGAACTGGCAGACAGCGCTAACAACATACAGTTCCTTAGACAAAGTGAAATAGGGAGAAGGTAACACACTGGCCGAGTCCAGGCCGCCAAAGAGACCGTGCACCAAAGTCTTCTGAGAGGGAGACAGAATTATCTTGCTGCATCACTACTTGAGCCTAAACTACACCTTTGCTCAGAATTTTCTGTAGCACAATTTGAATTGGACTCTGTGAAAGAGAAGAACCTTCCAGGAGAAATGATACTGCTTTAAAAAAAAAAAAAAAAGAAAGAAAAGAAAAGAAAAACCCACAAAAACAAAAGAAAACAAAAAAAAATTACAAAAAAAGAAAAAGACAAAAAAACTTTTTTTTCTGAATGACCTTAAAGGTGATCCGCTTTAAAGAATATGTTTACATATGCATATCGCTGCACTCAGTTGGACTGAAAGTATTAAAAAGGAAGAAAAGAAAGCGGCCTAAAACTTTTACAATGGGCCTCCCGTTCCTTTGAGGCACTGTATTTAACTAAGGTAAAGATTCATACAGTGTTTCCAAATATTACTGAATTGTTGACCTTTGCTTACAAGAAGTAGTCTCTGCATAGGATGTGCTATATATCTCTGTTAATTTTAAAATGTGGGGTAAAGTTACTGTTTATAGACGACCCGACTGCTAGAACTGTGCTGCTTTCTAAAAGGACACTGGCACAAGGGGACTTCTGCTACCATGGGAATTTAATCATGGATTTTACAATGCTAACATGGTTTGCCTTGGGGGAAAAAAACTGGCAAGTGGAACCCTTGTCACTGATAAGCAAAGGAGACCCTGATTTTTTTGTAAATGATGTGAGACAAGTTGTTTATGGATTTTTATATGAATTACAATTTACTGTACATCAAATATTAGTCTCAGAGGAGTTAATTTATGTAAAGTGTTTAAAAAAGTTTATACTTAAAAAATAAAATGATAAAAACATGTGAACTGTGTGATTTTTTAAAAAGGATTGCACCTTTTGTTATCTGTTATAGCTATACAGTATAAATGATTATATTGTAGAGATATAACAACTTATGCCTATAATGTCCAAAAGTGTTCATATTTTTGTATTAGGTTGAGAAATTGTACATCTTTCTATCACCAACATGGATAGGACAGTGCAGTCCTTCGTGGGTGGCTATCAGAGTACAGCTCCCTTCTCCAACTTTCTAATCATCACGCTGGTGCCCCCACCATTCTCTCCCAGGGGCACAGAAGCAAACTAAGGCCCGGGGAATGGGTGGAAGCCGTGGACAAGTTAGGTTTTCCTGGTCCTCTCCCAACTGTAAAAATAAATGGGGATTTGCTATAATTAGCGACTAGGGTTTTCATGTTATCACTGCATTGGTTCTGTGAATGGAGGCCCGAAGCTACATTTCAAGGAGAGCATAGTGTTGCCAGGGGTTTGGAGAATGTTAGGACAGACTCACTGTGGTTTTAACCAGATCAGTCACAGTGGGTGACAAATATGTCACTTTAAGGTACAGGGAAAGACAGCAGACACCAAGCCTCATGCAAAGAGTCAGAGGGACAGTTAACCTTGGTTCTTGAACCTCTGAGTCACACAAAGAAACTCAACAAGGGAGACCTCACCAGGCCCACATGACCAAATCTCTGTATGATGAGGCTGGCAGATAAGCAGAGAAACCAGGGTACCACAGATCACACTTGAAGCGAGTGCACAGCTCTGTGTGTGTGCATAGCAGTGTGTAAGCAAGCCCAGTTCCTGTCTGTCCACAGTGGGCTTGAGCCATGCTTCGAATCTCGTTTCAGC
Source organism: Petaurus breviceps papuanus (assembly GCF_028583685.1). NCBI lineage: Eukaryota > Metazoa > Chordata > Mammalia > Diprotodontia > Petauridae > Petaurus > Petaurus breviceps. Next base: position 56,813,984 of record NW_027185655.1, on the reverse strand, counting down.
CACAAAAATATTTTTAGAAAATATTTTTCAGTTCCTTGGGCTAGAGTCCACACTGTTTTTCCTCTATGTATAATGGTGATAAAATATAGCAAGTGAACATGTCGTAAATATAAAGGTTCAAGTGATGTATTGAAAATAATTTTCTAACTGCTTTGTATGTATCACATACTCTAAATTGCACAGTAGGCGTGTTTATTAAACAGACTGGCTGGGAGAGGTTCGAAATAGCGACTGAATCATCAGTATCAGTGCTATTACTGTATTTGTGTATTTGGTAGAGCATACCGAAGTAATTAATCTTATAATGAATGCTGATATTTTACTAGATTGGAAGCACAGATTAGCATCAATATTTTTTATCCTTGAAAGTCCTTTGGCAAGTATGAAGAACCCCAGATTTAGCAAACTATGAAATTTCAAACCACATAAACATGGCACTGTTTTCCATTTTCTTTTTGAAATGTAAACTGTTAGGTATTTGCAATTCTGTTAGATGGAACCTTCAGCAGCACTGTATTTAGTTAGCATGTTGTAAGTGCTTTTGGTAAAATAGGCTCAGAGTCTAAATTCTCAGAAACGTTTCTGACCTATTAAATATGAAAAACCTATACCACGTGGCAGAAGTGAAATCATGGTCTCTCGTCTTGACGTGTATTAGTCCTTTACATTGGCACGGACAAATAACAAATTAGAGTATCTCCTGGTGCTTATTTTAGATGACGTCAAATCAAACCAATTAGTGGTCTTGTTAGTAGGTATAATGAGCCTATTTCTTACTAAAAAGACTTGTGATCTGGACATGCTTTTACAAGAAATAGTGACCTTGGGGAATATGTAAACAAAAAACTTTTTTTTTTTAAGAAAGGGGGGGAAACCTGTATAATGAAAAGAATTAGCTTACAAAAAAAAAAAGAAATTGATATTCAAAGTATTTTAGGCAAAGCCAGTCAAAAATGCTTTCATGATATTTTGAGATGTAAATTTTGTCTGATTTGTATTGTTCCTTTCATTTGCCTTCTTAACTTTATATGTGACCTGAATTTTCCATAACTTGATGACTATAGATTGCATCTAGGCATTCCAATAAAAGCCAACCCAATGTGTGTGTGTTTATATATTTTTTAAATAGTGTTAGCCATTATGGCTCAGGTATTGCTTTTCTGTTTATAGTTGAGGATGCAATTGAATGCACTTGTATTGTTATTGATTCATCTGCTACACAGTTGGTAATATCTTTTTTTTTTGTCCATTGGCCAGACTGCTAACTCAGCAAAGTGAGTTTCACCAGGGGATCTCTCCCATGGCCTACTTTAGAAATATGTTAAATACACCCCACAAAGCCAAGCACTACAACTATAAAGAAGGGGGGAAAACCCACTGCCCATTACTACTCAAGACCAGTCCTTTTTTTTTTTTCTTTCCCTGTGATCCTGCTATAAGTATAGTTAATTAAAACGCTTGATTAGAATAATCAGTTTGGGCCTGATAGGCTCCCTGCCTCCTGGAGATGTCTAAATCTACATATAGACAACGGACTGATTAGGACATGCTGATTCCAGCACTTCTGTGGCTGGCAGGATTTTAGTCTGAGAAGGCAGCCTTCATCACACTTACTTTGTAATGACAACCACCACTGGATAACATGTTGATCCAACAAGAATTGGGTCACTCCACTTGGAAAACTGGACTATTTTCCCCTGCCCCTAGAAATATAGCTCACACTTGGAGAGGCAGAGAACTGTATTTGCATTCATTGTTTCAAAACAAAATACCAGTTTCTAACCCTATCCTGAAAACCCTGAGTTTGTTTCGGGAGGATGGAGGGGATGGATATAGACAGCGGCTTTTGTTTCTTTTGTTTTTGTTCTATAAAAATGGAATCCCAACAAATGCAAAGGAAAATGCACTGGATAAAAATTAAATCCCTGTCCAAAAAGAATCATTTCAGGAAATGGGCTCCACAGCCCCCTGCCGCTCTCAATGAAATGAGCATCTGTATTCATCTCTTTAATTAATAATATCCTGCAGTTTTAAGTGCAGGAATTAAACTGGTAATATCCGTCGGAATATAAACATCTCAACTCAGGATAAAGATCCAGACATTTTGGAGCCCAGAGGGGGAAAAAATGCTACCTTTCAGTGAGCTACCTGCACCTTGCAAGCCCAGGGAGAGCTTATGATACACACTTTGTCCCCTACTCTGTCCCAAAGGAAAGGGCTTCTTTCCGTCACTGAACAGCAGAGCAAGCAGGCTGCCTTTGGTGCCCTTCAAGTGAAGGGATGCAAACGAGGATATTGGAAAGGCCCTGGTTCACAGCATGGAGAGTCTGCAGCCAAATCCCCTCATGTGCACACAGGCTGTTGTTCAGGGGTGGACCCAGTCCCCTGGACGGGAAGAATGCCAGCACCCTCCCCATTGCTAAAGCTGGAGCCAGAGACCCTGGGAAGCCTCCAAGAGCAGCCCCGAGCACTGGTTCTCAGAAGAAGAAAGCAGGTCTTCCTCTGGCACGATGATTAAGAGCCTATTTCACTTTCTTTAAGAAGACTCATCTTCCCTCCCCCTTCTCCCATCCCAGGCTATGCCACTGCAGGCTATTAATTAGGCTATGTCCCTCCCACCCCTCCCCTGGCCTACCATTCCCCCTGGATGCTGGTTTAGCCTCCTTAAATCTTACCCAATTCAAAAACGTGCCATGTCCACAGACAAGGGAAGGTGCTACCAACCCACCATCAGAAGGTGCACATGTGCTTTGCGTTACTTTTCCAGGAGTAGCAGTCACTAATTTGCACTGATCCCTCCACACCGTTTAGGATGCATTTCTGTTTGTGACTAGTAGCAAACATTTGTGAGCCAGATGACTGGGATGGGGAGGCTGGACCAAGTCTGTAGCCAAGGAAGAGACCAAAGCTAACTGGCCCATGGGAGAGCCAGACCGGCCCCGATTCCTATAACGATAATGCAGCTTATGTCACTGGGCAGGGAGTCCCATCTGCTTTCTCAGTCAAGCTCTGCTGTGTGTACCACGTGCACACACGGAGCCCCGCAGAAGCTGCCACTCCACTGTTCTTCCCCCATCTCCTCTCTCTAGGCCTCAGTTTCCTCATCTGTTAAATGAGGGGTTTGACCCATTGTTCTTCTAGCTCTAGAGAGGTAATTCTATGACTTTAGGATGTTTAACCTCTCCAGATCTCAGTTTCTTGGATTTCTAAGGTCCCTGACAGTTCCTGTAATGGACTTTTTTTTTGCTTTTTTAAAGGGGGGGGGGCAATTGAAGTCAAGTGACTTGCCCAAGGTCACATAGTAAGTGTCATGTGTCTGAGGCCAGATTTGAACTCAGGTCCTGCCGACTCCAGGGCCAGTGCTCTATTCACTGCACCACCTAGCCACCCCTGCATATGACTCTTGATGTTACTTACTACATAATAAGACCTAAGAGAATAAATGTGATTAAGGAGACAGAGCGTCCCTCCTAGTCCCAGGCCCTGGGGACGTGAGGTTGGCCTTTCATCAGCAGGCCAGCAGTGTCCTTAACAGTGTCCAAGAGAGTTTCAAAATGACTGACCCATGATCTGCATTATACGAAGAAAGGGCAATTAACCAAAGCAGTAAAGCCGAAGTCGCTTTAAACTGTGGTCATCTTCCCAAAGCCACAAGAAATACAGGATAAGCTGGTGACATGCAATTAGAGTCAGTGCTAGGAAGAATCTGGCAAATGTCTAGTGCAGCCCTATTATCCAAGTGGGAGGAGAAAAGGAGGAAACAGGAGTTCAAGTACTTGCCATGTGCCAGGCAGCTCTGCTAAGCACTTTACAAATATGGTCCTCACAAGAACCCTGGGAAGTACGGACTGTTACCCAAGGAGGCTAAGTAGATGCTATTCCCATTTTACAGGTGAGGAAACTGAGGCAGACAGAAGTTAAATGACTTACCTAGGGTCATACACCTAGTAAATGTCTGAGGAAGGGCTGGAAATTAGGTCTTTCTGACTCTAGGTCCAGTATTCTACAGCAGTGATATCAGATTTAAATGGAAGGAGCAGCTAGGTGGTGCAGTGAATAGAGCACCGGCCCTGGAGTCAGGACGACCTGAGTTCAAATCCAACCTCAGATGCTTAACACTTACTAGCCGTGTGACCTTGGGCAAGTCACTTAACCCCAATTGCCCTGCCTTCCCCCCTCCAAAAAAAAAAAAAGGTTTAAATGGAAACTGTACATAGGATTCCTACAGCCAAATATCAAGTTAGAAAACACACATTAACATTATCTGTGTTCTACTGTACTTTTACTTGTTTTTTAAAATCTTTCCCAATTACATTTAAATCTCATTCCAGCAAAGACCTCCAGTTGGCCACCTCTGTTCTAGAGCCATAAACAGAGGATAACTTCCCAGGCTCAACTTTAAAGACAATCTGGTCTAACCCTCTCATTTCCAGAAACTGGGGCCCAGGCAGAGAAAATGACTTACATAAGGTAGTAAACTTTTTAAGCAGACTTACATAGTAGCGGTAGAAATTGAGCCCTGGTCCTCAGACTTCAAAATTCCCTCTGATTCCCGCTATACCATGCTGCTTCTCAAGTTCAATGACCTTACTCAAGGTCATACAGCTAGCTGATGGAATCTGAGTTGATTTTTTTGAACCTAATTAAAGTAGCATTAGTTTCAATCAAGTCCAACTCTTCAGAACCCCATTTGGGGTTTGACGCTGAAGAGGTTTACCATTTCCTTCTCCAGCTCATTTTACAGACGAGGAAACTAAGGTAAACAGGGTTAAGTGACTTGCCCAGGGTCACACAGCTAGTAAGTGTCCAAGGGCAGATTTGAACTCAGGAAGATGAGTCTTTCTGTCTTCAGGCCTCGTACTCTATACACTACACCAACTAGCCTCCCAGAGGAAGGATGTGCTGGCAATCTATTGCTTTTTATTCCCTTCCATTTCTAAGACCTGAATTGAAAATCCTCTCATGCTATCCATAGCATCTGCAACCTCTGAAAGCAGTGGTCTCTTGATGTTAGTTAATTACGAACAACTTTTAGGTAAATTGAGTAAACCATTTCATTTACAGACTTGACATAAAATTCTGCCATCAAGGAATATAAATTTCTGGAGTCCTGTGTATAGAAAAATTACTATAAACTGGTCCAAAGTGTAGAGTAAAATCATTATTCAGTTTAGAGTTAATGGGCTCCACAAAGCAAGCTTAATAAATCCTTCTGGGACCCACATTGAGGAAGATTAAAATTAGAAGCATAAATTTTGACTTCTAAGGGTGAGCACGGTTCAAAATCTACCTGTTTACAGGCTGAATTGTGAGCAGCATTTTACTGGTCCCAGCCCCAGCTAACACTGAAAAAAGATCTGATGTTTTTCTGTATACAGACTTTATGGAAATAACACTATGATTATCTCCATGTTCATATTACTCATAATTCACTACCAAATTATGAAAAATGCAGGATTTTTAAGTAATCTGTTGGATCAGTCAAGAAATCACCATATTCTCCAAAGTTTTCACAAATGATATGCTCCACTTTGCATGTGATAGAGTAGAGAAAGCAAAGGGTTTGGAATCCAAGGACCCAGTGTCAAATGTCACCTCTGCTACTTACTCCTAGGTGACCCTAACCAAGTCACTGTACTCCAAGAAGCCTCAGAGCTTTAAATCATAGGATTTTTTTTACTTGAGCTAGGAAGCTAAAACGACAGGTCACATGACTAGGACTGAAAGTGGGGATTCTCATTGGAAGTCTACATATGTCCTCAGGGTCATGGGATTTACAGCCAGAAAGGACTTTGGAGATCATGGAGAACAACCTCTTCATTTTGTAGATAAGGAAATTCATTTTTACAACTGTATCTCTTAGGTGAAGAACCTGCCCTCTAATTCCACTTGATAATTAATATAGCTCTAGGGCAATTCCAATATACCTTTTCCACATAAGGGTCAGTTGTCTCATCTGTAAAATTAGAGGGTTGGACTAAGGTTATTTCCAAGAGCCCTTCCAGCTCTAACAGTCTCTGATTTGAATCCTCTCCAGAATTATCGCTTTCCCCACTACTAACAAGCCCCATCAACCACAGACTCCCAGAGGATTCACCCTGGCAGGAGCTGTCTGTGTCCCATGGGTCAGGTTCTGCCACATACCCCTTGTTAGAGAAACTGGATACATCCCTGGATGTTCCAACTAAGTGGTTTAAAATAATTATCCCTAACAGCTTGCTATCCAGAACAACGCTCATGCCAGAGTCATTGACAAGGCATGTTGAAAAAAATAAAGATATTAAAAAAAAAAAAAACCAAGCGGTCACCTCCGCTGCATCTCTTTCCAACACAACCACCCTGGGGCTCTCTTCTGAGAGTCAAGAGTGATATGGGTTGGAGTTAATGCCCCTGCTTCAAGGGGGTGACAGGCAAGGCTGCAGAAGTGGGAGAAAAGTCCTTTGGAAAATGAATGGTAATGCAGGGCTAGAGAAATGGTGAGAGTTGTGTGCCAACTCTGGAGGGGCAACGGGCAAAGGGGTGGGAAGTGAGCGCAGGGAACAGGGAGCAGGAGAAAAGAAAAGAGGAAGAGGAGAATGAAGGAAAGAAACATGATACGTAGCAAAAGTAAAGAGGAGGCAGAAGAGAAAGGACAAGAGGGAGAAGAGAAAGATAGAGGAGGAGCTAAGAGGAAGAATCTGAAGGGGAAGAGGCAGGAAAGTAGGAGGGCAGGAAGGAGAAGAGAAAGGAGAGGGAGTGGGAGAAGAGGGAGCAAAGGAATATGGGGAAGAGGAATGAGGGAAATAGGAAAAGGAGAAGGAAAGAGCAAAGGAAGACGAAGAACAAAGACAGAGGGAGAAAATGGAAAAGAGGGAGGAAAGGAGGAGGCAAGAGAAGCAGCAGCCACAGCAGGCTTTGCAGAAGATGCTGCTGAGCAGATCCTGGGCTCAGCTGGAACATCTGGGTCCTGTCCCTGCTCTTCCCTTCGCCCCACCCCCAGGCAGCATCACTGAGCCTTCCCCCTCCCTTCCAAGGGAGCCTCCCCTCCCCCTCCACACACACTTCACCCAGGGATGCAGGCCAGGGCCTTAACATCTTCCACTGTTCTTTGAAACCCTAAGTGGGGGTATGTAGCCCGAAGTTTGCAGAGCCCTGCTTTCCTTCTTCTGCTGGGTTCTCGGGACACAGGCCACTAGCACCCCCTAGCGACGAGGACCTTTGGGAAGCAATGCCAGCCAGCCCCGGTTCAGAAGAGAACATTCCTGGTACCCGGGCGTCCAGGGGCAGGTGAGAGGACCTGGGGGCAGGTGAGAGCATCCCTGGTACCCAGGAGCCCAGGGGCAGGTGAGAAAGGGTGTCCCACATTCCTGGTATCCATGGCATCTCTATGGCATTCCTGTACCCTCCTCTAGGGCCCCACCCCACCCTGCCCCCACATTGTCAGAACTGGGGTCCAATTCTTATTTTCCCCTAATTTTCTAGCTTAGCTCTGCCCCAAGGAGTTTCCCCCGTAAAAATGTTATTTCCGCTTCGCCAACCATCTCCCTGAGGCCTGGTCCTTGCAAAAAAAACATTCCTGTAAAATTTCCCTTCACTTCAAGCAGAAACTTTGTCAAACAATGTTCCTCTCGCTTGGCAGATCAAAATAAGGCACTCCCCCGAAGGAATTGTCCCCAATAGCCAATCGCTCCAAAGCCCGGGCTTCTGAACTATCACATTGTTTCCCTATTACTTTTCATGTTAACAGTCCTGTCTCTCTGCACAATTTCCCAGAAGGACGACCTGGTTAAATTCAACGTGGCATTCTGATTTCAGAACCAGCCAGGCCAGTGGCGGAGAGTGCTGGAGTGACAGCTCCAGAGCCCCCCCCCC
>NW_027185655.1:56754460-56805997 GCF_028583685.1 Petaurus breviceps papuanus | reverse complement strand
CTAGCCTGTGGTTCTACGTGGCCCGGCTGAGCGGCACACCAGAAACCTCAGGAATCCCCACCCTCCACGCTGGCCTTTTGGCTGGACGTGACCTTCTCCCTGGTCTGCTCAGCCCTTTAGCCTTCTGATCCTCTAATGAATATGATAGCAGCAGAGGAGAATTCCTTCTCAACCCTGAGCTAAGCCAGCCACCCCAAGTGACCTTCACAAGCTAACTTCAAATACCATGGCACAGAAAAGGTGACCTTCGCTTGGGAACATCACCTTTACAGGATCACAGGTCTGTAGCCTCAGAGGTCAAACAGTCCAACCCTCTCTTTGTACAAATAAGGAAACAGAGGCCCAAGCACATTAATAAAACTGTGGATCAGCACCTACGGAAAGGAAACCAGAGGAAATTCTTTCATTTTATGTAGGGAGATAAGTGACTTCCTCTAGATCACTCCTAGAGTACAAAGTGTGAGGGGTAAACTCTGAACTCATATCCTTTGACTTCAGGGCCAGTGCTACCTAATAAGGTCACAGGTAGCATCGTTATCACATAGAAAGACCAGCTGGATGACCTTGGGCAAGTCATTTTCCCCTTCTCCAAGCTCTGGTTTCCTCTACACTAACACAAGGGTGTTATGTGAAATGTTCTCTATGGACTTTGCCAGCTCTAAAGATCAATGCTTCTAACAGTCTATGAACTCTTTGGGTCTTCGTTTCTTTATTAAAATAAGCAGACAAAATTATATGCCATCCCCAAAAATCCTTCCCAACTAAAAGACCCTATACCTGGGTGCAAGGGTTTGTGTTGTTCAATCTAAGAAGCTCATTGTCTGCCCAATAACATAATCATACAGTTCTATTTGCAAAGCACTTTGCATACATTGTGTCCTTTTATCCCCACAACCACCCTGGGAAGTCATTAGTTTTTACATTTTACAGATTCTCAAAGTGAGGCTCATGATTTGCTCATGATTTTATCATTAAGCACACGGTGGCATGGGAACCTCTCTTCCTGACTCCAAGTACAGCCCTCTGACCCCTCTCTCCCACACTGCCCCTGAGTGAGATGGTCATGATAGGCTTCTAATTTTTCCACAGACAACTAAGAACATACCCCAGGACTCCATGGCCCAGAAGAGTAAGTACTTGGGAATTTTCAGGCTGAAGGGAAAGTTGGTGATTTTTGGTGTTTCCCCTCCCAAAACCCAAAGCAAAAGATGATTCCAAACAAGCCCAAATGTGGGTACTGGGGGACAGCTAGAGCTGGATCTGGAGTCGGGAAGACCTGAATACAAATCTCAACTCAGATACTTACTAGTGTGACCCTGGGCAAGTCACTTAACCTGTTTGCCTTAATCCACTGAACAAGGAAATGGCAAACCACTCATGTATCTTTGCCAAGAAAACCCCATGGCCAGTGTGGTCCACAGGATCACAAGGAGTCAGACATGACTGAATGACTCAACAAGAGGTCCCGTTGGCCCCCTCGGAGGGGATGCCACGTCTTCAACTATACTTCCTGCTGGAATGAGCACAGCAGGACTCTCTGCTTTTGCACTATGTCTGTGCCCACTTTTGCCACAACTGTCACAGCTCATTTGTAGCCTCCGCCAATTAAGGCCACCATACCTCCCGATCACACAAACACCATTTAATCAAAGGGTAGAAGGTCCTTCTTTGGGGAGGCAGAAGTACAAGAGAGGAAAGGACAGTGATCCAAGTGTAAGGAAATCTACTTGGCATTTCCAGCTTGGTCACGGTTAAGACAAGCCGATGCCTTGGTACCTCAGCGTTTCACACCTATACAATGGTCGCGATCTCCCCTTCCTTCATCCAGCACCCTCTTACATTAGGAGGACTAAAATCTCCCCATCCTTAATGAAAGCTCTAAATATTTTCACATTTGTCAGCTCAGGCACCCTCACATTACATACACAAGTGAGGCCAAGAGATTAGGTTCAACATTTTAGAAATTCAATTTACAAACATTTATAAGGACCTACTATATAGAGGCCATTGTGTTAGAGATTTAACAAAACTTAGATAAAACTCATTCCTCGTCCTTGTGAACCTTATGGTCTATGTAGGAAATGTTAAATATTTACAGATCAGTACAAAATAATACAAGATTAGTGTAAAAAACTGGTTCAAAGAAAATGCTATGTAAAGGAAAGAAAACTGAGCTAAGGGTAGAAGGGAGATCACAGAAGTTTTATTTGATTAGCAGGAACAAAAAGTGGGAAGGCACCGAGGTGGGAAATGAGTAGGACATGCCCAGCCCAGGGAGGCTACAATACAGACCACGTGGTACTTTATGAGACTGGAAAGATACTAGATTGTGAAAACCTTTGATTGCCAGGGAAAGGACTCTGAATTTTACCTGGTAAACAACAGGGTGCCTGTCGCTGATGGGTGCAGAGCAGGAAAGTGGTAGGATTATCTGTCTATGATAATAGCTAACATTTATATAGAGCCTTAAGGTTTTCTAAGCAGTTTGCTTATTTTATCTAACTGGAACTAGAATCAGGAAGAACTGAGTTTAAATCTGGTCCCAGACATTTACTAGCTGTGTGACCCTGAGTAAGTCACTTAACTTCAGTCTGCCTCAGTTTCCTCAACTGTAAAATGGAAGTCATAATAGCACCTACCTCCCAGGTGTGTCTGGGAGGATAAAAATGAAATGATAATTGTAAAGCAGTGCTCTGCCAACCTTAAAAGTAAACACTAGTGGCCATCACAAGGAAGATGAGCTTTGCATAGGGATGAAGAAGGGTGAATAGGGGCAGAGAATGGAGGCAGAAAATCCCGATAGGAGACTAACAGTAGCTTACCTCTTCCAAACCCTTGTAAGAAAGAGAACATGTGCTAGAATGGTATCAGTGGAAAAAGAGGAAGGGACAGATGCAGACAATATCATGAAAGAACTGTCAAGGTGTCACATTTGACTCTATATGGGAAATGAGGGAGAAGAGAGTCAAAAAGCATCACAGTTTTGAATGGTAGTCTTGATGCCAATCAGAAACAGAAGCAGGCTGAGGAAGGTGAGGTGCCAGATTATGGTCATACAGACTATGCCCATGGGCAGTTACAGGTCAGAAGGTCACAGGTTTAGGGCCAGAAGGGACCTTGGAGGCCCTCCAATTCAAGTCCTTCACTTTACAAATCAGAAACCTCAGGGCCACGGAGGCAAAAAGACTTTTTCAAGTGACAAAACTTTGATCCAAACTCAGGCGCAGTGACTCCGAATTTATCCTTTTTTCTCCCCACTGTGCACAATGCTGGGCACCTGTGGTCTGGGAATGAGACTCTACAAGATTTTCAAGGGTCTGAAGCATTCAGTCTGGAGTCAGCAAACCTGGGTTCAAATACTGCCTTTGAAACGTCCTACCTCAGTTTCCCCATCCATAAAATAAGGGAGGGTTGAACAAGATAGCCTCTGAGAGTTTTTCCAGCTCTCTACCTATGTTCCTTTGATCTGCATAAATATGCTGCAACAGCACATGGTAATGAGACTGCCAAAGGAGAAAGGATAGCCGGGGAAAAGAGAACAGGGCCAAGGACAGTATTTTTTTTTTAATCCCACAGAGGTCTAAATATCCTGTCCATAGAATTCACGACCCAGTGTGAGAGAGAAAAGGCAAGTCCCTGCAAGAAGCCTGGCAAAACAGAGGTCTGTGGCCTCCAGTCCCTACTTTAAAAGGGAAAGAGAGGCCCATGAGGACCACGAGGGTCCAGCCCACTGCTCCATCAGCACCATGGACAAGGCCATTACTCTCTGCCCCAGCCCTGTCCCCCCCTGAAGAGGAGGGCCTGCCAAGGAAGGCCCCAGTATCAAAGCCCACTGGCTCATCATTATACTCAAGCTTGCTGCAATTAATATGCCTGAAATAATGGCCCACTACAAGGACCATAAAATCCAGAGCAGTAGGGGAGTGAAATGATTATAACACTTTTATCTCATCAATAACAACCACTCTGCATTTGTGCTGTTGACTAATCTTTTCATAGTAGGGGGGAAATACAGAGAGAGGAGGAACCTGGCTGGTTAGGAACAGCTGTTGTTTACTTTAAAAAAAAATAATTAGCACAAGCCCTTCTCTAACCTTCTCTGTGCGGCAGCAGTAATGCACCTGCCAGGACATATATCTAGGGCAAAGCAAGGGAGAGACCCAGAGGGGAGGCAGAGGGGGAAACAGAGGGGAGGTGGGAGAAGAAAGTGAGACACCCATCAGGTCAAGAAAGGGGAAGGAGAGCAGAGGGGGCAGGCCCATGATCTCAGGCTTGAATAATGGGGACTGCCTTCCTTGAAAAGTTCCCCAGCCATGGCAGCTACTAAAGCCTGTGAAGCAATCTGAACTCCTGCTGCTGCTGGAGTAACAGGGGTGTTGGCCCCCTGGGGAAGCCAGCTGGGATGTGTGTGTGTCCCTGGGTGCACACCGAGCAGTGCAAACTCTCCATCTCTCCTGACAATTCCATGAAAGAAATACAAGTTACAGCCTGAAATGATGCACAAAGAGCTGACCGCCAAGTCAGGAAGTCCTGCCTCTGGCTCCTATCAGCTGTGGGACCCAGCTTGGATCACTTCCAGGGGGTGGGGAACCTGAGGCCCCTTTGCACTTGAGGACCTAGAGGGCACATGTGGCCTCAAGGCCCAAGGTTCCTCACCCCTGAGCCTTGGTCTTTCTGACAATTCTCTGAGATTGTAAGCTGGAGAGAAGATGAGGCCTCTGACCTTGGTGACTCCTAACCTTAGTATCTGATAGTACCCTCTTGGCTCTGCTGAAGTCTATGGACCCCTTCTGAGAAGGTTTTTTAAATGCACAAAATAAAATTCCTATAAAGGAAAGCAATTATACTGAATCACAGTTATCAAAATACTTAAAAAGAAAAAGTTAGGACTTCTGGGTCATGATGGAAGGCTAGCCATTTTCCCTTGATCCTAGGACTCCTGCATATGCTGGGTCCAGAATTTCTGGAAAACATGGCATCTCAGAAAGACAAGTTCAGGGGACCCCTTGCCACTCCTCATGACCATTCAAACTTCTCCAAAACAGAAATCATGTGCCAAAGGTAAATCAGCTTCAAAGGTCTCCGTGGGCTAGGAGAGAGTATCAAACACGTGGTGCATCACCAACATTTGGTCCACAACACCCCCAAGCAGAACCCAAATCAGATTAAAATGTAACTGGGAAATACTTAACAAAATAAATAAAACTAGAATACAACACAGATAATGTCAATAGATGCTTTTCTAATTCAATACAAGGCCTACTTTGCTTGGTTTAGTGGCCACCATTTCTATTAGGGTTTGACGCCATTGGACAAATTACCAAGAGGACCTTGATAAAATAATAGTAAAATAAATAATACTAAAATTCTCTTGGAAAAACAAAATATCTAGACTACAATGGGAAATGATGAAAAGAAGTAGGGATTAAGGGGGAATAGTACTTCTAGAAATCAAATTATAAAGCAGTAGTCATCAAAACCATCTAGTATCATTAAAAAAATAGAGACAAATCAGTGGAACAGACTAGAAAAGTGAGAATCAGAAACAATGAAACTCAATGTTTGACAAAGTGGAAAATGTGAATTATATAGAAAAAAAAACTCCTTAATTGATAAAAACTACCAGGAAAACCGGAAAGCCATTCAGCAGATATTAGGCTTATACCAATACTTTATACCATATTCCACCATATATTCTAAATAGATATGCAAACTTAACATTAAAGATCATACTATTAAAAAATTAGAAGAGAAACAGATAATACTTCCCTGGGCTATGGCTAGGAACTAAACAAGAGACAGAAGCAATTGCAAAAGATAAAATAGATAACTGATTACATGAAGCTGAAAAGCTTCTGCAGACAAAATTAATGTTTCTAGGATAAGAAGAGAAGAGGTAGAATGGGAAAAAAAATATTTTCATCAATTTCTCTGATAAGGGCTTAGTATCCAAGTTAATAGAAACAATATTTATAGAGACACTCACAGCCACTCCTAATAGATAGATGGTCAAAGAATATGAACAAACATTTCTCAAAAAAAGAAATGTAAAATATTCTCAATCACATGAAAGAATACTCAAAATTAGTAATAATAAGAGAAATGCCAATCAAAACAACACTGAGGTTTCACTTCATACCCTGTAACTTGTGAAAAATAGGAAAACTCAATGTTGGAATGGTTATGGAATGATAGGCACACTAATATATTGTAGGTAAAACCACTGTGGAAAGTAATTTGGGATTATGCAATAAAGTGACTAAAAAGTCCATTACCCCAACTGAACTAAAAAGTTCAATACCCCAACAAAGTCACTGACAAGAAAAAAATCCCCATACACATGAAAACATTTGTAGCAGCACTTTTTGTGATAGCAAAGCATTGGAAACATAGTAGATGCCCATCAACTGGGAAATGGAGAGCAAACTGTTGTATATAAATGTAACAAAATACTACTGTACTATTAGAAATTATATATTTGGTGAACGCAGAGAAACATGGAAAGATCTACATGACATGATGCAGAATAAAGTAAGCGGTGTCAAGAAAACAACATATATGATATCTACAATGTAAGTAAAAGGAACTACACATCAAAAAGTCAAAAGTGAATTTAACAAAATTATAAAGATCAAACCTAACTAGAATAAAAGAGTATCAGAGGACACCCCAACCTGCCCCTTTGTGGAGATGGGAGGGCCCATAGGTGTTACACATTGCATACGTTTTCAGACTTTTTCTGCATATTGATCAGTTGTGCTAATAATTTTTTCTTCTCTTTTTTTTGTTTTTAAAAAATATATATTATTTGTTAAATGGGATGGCTCTCTGGGAGGGGTGGACAGAGGGATGATAGGGGTAATTATGACAATGTAAAAAAACAGGAAATATCAATAAACTTTTTTAAAAAAACAAAACACAAGTTCAAGGTCCCAGGTTAGGACCTTGAGAGGTACTTTCCTCACCAAGAGTTCTATAGAACAATGAAATGATAGGTCCATCTCCTATAACCAGTCCCTAGAATAAAAAAACACACAGTCTGAATAAAAATGTCTGCACAGATTTACTTTACTATTTTGCATGTTATTTTCAAATGTATGTAGATTATCTTATGATGAATAAAGCACATGCTTTTTCATCCCAGTAATATATAAGCTCATGGCACAGACAGCAACCCCCCCCCCTCAAAAAAAAAAACCTTTTTCATCTTTGTATCTCAGTGCCTAGAAGAGTGCCTTGTACATGGTAAGCTGTGGAACAGAATTCAGGGAGAACCTGGAAGTGGCAGGGAGGACCCCCCCCCCCGCCCTGCCCCTGTGTGGCAGGGGCCAGGATAAAAGGCACAACCAGCACTGAAAAGGCACCTGATGTTGATCAGCATCTCCTAGGAAACCCCTGAAGAGCAGAGTGAGAAGAAAGCTCAAATAAAGGGGACTTTGTTAATGATGGAGAGGAAAAAGTTCAAAGGTGGCAGCGGAAGGGGCAGGGGAAGGGGGACCGGGAGAACCTAGGCATATTTGTAGGCAAATCAGAAGAGAGGGAGACTGAACAAAGGCAGGTGAACCTGGATATCACTTAGAGTATGTAAAGGGCCAGCAGGAGAGAAGGAAGGCAGCAGGGACCAGGGAAAAAAGGGCTGAACTCGGTCACAATTTCATTACAAATCCCAGCTGTCCTTTATTATCAGTGTGACTTTGGACAAGCCACTTAACTTCTCTGGGCCTCAGTTTCCTCATCAGTGAATTAAGAGGGTGGACTAGACAACCCTCAAGGTCCTTTCTATCTTAAAGGGTAAGATTAATGAGCAGGAAAAAGGAACTGGCTAGCTGTAGGAAGAAACAAGCATGAAGGCGCTCATAGACTCAGCTGTTTTCATTATGATGCTTGTGCAAAGGAGGCTGGGCAAACCAAGTGTCCCAGGTGAAGGCCTTTTCCTGTAAACAGGAGAGTCCATGGCAATGCAGGTGAGAAAATCATTAAGGAAGAAGGCCTGCGAACCTGAAGTTTCCAATTTTCTTCTTCAAATAGAGCCCTTTAGTCTATACCTCAAAGAGATGAAAGGAAGAAGAAAAGGATCTATACGTACAGAAGTATTTATAGCAGTTCTTTTTGTGGTAGCAAGGAAATGACAACTGAGGGAAGGCCTATCTATTGGGAAATGGCTTAATAAGTCACAGTATATTAATATGCTGAAATAGGGCTCGTACTATTTCAGCTATGAAATATGCTATGCTAAAATGGTGCATAGGACCTGGGGGCAGGAAGATCTGACTAAATCTAGCTTCAGACACTTTCAATGTACTGTGTGATCCTGGGCAAGTCACTTAACCTCTATATGCCTCAATTGCCTAACTGTAAAATTAGGATAACAATAACAGCTACTGGGGCAGCTAGGTGGTACAGTGAATACAGCACCAGCCCTGGAGTCAGAAGGACCAGCCTCAGACACTTAACACTTACTAGCTGTGTGACCTTGGGCAAGTCACTTAACCCCAATTGCCCTGGCTTCCCCCCCTCCAAAAAAAAAGCAAAACAAACAATAATAGCAGATACTTCACAGGGTTGTTGTGAGATTAAATGAGTAAACATATGCAAAATGCTTTATAAATCTTAAAGTGATATCTAAATGCTATTATTTTTTAATATAGAATAAAATCCATTCCACTTCTAAAAAATAAATAGACTGTACTGTAAGAAATAATAAAGAGGGGGCAGCTAGGTGATGCAGTGAATACAGCACCGGCCCTGGAGTCAGGAGGGCCTGAGTTCAAATCCAGCCTCAGACACTTAACACTTACTAGCCATGTGACCAAGTCACAACCCCAATTGCCCTGCCTCCTCCCTCCAAAAAGAAAAAAAAAAAAGATAATAAGAAAAACGTGGAAATATGTATACGAAGTGATGCAAAGTGAATCAAAGAAAACCAAAGGAGAACCATATATACAATAACAATACTGTAAAGATAATCAATTTTGAAAGACTTAGAAACCCTAATTGACACAATGACCAACCATAATTTCAAAGAACTCTAGATGAAACATGCTATCCTCTTCAGGATAGATAGCGGATAAAACTCAAGATTAAAGCATGTTTTCTTTTCTTTTGGGGGCGGGGGAAGGGGAACAGCAAGGCTAATTCAGAAATTTGTTTTGAGTGATTATACATATTTGTAAAGGGTTTTGATTTTCTTGCCTGGGTGGAAGAGAAAAAAGAAGAACTCAAAACTAAAATAAAATTGTTTTTTTTTTTTTAAAGTCCTTTCAGTTTATTGGATGAGAGGACAGGAGAGTCCCTGCTAAAGGGGAAAGTAGCATGTTGATGGGGCCAAACAAGTTCTCTCCTTTCCATCTGCCCCCCACTCCCAGTACTATGAGCTACAAATGGCAAAAACACCCATCCAAATGGCCGGTGGGAGTCTGCTTATATGCGTAGCCTTCCTCAAACCCCCTCAACCCTTCAGAAGACAATTGTGGAGAAGTAGCAGCTGCGGGGGGAGGGGGTCAGTGAGAGGATCTAGAGAGTTCTTGGACCCAGCTGCTGGAGAGAGAAGGAAAGAGGGTGGGGGGGAAGTTTGGGTGGTTGACATGGCCCAGGCAGGCAGGGTCTAAGAAAGAAAGCTCTTTATTTTAAAATTAAATACACAATAAGAAAAGAAAAAGAAATCTACTATAAACTTAAACAGTAAACCTTAAATACAAAATAAGAAAAGAAAAAAAAAACATTGCCTTGTGCACAGCAGAATGTAGGAGAGGATTCAAAATATACAGCAATAAATGTCAATTTCAAGAAAGCCCATATCATAAATACTACTCGTTGTATTCAGAGCAGTCCAATTCCTTTTACGTTTTCTTTTGTTCACTGCTGTGCACTTTTTACTTTGTTCTTTTTCCCCCTTCCTCCTCTCAAAAATGTACAATTAAGCGTAGATGTAGATATAGACATGTCTATACACATATGTATACATGTATATATACAATATACTATACACATCTATACATACACAAACATACATATATGCAAAGATAAATTCATGCATATACTTAGATGTCTATAATCATACTCAAATATAGACATATGTATTCCTATGCATCTACGCAAGACCTATGCAAATGCTTATTTGTGCTCTGTTTCTGAGGGTGGATAATCCCTTCGTTCATAAGTCCTAGTTTTTCCATATTTTTCTAAGTCCGGAAAGAAAGTCCTTAAAGGGAAAAACACCCTTTCTCGTGGGAAGTCTCTTTCCAGGTTATAGGAAGTTTTGCAGGAGGGGCTCTAACACCAGCACCGTAGCAATTCAGGTTCAAGGTTAAGATATAAAGATGCAAAAGCAAGTCACGGAACGTCTAACTCAAGACGTAATAAAGGGGCAATAGCGAGTCACTGAACACCTAATGAAGGAGGGTGCTTACTTTGCACAGACGCAACAAGGAGATGCACCCACAACACCAGGGCCCTTAGCTTCTCTGCAGGAGGTCCCCACGATCTCCATCCAGAACCGGATCCGATCTGTAAGAAGCCCCGCGCAACCACCACTGCAGCTACTAAGTCAAAGGCCCAAGCCACACTGGGACTATTTATACTGTTCCACTAGTAATTAGCATCAGAGAAACCGCCGACCAATCAGGTTGCCTGGATTCAGAGGTCGGCTGGAAAGTTGAAACCAATCATATTGCTTGGGGCTAAGGGGGCGGGGCGCCACTTGGGAAAGTGAAACCAATCTGGTGGGGAGGAGACTAAGGACTCTGGGCCGTCTGGGAAGCTAGAACCAATCAGGATGCTTGACGGAGGTGGGGCGGGCTTCTAGGAAGCAAGGACCAGTCAGGTTTTGGGGGGGAGGGGCGAAGACGGGACCAAAGGAAGTTGTGCAGTGGTTGTGAAAGGAGCGGAAGCTGATGGTGAGAAGGTGAAGCCATGGGGCTTTGGGAGTGAGAAATGCTGGCCCTCTCATAGGCATATCTTAATTTCTTATTCTAGTTCCTCCCGATGTTAATCATCCCGTAAATTGCGTGGTATATATTTGTTTGTAAATTGTCACCCCTATTATTATTCCCAATAATGACGTTATTATTACGTCACCCCTAAGTTATAGATTGTAAGCTCCTTGAGGGCAGGAATCGTCAGTTTCCTGTCTCTGCCCCAGCGCTTAGCACAATGCCTGGCACGTAATAAACACGTATGGTTGCTAGAGGATTGATTGGTTTATATCTCTAAACAATCGTGATGCAGTCCAGCGAACTATTAAAAACCCCATGGCTGGAAAAGTCAGGAGGGAGAGAGGATCCAGAGGAAATGACAAATGAGTAGAAACACTGATTTTTTTTTTTAAATTGCTAGTTATGTGCATGTTTTATCGAGAAGTCCTGAAATATCCATTGCCCCTTTGATAGTGGACTGTGGCTCTTTGGGATACGTGCAGAAATGCAGAAGGTTCTAAGTGTCTGGGATCACAAATGTCCCACCAATTCTCAAGTGACCCCATCATCATCAATGAAACTGTGTCATCGCGGGGCTAAAGCTGGGGACCTTTTTTCCATCTGGCTCAGGAATGCCCAGCGAAGCTAACAGACCACTGAGACACAATGCCCAAAACCAAAGAGATTTAGTCTAATCCCTTTCATTTTACTGATAAAGCCACAAAGATAGAAAGTAATAGAGTAGAAGCAATTTTATTCTGGATTTTCCTCACTTTGGGACAAATTTGTTTTGAGTTGTTTTGTTTTCAGACTTTGAATTCTGGTCCTCTTAAGCTGGAAACCTTTTCAGGATACCCATCCCTCTTCTTTAACCAAACATGACCACTGGAGTAGTATGTTTGCTTATTTGAACGACAACAACAAAGACTTCCCATGTTTCTACACGTAAAACTTTGAGCTTAGTGTTTGCTGTGCCCATAACACTCACCTCTTTGCCCTGACCTCATTCATGTAGAGAACTGTGTGCAGCAAGAGGTTTCCAAAAATTGATTTCAAGGTGATTTGCCCTCTTTAATCAGACCCTGAGGCTTGAGAATATGCCAAGCAGTTTGGAAAAGGAAGAGTTGAATTTAAAATGTTTAAAGTCCCTTCAGTAGTTTTTAGCTTTTATCCCTTTTTAACAGTGACCAGCATCTAGAGAAAAAAAAAATGTTTCAAACATTCATTTGTTTGAGTTTGGTCAAAAATATGAGTGAAAACGTGGGGAAACAGGTTCTTTGGTTATTGTTGTTCACATGTTATATTATTCCCAATAGGACCTAAGTAGACTAAAAATATGAAGTTGGCACCAGAGGGGAGGGAAAAACAACAAACCTGATGTGTTATTTCAGCACAATGAAATAAATGCTGGTTTCCAGAATAACTCTTGGGAAATTATGAAATGAGGCAGACCTAATCTCTCTGAGAACAAAGCTAAGCACCTTGCAAATAGCAAAAGTACTGTATAAATTCAAGCTATTATTATTATTATTATGCAAAAGACAACTCCCACATGTCTGAGTGAGTACTTTTCTGGGATAGCTAGTAAATTGACCCATATGTCTAAGCCTCTAAAGTTGCAGAGTAAATTTCTGAAACCTGAAATAATTCTATGTAACAGAACGGACCAAAACTTCATAAGAAAATAAATTTCATTTCAGTAATAACCTTGGAGAAAAATAAAAGAAAAAGCTGTTTCCAGTGCAGAAAGGCTTCTTTTAAATTACTTTTTTAATTTAAAATTTTTTTAATTTTTTTAAAATTAAAAAATTAAATTTTTTTAATTTAAAATTCTTTTAAATTACACATGCTCACTTGCTGTGATGAATCAATTAATCAACAAGCCATTTATTAAGCCTCTGCTATGTGCCAGGCACTGTGACCCTCAGAGACCACACAAAGTAGGATATGCCATAGAACATTCACTACCTCTCCTCTTCTCCCCTAAATCTCTGGCTTATCAATTTAGATTTAAAAGAACCAGCCCCTTTATAGATAAGAAGACTGAAATTATGCAACTTAGCTGAGATAATACCAAAAAAAAAAAAAAAAAGTAACAGAGCTGAGATTTGAACCTAGATCCTCCAGCTAGAAATCTCATTCTTTCCCAGCTACCATATTCCCTACCTCACAAATCTATTGGGCTATCTCTGTGTATGTGTATGACTTCTGTTTTGCTCTCCTAGTCAAGCACTTTGCAAACCTGAAAGTGTTAAGTAATTGCTAGTGATAATGATGATGACCATCATGATGATGATGATGATGATGATGATGATGATGATGTCTCATAATTTAGATTTGGATAATCCAGATAATAATCCAGCACTTTCATTTTATAGTTGATAAAAATGAGGCCCAGAGAAGCTGGGATTGCCTGAGGTCCCACAACTCTTTCTCTTCTCTGTCATATGTCAGTCTGTGTGTGTGTGTGTGTATGAATGTATATGTATATATACAACTACCTTTTCTATTCCTTTCCCAGACTATTCCTTTAATTGGCCACAATATAAAACCTAAGGGGCCTTTGCTGTAGTTATTATTTTAGGAATATTCTTAATATTCTTAATGTTAAAAAAAATCAATAGAAATATTTTATGTTCTTCTTTTGTGAAAAAAAAAATCTAAATCGAGTTGGTTTTTACTTATATTAGGTCCTCAGTTGAATTTTCTCTCCATGGATTAGTGGGAATACATGGGAAAAAGCTTTTCCTTTTCTGGTTTCAAGAAAGTGAAGGATGAATTACTAAGAATATAACAGTGAGGGGAGATGTATCAGCATTGGACAGCATTCTTGGCAGTGAGCTTTATAAAGACACAAAGCTCAACACCACAAGAGTCATAAACCTGTTTTTCCTGTCTCTGGAACTCAATATATCTTAGTCAATTGGTTTCTAATGTCTGGTAGTCTTCCAAAGTCCCTCATTCTCCCTCCTTTCTCTATTTCCTTCCCCTTCATTTCCATTTCCTTAAAGAGAAACTGAGATTAGTTAAAAATAAAGAACTTTAAAAAAGGATGGACAGACGCAGAGTACTACCATCAACAGAAATCACTTTGTAGATCCAATCCCTATCACCGGAAAACTCTAAATAGGTCTTAAAGTAGGTCTGTGCCATCCTCTCATACAATCCAATCCAGCCAGGCTTCCATCCAGTGGGTCCAAATGATATTCTATGCTGCAGGCTGCTGGCACTCTTCTGGAAACCAGGAGAGAAGAAGCTCTTTTGCATACTTTAAACATATGTGTGCCATCCCAACCACTCTCCAAGAG
This sequence comes from Petaurus breviceps papuanus, assembly GCF_028583685.1. NCBI lineage: Eukaryota > Metazoa > Chordata > Mammalia > Diprotodontia > Petauridae > Petaurus > Petaurus breviceps. Next base: position 56,791,776 of record NW_027185655.1, on the reverse strand, counting down.
CACAACAAAGCCAGAAAGCAACATCCTCTGGCAAATCATGCCACTTCTTTGATGCAACATGCTTGAAACAAGCCATTGAGTTGGCAGGCAACCAGGAGTGGTCACCGTGCCCATATCGAGGGACTAATTCTTTCTCTTCTTCACCATCCTCTCTGATGCTCAGTTTTGTCATCTGAAAATGGAAATCGGGTCCTAAAGTCCTTTTCACCTTTAACATCCATTCATTTACTTACTCACTCAACATATTGGGGGGGTGCAAATCACTATTCTGAGTACTGAGAGTGTTTTCATGGAGACTTAGGTTCAGAATACTAAAATCCAATCTAAGGAAAGTTATCTTCCTTTTAAAAGCCCTAGGGGCACCAAATTGGGGCAGGGCCCCTAATCTCAAACTTGGTGTCAGAGAGAAGGAGGAAGGCCCTGGCCTTGGTTCGTGTAGTTCTGAATTCACTCCTTTCATCCTATATTCTTTAGATCCTTGGGTGTGGCCTTTTGACTGAGTCCAAATGTTACCGAATAACTCCTTTTATTAAGGGGATTTGTTCAAGGAAGTTCAGATTCTGTCAAAGGGCTGCACTTGAGGACCTAGAGGGCCCTCGAGGCCTCAGGTTCCCCACCCCTGCCCTAGAATGTGAGTGGCTGCTGAGATCTTTAGTCACAGGGCTGGATGATTGCTGATGATTCTAAAGAGAAAACTGGCCTAGTTGGGAGGCATAACATCAGCGTACAAAACATAGCCCCAGACTGGAGCTTCTGTCTAGAAGATGAAAGCAAGTATAATTATCAAAGGAAGATACTCAGATAAATGAAGAAGCTATCAGGGAGGAAGGACACAGGGCATTCTACTGAAGTCCTGAATGGAGTGAGATGCCCAAGACAGAGAAAATGGGATAGGTTCTTCTAAGATTTTTATCTGGCTCAAACAGGACCAACCTTTGGGTACAGGGAGCAGGAAAGCTCAGACTTGGGGTAAAGGTCACAGTGTGGGACTGCTGCAGGCTCATGATGGGGTATGGGAGGGAATGGCTGGGGAATTGGCAATTCTCAATTGAAGGGTTTGGGGCCATTACTGATAGTCTCACTCTAGGGTTTTCAAACTTCTTTGTTTAACAGTTTGGAGATGCCACCATGTTCCTTATGGGGAGATAACAAAATTTAAGATAGAACCCTCAAGAGGCACTCATAGTCTAATGATGGATAAGACAGAAGCATAGACATTTATAACACAATTTATAACCCAGAAGCTTGTAGACTCATGTAGGCATCATTGCCTAACACATAACCTGATTTGATAGGCATGCTTCTAGCACATTTGAAAAGGCTACAGGATTATTATAAGTTGGGAGAATAGAGCAAAAAGATAAAAAAAGAACATGGAAGCTGCAGCTAGACCATGCCAGGGCTAATTTACCTAGAAGTAAATTAGCAGAGACCAGAGCACACTAACTTACAGCACAAAGATGCCAGTACTCCCAAGACTCAGGATGTCACACACACCAAAAGACGTCAACAAACATTTCCAGGCCAAGAAGCCAAGTGCTTCCAAGAGTACTGCTGAAGTAAGTTTCCCTATCACTTTTCCATTAATAACCTGACATGGCTCTCTCCCACCATCTTGGAGAGGCTGGGGGGTTAAATAGAAGTCAATGATCAATTCTAGGGGTAGCAGTCATTTCTTTTGCTAATATTTATATAGCACTTTAAGGTTTGCAAAGCACTTTACATATAATACCTTATTTGGAGAATAGGTGCAGAGAATAATGAATACTTGACCCAATCTCTTGTTGTTTGTTACCTTGCCATTCCCTTTATTCCACTGAATACATTTTGCTTGGAATTCATGTGTCACCTAGCTTGATATGATATAAAGAGATGTATCTAAGGGACTAGATTTGTGATTTCTTTGAGATAAGGAAGTCTTGAGTGGGGAAATTCCTTCTTCTAATACAAATCAGCACCGTCTCTGCCACAGTCTTAGAAAGTCACCTACCTAGAGCCCTGAGAGTGTAGAGGACTTGCCCAAAGTCACATCAGAAAAAGACAAGACAAATCCAGGTCCCTTCTAACTCCAAATCTATAGTCCGATGATTCTTCTGTGCCAAATTTGATATTTATGATTATTCACTATTCAGTTTTCTTCTTCTCATTTATATTTTTGTAGTTATTGTGTCATGTTTTCTTGGTTCTGTTTATTTCACTTTGTATCAGTTCAAAAAATCTTTTCATGCTTCTCAGTATTCTTGATAATCATTTCTTATGGTACAAAAACTTTCTATTACATCTTGTACCACAATTTGCTTAGCCTTTCCAGAATCAATGGACATTCACTTTTCTATAAGTATTTATTTAGAGCCCACTATCCCCTATGTTCCATGTTAGGTTAGAGATAAAAAGACAAAAGTGAGACAGTCCTTGTCCTCAAGGAGCATATGTTCTACTAATGGGAAAAGAGTATGGAAGAATTAAGAACGAAGTAATTTGGTATTGATGGATTCCCCATGCCATAAAAACTTTACAAAGCTAGCCGATACATCTGCACCATCAAAATGTCCAAGAAAGTAAAATGTCACCCAACTCTCCAGTAGCTAAGTACCTCAAACTTAAGTATCTGAATGAAAAAACTGCACCTGCCCAGGAAAGATCATCCAATACTAAGTACGATGCTGTTTCTCCATCCCCATCAAGTAAGCGTACTGAATTCATTTCCATTTCCATCCTTAAAAGAAAGAAAGCCATCTGAAAAATGCACCGGATCCCTGCCTGGGATTCATAAACAAGGCCTTGAGGCAGTGCCTACTGCTAATATTGCTAACATCGCAGGCAAGAAATCCTCTGAACTAATAATGCACATGTGACTTCGAACCATTTAGCAAAATCGCCTCTGAAGTTTTGTAGGAGTATTGAGCTCCTCCAGAGGAAAAGGAAATCATCTTCAAAGGGGAAAACAGCATCAAGGCCTGATTAAAGGCAGGCTTAACATGACTGCCTGAGCCGCTACTGGGTACCGCTGCATATTACATTCTGATTAAGAGTGTACTGAAGACTAGAAGGGGGGAAAGAAGGAGTTCCCCTCTGAATGAGTGGATGTGAAGGTTGATGAAAGTGAAGAATTTCAAATAAGGGCTTCAACTGTAAATGTCAAACAACCCCAGCAGCTTCTGTTTAGTCTCCCTTAGAGTCCCTCTCCCCAGGGGCAAATTGCTTAAGAGGAGTCGTAACCACCTCTATCCTGCTGGGCAAATTCTCATCATTCAGTTCTTATTGGGAAGTCACTGTCAGTGCTGGACAGGCAGTGTCTTTCAAACACCCCCAACTCCTCTGCCCCCTGCCAGAGATTAAATAAGCACCTAGAGATGCTGGGCCTCAGTTCTGGGTCTAGGTAGTTATTTTGCTCAATGCTCTTGGGATATTTACTTTAAAAAAAAAAAAGTCCAAGGCTGATACTAAATTGTAAGTATTTGCAGAGCATTTTGCATGCATCTGCATTTTGAGTTAAAGAAGCCCTTAACTTCAGGTATACAAAATAAAGAAAACTCACTCCTTAATTAATGTGCCCCACTGCATTTGTTGTCAGAATGAATATTCATGCCACATACACAGCAGATATTCAATGACTTGCTACCTTGAAAAAAAAAGTCAAGTTCCTTTTAATGATTTTAATGATTGGCTCTCTGGTCATCCCCTTACACTTCTATTCTTACACCAACCCTCCCCCCCCACACCCTATTCCTCCTCCTGTCTGGCCCCCACCTACAGAATTCACCCCCCACAGGTTCCAGGATCAGTCTTTCTTATTTGGGGGGAATATGAGGATTCAAGGAAACCCCAGTAGAATGTAAGCTCCCTAAGAGCAAGGATTACTTAGTTTTTGTCTTTGTGGTTCTTTTGCGGTAGCTAAGATGGTACCTGACATAGGGTAGTCAATTAATAAATGCTTGTTGAATGTTAAAAAAAATATTAAATGAACTCCCCATGATCAGTAAGATGGTGGAATAGTTGTTTTCTGTAAAGGTCTCCGACTCCCTATCCCCCCCAAAAATGAGAAAGGTAATTATATATATATGACATATATATATAATATATATATTATGTTCTATATGTTGTATATATACAATAATATATAGTATATATGACATATATAATGAGATACTATATGTCAATAACATGCATATCAATAATATAATGAAAACTGACTCCACAATATGATAAGATAGAAACACCAAGCAAGAAAACAAACAGCATTTCATAACATCAGAAAACTTAAATGCTTAGAACTCTTAGTACCTCTAGCCCCTGGGTACAAGCAGTGCAAATAATCATTCAAGCTTGGGTTTTAGGGTCTAATTGTGGAATTCCATCATCATCATCATCCTCAAAATGGCTAACACATTGTGCCTACTATGTTCCAGGCACTGTAGTAAAAACTTTACAGTTATTCTTTCATTTGACTCTCACTGTAACTCTGCAAAGTAAGTGCTATGGTTATCTTCATTTTACAGATAAGGAAAGTGAGGCAAACAGGTTAAGTGACTTGCCTGGATTAAACAACTATTAAGTGTCAGGTCTTCCTGATTCTAGGTCCAGCATGCTATACACTACATCACTTAGCTGCCCCAGTCCCCCCATCTTCACTAAGAAGAAAACAAAACCTAACAATTTGCTGTATAAAATAAACACATCTGAAAAATAGACACATAGAGAAAAACAAAACTTAAAATGGACAAATAACTCATATGGCTTCTCATTAGTGTCAACTTTGCTGTCCTGGCATTGCTTCTGCACCTTGTAGCCCAGTTGTAGAAGCTGGGTTTTTTCCATCTCTTCTGTGAACAAGCTTTCCCTCCCTTACTTTATACCTTAGATACCATAAACATATCTTCTCACCCTTTCTCTGCTTTGGCAATATTGCCCACATTTCTCCCCAGTTCTTTACACATTGATTGACTCAAGCCAGAGAACTTGAGTTCGAACCCAAAACTAACTGTGGATGCTCTTTTACACTCTGCCCTGGGTCCTCTTATCTTCCTTCACCAGGGAATCTTAAACTTTATTGTGTCATGGACTTGTTTAGAAATTTGATGAAGCCCATGGACCCCCTTCCTGAAGAACCTGTAAGAGGATCAAGAAGCAACAGCTAGAACCTAACATGGGACAATTGATTGGCTCAAGATTGGGAAAGAAATATGACAAGACTAAAAATATTGTTACCTTATTTATTTAGCTTATTTGCAGAATATATCATGCAAAATGACAAGCTGGATGAAGCAAAAGTCAATATTGAGGTTGCTGGAAGAAATATCAACAATCTCAGATACGCAGACACCACTCTGGTGGTAAAGAGTAAAGAAGGAGCCTCCTCATGAGGGTGAAAGAGGAGAGTGTAAAATTTGGCTTGAAGCTTAACATTAAAAAAACTAAGATCATGGCATCTGGTCCTATCACTTTCTGGCAAATAGAGGAAGAATAATTGGAAGCCGTGTCAGATTTTATATTTTTGGGCTCAAAGATCACTACAGATGGTGACTACAGCCATGAAATTAAAAGACACTTGCTCCTTAGAAGGAAAGCTGTGGCAAATCTGGACAACATACTAAAAAGCAGAGATATCACCTTAACAACAAAGGTCTATATAGTCAAAGCTATAGTTTTTCTAGCAATAACGTATGACTATGACAATTGGATTATAAGGAAAGTTGGGTGCCACAAAATCAATGCTTTCAAATTGTGGTGCTGGAGAAGGCTTTTGAGAGTTCATTGGACAGTAAAGAGATCAAATCAATCAGTACTTAAGGAAATCAAATTTGTTAATTAAAATTAAAGGACTGTTGATTGGAAGGACAAATATTGAAACTGAAGCTTAAATATTTTGGCCACATAATAAAAAAAAATGACTCATTGAAAAGACTGATGCTGGGAAAGATTGAAAGGAAGAGGAGAAGTGGATGGTAGAGAATGAGATGCATTGATAGTGTCATGGAAGCAACGAACATGAGCTTGGACAGACTTCAGGAGATAGCAAAAGATAGAAAGCCCTGATATACTATGATCCATTGGGTCAATAAGTGTCAGACACAACTGAACAACTGAACAACAACACTGGATCCCTTCTTTTAATAACGTTTTTAAATGGAATCCAAGATGGTGGAGAAAAGGCAAGGACTCACCTAAGTGCTCCCAAGTTTCCCTCCAAACATCTTTAAATAATGTCTCAAGATGAATTCTGGACCTGAAAGCCAGGATAAAATAAAAAATAGCCTAGATATCATCTTTCTAGAAATGGTCAAGGAACACTGCCCTCATATTCTAAAACTGAAGGGTAAACGTAGAAATTGAAAGAATCCACAGATTACATCCTGAAAGAGGTCTCAAGATGAAAACTCTCAGAAATATTATAGCCAAATTCCAGAGCTCTCAGGTCACGGAGAAAATATTATGAGCAGTTCAGAAAGAAACAATTCAAATATCATAAAGCCATAATCAGGATAACACAAGATTTAGCAGCTTCTACCTTAAAGGATTGGAGAGATTGGAATATGATATTCTGGAAGGTAAAGGAGCTAGGATTACAACTAATAATCACCTTCCCAGAAAAACTGAGTATAATCCTTTAGGGAGTAATATGCATCTTCAATGAAATAGAGGACTTTCAACTATTCGTGATGAAAAGACCAGATATTCAAATATATAGATATAGACATAGATATAGATATTCAAAAAGAAGATTCAAGAGAAGCACAAAAAGTAATTTTCACTGATAAAGATAAATGCATAGAGAATTGGGTCAAATTTATAAGAATACAAGTTATTCCCCAATTGAGAAATGGTCAAAGGAGATGAACAGGCAGTTTTCAGATGAAGGAATCAAAGTTATCTTTAGGCATATGGGGAAAAAATGCTCTAAATAACTATTGATTAGAAAAATGTTCATTAAAATAACTAGTAGGCCTGGATCCCAAAGAGATTAAAAAAAAAAAAACAAGAAGGAAAAGGACCTATATGTACAAAAATATTTATAGCAACTCTTTTATTGGTGACAAAGAATTGGAAGTTGCAGGAATGCCCATCAACTGGGGAATGACTGAACAAGTTGTGGTATGATTGTGATGGAATACTATTGTACTATAAGAAATGACAAGCAGAATGCTCTCAGAAAAACCTGGACCTAAATGAGGTGATGCAAAGTAAAATGAGCAGAACCAGGAGAATATTGTGCACAGTGACAGCAATATTGTACAATGATTAACTGTGAATGACTTATCTATTCTCAGCAATACAGTGATCCAAGACAATTCTAAAGGACTAATTTTTTTTCCTGAGCTGAGTTTTTTAAATTGTTTATTTATTTATTTATTTATTGTTTTTAACTTCAATTACTTCTGTAAGATTTTGAGTTCTAAATTTTCTCCCCCTCCATCCTTCCCTTTTTCCCTCCCCAAGATGGCATGCAATCTGATATAGGCTATAAATATATATATATATATATAAATATATATAAATATCTTTATATAATATATATGTTATATATACATTCATATTAATCATATTTTCACATTAGTCATGTTGTAAAGAAATAGAACCAATGGAGAAATCACTAGAAAGAAGAAAAAAACAAAAAAGAGAGCAAATGGTATACTTTGATCTACATTCAGACTCTATAGTTCTTTTTCTGGATGTGGATAGCATTTTCTACCAGGAGTCTTTTCGAGTTGTCTTAGATCCTTGCATTGCTGAGAAGAGCTAAGTCTATCAAAATCAGTTATTACACAGTGTTGCTGTTACTCTGTCCAATGTTTTCTTGGTTCTGCTCACTTCACTCAGCATCAGTTCATATAAGTATTTCCAGATTTTTCTGAAGTCCATCTGTTCATCATTTCTTACAGAACAATATTCTATCATATTCATATACCAAAACTTGTTCAACCATTCCCCAATTGATGGGCATCCCTACAACTTCCAATTCTTGAGCACCACAAAAAGCTGCTATAAATATTTTTGTACATGTGGGTCCTTTTCCCATTTATATGATCTTTTTGAGATATAGAACTAGAAGTGGTATTGCTGGGTCAAAGGGTATTCACTGTATTATAGCCCTTTGGGCATAGTTCCATTAATCAATTTACAACTCCACCAACAATACATTAGTGTTCCGATTTCCCCACATCTTCTCCAACATTTATCATTTTTCTGTTTTGTCATGTTAGCCAATCTGATAGGTATATCAGATGCATCAACCTCAGAGTTGTTTTGATTTGCATTTCTCTAATCAATAGTTATTTAGAGCACTTTTTCACATGGCTATAGATAGCTTTAATTTCTTCATCTGAAAACTGCCTGTTCATATCCCAAAGGACTTATGATGAAAAATGCTTTCCACCTCCAGAGAAAGAACTGATGCAGTGTGAATGCAGATCAAAACATACTTTTTTTAACTTAATTTTTCTTGGAATTTTTTTTGGTCCATCTTTTCTTTCACGACTAATGTGGAAATGTATTTTACATAACTGGCCATGTATAACCTATATTAAATTACTTGCCTTCTCAATGATGGGGGAGAGGAGGAGGGAAGGAGAGAATTTGAAACTCAAATTTTTAAAAAAACAAAAGTTAAAAATTGTTTTTACATGTAACTGAGGAAAAATGTTAAATAACTGTTTTAAAATGTTTTAAACGCACAAAATACATTACAATTATCAAAGTTATTAAGATTTTTTTAATTCACAAGACCCCAGTTTAAGAACCCTTGTATAGTATAGACTTTCTCAGTGACTTCATCAGCTCCCATGAATTTAATTATCATCTCTATTCAGATGACTAACACATCATGCATCTAAAGATATTATCTTCTTTTCTCAAACTCTGCCCCTCCACCAACACTCCCTATTTCTAAGGCATCACCATTCTTCCAGTCTCTCAGGATCATAGCCTCAGAATTAGTTTTTTCAACTCTTTACTCGGTCTGACCCTTCAGATCCAATCTGTTGATGAATCTTCTAGTTTCTACCTCCAGGACATCTCTCTCCACTTGCACCACTCTCACCCTAGTCCATGCCCTCATCACCTCTCTTCTATGTTTTTGCAATGGCCTCTTCTCTTCTTATCTCCCTTCACTCAAACCCAATCTCCACACAGCTGCCACAGTTATTTCCTTTAAGTGCAGATCTGATCCTCATTCAATAGATTCCAGTGGCTCTTTCTATTGCCTGTAAAATAAAATATAAATTCCTCTGTTTAGCTTTCCAAGCTCTTTGTAACCTGGTCCCAGTCAGTCCTTCTAGCATCATTCTACATTACTCTCCTTTCTACACTCTGTTGTCCATTCAAACTGGCCTTCTTTTCATTCCTCCCACATGGCACTCCATCTCTATGCCATGCCTTTCCACTGGCCATCCCTCATGACTTAAATTCACTGCCTCCTCACTTCTTCACTGAATCCCTCACTCACTTCCTTATAGATAAGAACCATCTTATACAAGAAACCTTTCCTGAAGTCCTAAATGCACACTGACAGTGTCCTCCTTCTACAATTACCTTTTGTTTATTTTTTATTCATTCTGTATATATTTGGTCTGTATATGATATTATTTATTATATGATATATTATTATATATTATATTATTTCTATTATCATGTATATGATATGTTGTCATATATATTACATTATTATATATTATTTATATTATAGATACGATATTATTTATCATACAGTATTTATTCCATATATACTTATGTTGTCTTCCCCAACAGAATGTAAGCTTGAGGGTAAGCACTTAATAAGGAAGCTTGTTTCATTTTTTGCATTTGTATTCTCAGCACCTAGCACAGTGCTTAGAACTGGCAGCTAGGCCAGTAGGTGTCCCAGTGGATAGAGCGGTGGAGACTGAATCAGGAAGACCTGAGTTCAAATTCTGCCTCAGATGTTTATAAGCTGTGTGACCCTGGAGAAGTCTCTTAATGTCTCTATGCCTCAGTTTCCTCATCTGTAAAATGGGTGTAATAACAGCACCTTATCAGGGGGTTTTCTGTGAGGATCAAATGAGGTAATATACATATAGCACTTTGCCAACATTAAAGACACACTTGTCGACCTCACTTTGGACAGGTCACTTAACCTTCCTGGGCCTGTTCCTCATCTCTCAAATGAGCTTACCCAAAGCCTGTGCTCTGCCTCCTTGCTACAGACCTTATCCTGAGGCTGACCAGCTACTTCTTGGTTGCCTACTACCAGCACCCATAATGCTTTCTCAGTTTGTCCAGATTCCCTCCCATCTCTAAGTCCTGGAAGGTTCCTAGATGATTTCCTGCTGGTTTGCCTATCTCTAGGTCTGCTCCGGAACATTTGAAGCATGTGGCCTTTCCCTTTGCCTGCCAAGATGGAGGACTTATAACACTTCCCTCTCCTCTAGAGCCTACCTACCTCACAGAGCTGTGGCAAGGGCAGTCCTGTGCCATCCATAATGCACTATAGCATCACCAAGGGGGACAGCAGATAGAGGGCTGGCTTCAGAGCCAGAAAGGCCTGGGATCATATGCTGGCCTTGGAGTCAAGGAGACCTAGCTTACGTCCCACTTCCTGACACTTAGTGGCTGCATGACCTTTGACAAATCATAGCTTCTCTGTGCTCCCCAAAACTCTAAAGACCACAAACTGCTGAGCAGTTGTTGATCTGCTTTGATAGAAGGATTTTACCTACTACAACTTTCTTCTGCCACTGGAATTACAGCCATGGCATAAAAATATCATCATTTCTAATATTTTTTGGAGGAGGAAAGGCAAGACAATTGGGGTTAAGTGACTTACCCAAGGTCACACAGCTAATAAGTGTGTAGAGTATTTGAGGTAGGATTTGAACTCAGGTCCTCGGCTCCTTGACCAGTGTTCTATTCACTGTGCCACCTAGCTACCCCCCATCATTATTATTATTATTATTATTACTGGTACTGGTCATCTCACTGAGTCAGAAAGGGCTCTGGTGAGGTCTTTGGATAGAGCTGTTTAAGATAGATCTGGGCAGCAGTTTAGGTACATATTACAGAAAAGACAGTTATCTGATAGCTTAGGCATTAACCTGGAGTCTCTAACCCTTCATGGTCTTCACGGTGGCAAGGGTTGGGGCAATTCAAGGAGAGTCACCTCCAGGAAGCCTCTTAATCTCCCTTATTTACTCCTTCGTGTAATCACTGAACTTGGAAGTTTCTGCATCTTCCTGCTTAGGCTGAGGCTCAAAACATACATACAATCTCTGCCCTGCTTCTGCCCAGTCAGAAACAGTGGGCCTGGCGTACCTGAAGGAATCTTCAGAGCTGCAGGAATTCAAAGGCTCCAATTCTCTATTGTGTTTCCAACACAAATGGCCCTGCCTTCCCATTGAGAACATTCAAAGGGGTGCATCTTTGATTCAGGAAGGATGCTCTCATCGAGGGCAGGGCCACAGGAATGTGTCTGCGCTGGGTACAAACACACACTGGGCCAGGATTTGTGTGTCTTTTGTAAAGTACCATGATGCTAAAATGACCTAATTAATAGACTAGTTTAACATAAAGGAAGAGTAACTTAGCTTTGAGTAACCCTGTTTCATACCCCCACAGGAGATTCAACTTTACATATGACTCTGTCTTATATGAATGGCATCCTCTGACTGTTGAATTTGGCCTCCCAAATAGGAGGGCAAAGGCATGGAAGGACTAGGGGACTCCTCTGCAGTTGGAAAAGTGACTTAGTCTCCAAGCAGAGCCAAAAAGAAAACAGTTCTTGGGATGTGACGATCTCACAGGATTGTAGAATGAGAAGTGGAAGGTATTTTATAGGTCACCTAATCCTACCTGCCCCCACCCCATTTTACAAACAAGGAAAATGAGGTCCAGAAAGGTGACCTTTTGTTAAAATGATATTAATATTTAATAAAACAGAGGGACAGAGCTGATGCAAACAAAAAGAACCAAGCAGATCTGGTCATTGAGTCAATAACTCAGGCACAAAAAACCAGTATTGGGAGCAACCAAGCCTATGGTGCTCTCGATTAGCACCTCTCCACCTGGAGGTCCCCAGGGTGAAAAGCAAGGAACTTACTGCTTGTACTTTCAGCTGGAATTCAAGTGTCTCTGATTCCTAGGCTATAACAAAGACACTGGCCCCAGAGCTATGAAATGCTATCATTAGAGGTCACTCATAAGGAAAAGTACTGGTAGCTAAAGAGTCTGAGTAGATTCAGGTCCCCATATGCAAAAGTCCTAGATGGAAGGTGGTCAAGACTTGACTGTCTGCTGCGCCCCCCTCACCCCCACCCCCTACCCCCTACCTATTGCTGGAAAGAGCTGACAGAATTGGGATTTGAATTCACATGCTTTGATTCCAAATCCGGTGCTCTTTCCAAGGCACCGTAAAGGAACAAAGAAATTATGGGGGGGGGGGACATTTCTTTAGTGCTTACTGCATGCAAAGCCCTGGAAACATGGCAGCCCTTGCTTTCAAGGAGCACCTGTTCTAATAGGGTGCGAAAATACATATAAAAGCTTTCAGCTGTGAATCAGATAGAAAAATCCCATGATCCTTGGGTGAGAAAGCAGATGGAAATGCTTCTTCTTTTATGTCATTTTCACTGGTAAAACTTCATCCGTTTCTGATGTTGAACCATTTGACAGTACCAAGTACTTTGAGGGGGGAGAGAAGAAGAACTGGGCGAAGATGACCTTTAGGGTTCTTCCATCTCTAAGTCTATGGTTCTGTAATCAGGGAATGCTTTGAGGCATGATAAAGCCAAGAGTAAGAAGCAGAGATGGGGAAGGACTCCATTCCACAAAAAGAACAGAGAGAAATCCAGTTCCATTGGAACACAGAATTTGTGAAGGTGAGTACCATGAAGTAAGTCTGTAAATACAGGTTGGAGTTCAGAGCCTCCTTTTAACAAAGGAAGTTGCATGTCAGAAGTATATCAGTGTTTAACAACTGGTCTCTCTGGGTGAAAAAAAATGTATTACACATACTTTTAAGCTTAATCTGTATTATTAACACTTTCTTAAGTCTAGACAATCGACAAAATAACAAATCAAGCCCTGATTTGTAGCAATTGCCAATTTTTGAAGCATAAATGCTTATACTAAAAATTTAACAATGGACTCTACAAGCCATTTAGAGCTGGCTCTTACACACTCCTGCTTCATGTCTTCTGAAAGTGAAGAGAATAGTCTTTCTGCAGGGTCCCCAAAAGAGAGAAGCTCAGAAAGAAGCATCATCTGTTTAACCTCTAATGCCTTTTACCCTTGGGTGGCTACCCAACATTCCAGGCTGATTACACCTTCTTCCCCCTCATAAGTTCTACATCCAGCCAAAGGGGTCTACTCCCCCAAACCCATACCCAACACTCTAAATTCCATTACTATAGCATTGCATAAGCTGCTCCTCATATTGTAATGAAGACCTCTCTCCCTCAGTCTCTTACAAACCCTCCTTTACCTTCAAGGCATAGTTCATGTGCCACCTCTTACAAAAGGCCTTTTGAGACTGCAGACTACCCACCACCAGCATCCCCACTGCCCTCTCCCTGTTGCCATCACTGTCCTTCAAAAATGGCTTTTATTTACTCTGTATATAACTTGTGTGTATATGTGTGTGTATACACACATAAGGAGATAGATTAGATAGATAGATAGATAGATAGATAGATAGATAGATAGATAGAGTTATATACAGAGTAAATCTCACACACACACACACACACACACACACACACACACACTTATGATGTAAGCTCCTTAAGGGGAAGGACGATTTTACTTTTTCTTTGTATCTCCAGCACCTTATGGTAGTATATGCTAATCGATGATTACTGAATGAATCAGTAAATGAATGAGTGAGTGAGTGAGTGAACAAATACAGGAAGGAACGAATGAATGAATACAGAACAAACTAATCTCACTAGGCCAAGAATAGGTGGGAGGAGAAAAGGGGAGGAAGAGAATACAGGAAAGAGACTTTTGTTCATCAACTTGACAAAGTCCATTAAGTTCATCACTTGGATAGACAACTCTCACTTTTCAACCACAGTATATTCCTAGAAGTAATATCATAAAGAAGATCACATTTTTCCCATAGGAAAAATGTTATAATTGGTAGCTGTGTTACTGACCAAGGACTTGGCAACAAATAAATCAGAGCTATCAGAACTACTCTTAAGGTTCAGTAACTCAGAGCCCCTGTAATCATTTAACGAAGTCAAATTGTGCTCCAAGAATCAAGTATAACAAAAATATCTCTCCTGTACAGCATTTTTGGCCTAAAGCTAATAGGATGTTTGCACATAAATATTAAAAATTCATTAACAATGATTTTGCTTGCCTTAGAATTTAGAAGGTTGAATCAAAATTCCAATTATTTGGATCTTTTCACACTTCATAAAACCACAGAATTTAGAGCTTGAAGAGACATTCAAGATAATCTAGTACAGGGGTAGGGAACCCTGTGGCCTCGAGGCCACATATGGCCTTCTAGATCCTTGAGTGTGGCCTTTTGACTGAGTTCAAGTTTTACAGAACATATCCCTTTGACTGAATCCAAACTTCACCGAACAAATTATCTTAATAAAAGGAATTGTTCTGTAAAACTTGAATTCAGTCAAAAGGCCGCACCCAAGGACCTAGAAAGCTAGATGTGGCCTTGAGGCCACAGGTTCCCCACACCTGATCTAGTACATTAGTTCATTTTATTGATGAATAAACTGAGTCCCAGAAATGTGACTTGTCCAAGGTCACTCTTCAAGAAAACATTTAGCTAAAATCTTGATAAATTTCTGGGAGTTTTTGTAGAGTTGTGAGTCATAGAACACTGTGGTTTCAAAAGAATTGAAAATGACGGTCCCTCAGAGGATGATAGAAAAGTGTATAGTGGATGTGAGCACTCAGGAATACACTACAAAAGGAATTACACAGGAGAATCAGTATGAAGGATGCCATCAGTGAAATGCATGAATAAAAAAAAAATGAGTTGGTTACAAGTTGAGAGAAAGGGAAAACTGATGGACAGCAGAGTTTTTCATGAGTGTTCTTAATAAACTGAGAGAAATCAAGGACCAGAGCCTCAGGAAGACCTGGGCAAGTCACAGAAGATGGGAAGAAAGGAATAGGTTGCAATGTGCATTATTGGAAGAATACCCACATCAGTGGTCACAGGTCCAGTATAGTATTGAGTATTTGTCATTTTTTCTGAAGGCGGAACTAAAAGATGACCCCTTCCAGTCCTGGATTTCTTTGACTGTTATTCCAACAACTATTAGGATAAGGATAGGGACTAGGCCTATGATTTTATTGGTCTAGAAAATTCCTGAGTAAAGAAATTCTCTGCTATAAGAAATGATGAGCAGGCAGATTTCAGAAAAACCTGGAAAGACTTATATGAACTGATGCTAAGTGAAATGAGCAGAACCCAGGAGAACATTGTACACAATAACAGCCACAGTGTGTCAGGACTGACTTTGGTAGACTTATCTCTTCTCAGCAATGCAAGTATCTAAGAGGATTCCAAAGGACTCATGGAGGAAAATGCTATCCACATCCAGAGAAAGAACTTTGGAGTCTGAATGCAGATAGAAGCATATTATTTGCTCTCCTTTTCTTTTATTGTTTTGTTTCTTCTTTCTCATGGTTCCTCCCATTAGTTCTAATTCTTCTTTATATCATGACTAATGTGAAAATAGGTTTAATATGAATGTATAAGTAGAGATCAGATTGTATGCCATCTTGGGGAGGGGGAAGGAAAAGAAGGGGGAGAAAATTTAAAACTCAAAAGCTTATGGAAGTGAATGTTGAAAAATAAACAAACTGATTATAAGAAAAAGTAATTCCCTCTATACCAATACAGGGCAACATTCTCCCTGAAAATTATACTTTTAGTGATTTGCCAGAGCAAATGTTAAATGACTTGCCCAGGATGACACAACCTGAATATATCAGAGGTGAGATTTTAACCCAGATCTTTCTGCTCTTCTTGATTTTTTAATTTTTTCTTTTTTGGAAGGGAGAAGGTAGGGCAATTGGGGTTAAGTGACTTACCCAAGGTCACACAGCTAGTTTTTTTTTGTGTCAAGTATCTGAGGCTGGATTTGAACTCAGGTCCTCCTGACTCCAGGGCCAGTGCTCTATTCACTGCGCCACCTAGCCTCCCTCTGCTCTTCTTCTACTATACCATTCTGTCTCTTTTTCTTTTAAATAAATGAGGTTTCAGTCTTGATTATATAACCCATTCTTGGACTCCCAGTCCTCCTTCTGACATAAGAGCAATCATTTAAATGACCTCATTACCCTCACTCATTTTTGCTTCACAGTGGGTTTGAAAGGGACATTATAAAAATAATGTTAATATTAATTAATATTAAATAATATTCATATTTATTTTTATTTTATTTGTTTATATTAATATATTGTTTATATAAAATAATATTGATATTAGGCATCCAGGTTCAAAGTCCTTCACTACCCAATTCCAGCCCATCTTCCCAGGCTAATTACACATGACTTTTCCTCATGTACCCTACACTCCATCCATGCGGTCCTTCTTGCTTTTTTCCCATATGCAAAATTCCATTTGCCATTTCCATCCTTTAGCTGTTTCCCACATTTGGTATATTCCCTCCTCATCTTGGAGGCACAATTCTTGTGTTACCTCTTTCACAAGGCACTAGGTGGAGAGACATGAGTCAGGGGTTTCCTTATATGAAACATCTCTAAGGTCCCTCCTAGATTTTAATCTATAATCCCATGATTCTTCTTTTACCTTTGCATCAGAAATCCATGGAGTTCAGTGGAAATAACCTCAATACAGAATGGAATAAGAGAGAAGTAATCCCCTTCAGTTCCTATTACCCTCCTCCTAATGAACCAAGTTTTCTGTTGAATGAATGAATGAATGAATGAATGAATGAATGAATGAATGAAAAAGCATTGTGTGGTTGTGAGGATTGAATAAGATAACATTCATAAAATACTCAGTACAGTGCCTGGCACACAGCAGACACTTAATAAATGCTTATCATGGGGCGGCTAGGTGGCACAGTGAATAGAGCACCAGCCCTGCAGTAAGGAGGACCTGAGTTCAAATCCACTTGACACACTTACTAGCCGTGTGACTTTGGGCAAGTCACTTAATCCCGATTGCCTTCCAAAAAGCAAAAATAAATAAATGAATGAATGAAAATTAAAAAGGTGGTCCAGTGAATAGAGCACCAGCCCAGAAATCAGGAGGACCTGGGTTCAAATCCAGCCTCAGACACTTAACCCCAACTGCCCTACCTTCCCTCTCTAAAAAAAAAAAAAACAAAAAAATAAAATAAATGCTTATTATCTTCTCTTCCCCATCCTCATTTATTAAGCACTTACTATATGCCAGCTACTGTGCTCAATGGTGGAGAGAAACACACAAAAGTTGGACAACTCCTCCCCTAAGAGCTTATATTCTATATGGGGGAGTAATGTCTTAGAAAGGGAATTTTGGTGTGGTGAGTAACAGGGCCTGCAAATAGCCATAAGGCAGTCGAATGACTTATTTCCAGGAGCCACGGTAATGTCATTTGATTGCTTTTCCCAGAGGAAGAGATGGAATGTGTGAACATCAGATATGCCTGGGATGGCAGAAAGAGGGTCCAGGAAGCATGGTGGAGATATGTGAGCACTCACCATTCAAGTCAACCAGATCTCAGGGCAAGAAGCGTCTTCTCGCCTCCAGGGACTAGTTTGTGGAGAACAGATCTGGAGACTACAGCAGTAGCAGCAACAATAAAAAATGGGAATTATCTACACTAAGTGCTTTAAGATAAAAAAAAAAGGTGATAGTTTTACTTCTAGTTAGGGAAGACAGAACACTGATGCCTCAAATGACCGAAAAGGGATATTTACAGAGAGCTGCTTGAGAAATGTGAATTGAAACAGCATTGGACTTGAAGCCGGAAGATGGATTTGTATCCACAATCCCACCCTTTACTACCTTTGTAAGTCTGGAGATGTCACTGAACTCCTCTAAACCTCAGCATCCTACCCTTGAAAATGGAGAGAAGACATCCCCTCTCTACCTCACAGGGTCGGTACAAGGAAAGTGTTTTGCAAACTTTAAAACTCTACAGAATTATGATGTGAAAAGGATGCATTTACTATTTCTGCTTTTCTGCATTTGGTTGTGAGATTATAACTAGGCATTCTTGTGTCTGGGGCCAATTCAGTTGGGGTGGAGTGGGGCATGTGGCACAGCAGACTGTCAGCCCAGATCAAAGGCAGGTGCTTCTGGGAGAGGTATGTTGGGGCTGGGGGAAGAAGGGGAGTTGCTTCTGGTGGGGGAGGGCATAATATTCCTGCTTGCATCCATGACCTCCAAATCCCTATGTGGAGGCAGGAGGTGAAGAGAAGATGAAGATGGATTAGATAAGCTGTAAAGTACCTCTTAGATTTTACTCTGTGATCCTATGATTTTTCTTTTATCTTTACATCAGATTTGTTTCAGTTGTGTCTAACCCCTCATGACCCGGTTTGGGGTTCTCTCAGCAAAGATACCAGAGTAGTTTGTCATTTCCTTCTCCAGCTCATTTGACAAATGAGGAAACTGAGGCAAATGGGGTTAAGTGACTTGCCCAGGGTCACACAGCTAGTAAGAGTCTGAGGCCAGATTTGAACTCAGGAAGATGAGTCTTCCTGACTCCAGGCCTGAAGTGGATAGAATTATTCACTTCACCATCTAGCTTCCCTTGGCTTTCAGTAGAAATAATTCCAGTAGGGAATAGAGAACTCCTTTAGTATAATCAGCTTGATAAGAAGAAGAGGAAAGAGGTAATCTTGCTGTCCCTAAGTAACATTAGTTGATGTGAGTGTTCCTGTGGAAAATACAGTTGGTCAGCAATATTCCTCACCACCCCCTCCTCCCTACCAACTTTGTCTCTGGACAATTAATGTGTTAAAAACAATTAGTTCTTTTTGTTTAGCCTAGGGGAAATAAGAAGACCCCTCAGATTCACCTGATCTCCCCTCTGCTCCTGTAAGGAGTTTGTAGTAAATAAAACATTAAGAATACAAGCACAATTGTTCAGAGCCCCTAAATATGAAATTTCTAACACGGGAAGAGGTTTGGCCCTGTGCCTTGATTTGAATCTCTAACTTGCTGACTTCTTTGTTGTTGAGGCAAAATTCAGTTAAAGAAAAGAGTAGAACGGTGTCTATTGAGGGACAGGTAGAGGGAGGGGAAGTTGGGAGAAAGCAGACCTTTTCTTGGAATTTCCCTCAGTTTTTGAAGTGAGTGCTTCCTTATGGTAGGAATTTCCCACAGTGCCTCAAGGTTGGTAAAACCAGTGGTTTCAAATGGAATCTACTGCTCCAACATGCCTGGAAGGTGGAAACCCCTTCTTGATGGGACCTTTCTGGTCCCAGTTCAATTCTACTTTTTCTTTCTCTTTTTCCTATTGTCCCTCTTCTATCTATTTTTCCCAGAGTAGCTCTTGAGGTCCCTACTCCTTCTCTATCTCTTGGTCTTCAGCTTTCTTTCTCCAGAAAGATTTAAAACTCCCCTATTTATGGAAAAACTCCACCCTCCAGGTCTGGTCCCATAATAGCTTCCTTTCTTCCTGAGCTGGGAAGAGATATAACTGCCAGGACTTTAATTGGGTTACCACCACCCCCTTCCAAGGAAGCCAGTCCAAGTCTTGCCAGACCATTATTCCTATAACAATCTACGGCAGTCCAGGGGCACAGCGGTCCAATGTGCTATGCCCAGACAACAGATAGTATCACAGGAGAAGGTAGAGATACGCCTTAGAAGTAAAGAATTCTTCTAAGAAGCTACCATGCTGGAAACAGTGCGTTCTAGCTACAACTGTTAGAGGTTCAGAAGACAAACTGAGGAGTGTTATGAAAGGGACTGGTTGGTTTTTGGTTAGCTACCCGGATGTGTAAATGCTTTTCAAAGAAGGCAAAACATGAGAATTCTTCTGTTTAGTCAGCTTTCATCTCTGATTAAAAATAAAAGCAAAGACTCTCCATCCTCTTATGTGGCCACTGTGGGACACTCCTCACCCCTGCCTTAATCCCTTTCCCCAGTAAAGTGATTAGTGAGCCAATTACAAATCTGACCCAAGACAGCAAAGTAGGCCCATCAGCTTAAGTGTGACGAGAGTTTCCCCTGAACTTTGCTATTTATTGATTCCAGGTACCCTCTTTTCTACCTTAATGACTCATACACGTCTGCATGATTTATATAGAGGTTCCAAGATAACTGTTGCTCAGCTTTCACTGTGTGCTCCCCATGGAACCAAGTTCTTTGCTGTGCCCATCACCCAGTTAGTCAAATGAAATAGCATGAAACCCACACGAGGACAGTAGAAAGAAATCATTGAGTTACATTGTGGGAAGGGCAGCCGTGGAAAAATGATCTGTTAGATAATAACTTGGTACAGTGGAATTTCACATTCATCCATTCCTGTTCATCTATGATTTCACTTATATAGGGAAAAGCTCAAGAAAACCACAATGAAGATTGGAACTTGAGAGTGCTGGATTCTTCTCCTGGGTCTGCTCATAAATGACTGTGTGGCCATGGGCAAAGAGTACACTATAATTCTCTGGCTTTAATTTTTCTCACTTAAAAAGTTAGAAATTTGTAGGGGGGTGCCCATCAATTGGGGAATGGCTGAACAAGTTGTGGTGTATGCATGTTATGGAATACTATTGTGCTGTGGGAAACGAGGAGCAGATGGACTTCATGTTTACCTGGAGAGGTTTATACAAACTGGTGCTGAGTGAGAAGAGTAGAACCAGGAAAAATTTGTACACAATTACAGACACAGCATATGTGTGATGACCAACTTTGATGGACTGGACTCTTCTCAGCAATGTGGTGATGTGAGTCGGTCCCAGAGGACTCATGATGGAGGGAGATGTGTGCATCCAGAGAGAGAACTAGAAGGACCTGAGCTTGTATCCAGGTGGAGGCAGAGTGCCTGATCTTTTTCCTTAAAAAAAAAAAAGTTAGAAATTTGGACCATATCAAAGGAGAATAGGATGAGAGCTAAAAAGTACCTTGGAGTGCCCAACACCCTCATGGTACAGATGTGCATCCAAGGCACAAAGAAGTTAAGTGACTTTGCCAAGGTCTTACGAGTAGTAAGTGGAAGAAGTGGGATCCTATGACTCCATGCCGTCTCTGCAGATGATTTCTAAGGTCCCCCTTCCAGCTAAATCATTCTGAGATATCTTTGAGCCCAGTGACTCCAGTAACTAATTTGGAGATTTCCACTTGCTACCTACCACTAACCCAGAGCAAATCATTTATAACCATGGGCTTTGGTTTCCTTGCCAAGAAGATGGAGAAAGCCACAATGACTGCCTACCTTAGGCTGTCCTGAGAAATAACTAATAAAAACTATAAAAATGATCGTGAACCACTTTCCAGGCACTTATTATAAGAGTGCTTATTAATAATAATTTAGTACAGATTTTACTGCATTTGTGTAACGGTGAATACCTAGAGTCTAATTATCTGTCTTATTTTAATATTTATGGAATTAATCAAACTTTTTAATAGAAAACCCCAAAATGAAATTACCAGGGGCATGCTTCAATGAAGACAGATGCAGCATGCTGTGGGAGAAGACAGCTCGACTTTATTAGCAATACATGGGCCCCACTTTGTCATCTAATGGAGTCAGTGGGCCAGTCAGGCCAGCAGGAGGCAAAGCCTGTGGCTCCTAGGGTAGGCAGACAACATCCTAGGGGGCACCCCATCTGTGGGCTTCTGAAAAGAGGCTTGCCCACAGCCAAGCAGCCACCTGTGCTCACAGCAGAGGGTCTGACCTGCTTGCCTGGGCTAAGCTGTCTACCCAGGAGGCCTGTCTGACTATGCCTCATGGCTGGTTAGTGGTCCAGGCTGGCCCAATTTCTCAACAACACACTGTCAATAAAACCAGAACTGGGGGCTGAGTTTATCTAGGCGTATGTCCAGGTTATTTAGCACATTAGCGAAGCTGCCTCCTTTAGGCCCCTTCCCACCCCATCCAGCTGTTCGGCCATCCACCTGGATCATCTCACCATCTTGCCACCTGTCTTGCCACTGCCCCAATGCCACCTGGAACAACACCTTTTACAACACACCTCCAGAAACCACAGCTTGTGGGCCAGTTAATCGCCTCAGTTTTGGAACTCCTGCCCTAGGGCCCAGCTGTCATGATTGGTGAGAGTCCTCAGCCCCACATCTCACAAACTCCCTCACTCCACTATATCTATTTGGCCCCAGAACAGATCATGCTTCACGTGCCATCCAACTGTCTACATGGACCATTTTGCCATCTGTTCTGCCCCACCCACCTGCCCTACACTTCTTTCTACCTATTGCTCTGGGCATAGTAATCAATCAATACTACCATTGCTTTAGGAAAGCGCATGAAAACCAACTTCTCTGTGGATCAACTCACCATCACTGTTACTTTCCAGGTCAAAACACCCGTTCATGGCCACCAGTCCCCAGAATTGTCTCACCCCCAAGGGTCCCCTCTCCCTGACCCCTTTTTCTACAAACTCCATTAGGCTGGTTGCTGGGAAAGAGCGGTAGAACTACTCACACCACTTGGACGAGATGGGAGTCACCAACTTTAATCCTTCCGGCTCAGTGGAGGCCCACCAGGCCCATCTGCCCTTCCACCACATCTTAAATTCCTCCAGGGATCCCAGGGATCCCATAAAGAACTGTGATCTGGCCTACTAATGCACCCTAAGGACACCCGAGCCTTGTCACAGACCCCCAACAATTCACCCTTGGTATTCCCGGGCCTTTCCATCTGCCCTACAGATGAACTCTGTCACATGCTGTCTCCTCCAATTTGATTACAAGTTCCTTGACACATTTTCTATGTATATCCTTAGCATCTAACTTAGTTCCTGGCATGTAGTAAGGGCTTAATAAATGCTTTTTCACTGATAGTCATTAGAATATAAACTCCTTGAGGGCAAGGACTATATCATTTTGGTATTATTTCCAGTGCTTAGCACAGTGCCTGGCATATAGAAAAGCCCTTTATATGTGTTTTTTCATTTATTCAGGTAGGAACTGGCTAGTTTACGGGATTGAGACACACTCAAACGCTGTGACTATAATTCTTAAACTACAGAGATGGCATAGTACAGACATTAGGCAAACTGAGACATTTGTATTAAAGCATCAAGTAGATTCTGCAACCACCAACACCCTGGACAAATTTGCAAGTAGACGGAAGCATGTCTTGGGCTTCTTCATACTTTCTTTTCTGTATTTCCTCCTACTTTCTGATCCTATCCTCAAACCCTGTGTCCTGAGGCAGATACAAAGGCACCTAGCATGATAAGTTGTCTTTTGTCTGTCCAAAATATCCACTTCATACCCCATTCCAGCCTTCCTCAACCTCCTTGAGCCTCGATTACTATGGCTGGTCTCAAATAATCATTAGAAGGGGAAAAAAGTCTGATCTTTCTCAATATATAATTTCCACTAAAATGTGAATGATTGATAGGTTCAACCCAAAAGGAAGCATTTGCATTTTCTATTTAGAAGTTAGTTAACTGAGGAGCTCAGGAAGAATTCAGAGGCGGTGTGTTAATTTTTTTTAAACAATTACTTCAACAAATCTATAAAAGGATTACTCCTCCATTTTTCAGATAACCCAAATTTGGCAAAGATAATTAACAGCACATGCTGGATGCCAAATCTAACAAATCCTGTGTGATCTAGAACAGGGCTCAGCAAACTGATCTGGCTTGAAGCACTTTTTTGTATGCAAGAGAGGCAAGAATGTTTGTTTTTTTAACAAAGTTTTATTAAAGTTTTACTAAAAATATAAAACCATTCTTAGCTAGAGGATCTAAAAAAAAAAACCAGGTGGTCTAGATTTGACCCTCAGGCCCTAGTCTACTGAACTCTAATCTGTAATGATGGCCTGACTATGAAGATGGAAGAAAATGTCAATAAATAAATTTCAAATCCTACACTTCGGTTCAAAACATCACCTGTCAGAGTAGAGAATGGGGGAGCTACAGCTATACTCAACAGTTTACATACAAAAATATCTTAGAGGTATTAGTAGACTGCATACTCCATATACATAAACAGTATTATGTGGCTACAAAAAATTAAGTGTTTTAAATAATGTCTTTTTTTTTCCCAAACCTGTGATTTAATCAGCAAGAGTTCTGAATCTGAGATATTTTTAAAATATATTTTGATAAGTATTTTTCAGTGTAACTGACTTCCTTTGTAATGTCATGTTTTTAATTTACCCACATAAAAACATTGTTCTGAGAAAGGACCCATTAGGATTCACCAGACAGCCAAAAGGGGCTCATGGCACAGAAGAGGTAAAAGATCCTTTATAAAGGGAAATCCCAGATAAGGAAACTCCTTCTCCTAATACAGATGGGCACTTGTAGTTATATAGTGTTTAGAGAGTTGCTCAGTACACAGAGAAGTTGAGGGACTGGCCCAGAGTCACATAGCCAATATATGTCGGAGATAAGACCTGAGCCCAGTTCTTCCCAATTCCCATTCCCTACTCACTGAAACATACCGCTTCTCATGTTGATCTTAGGCTATATTAATAGAATTATAGTATTAAGACAAAGTAGATAATAGTCCCTCTCTAGTATACAGATCATGCCTAGGGTACTGGATTCATTACTGGATCCTGTGATTCAATGGAACACTCCAAGGACTACAAGCAAACTCAAGACCAAGTCATTTGACTATGAAGGAACTAGGGATGTTGAATTTGGAGATGAGATGATTTGGGATGGAGGGAGACAATACAGTAGCTGCCTTTAAATATTCAAAGGACTGTTATAAGGAAGAAGAATTAGACTGTGTGGTTCCAGAGGACAGAATTCATACCCATGGGTGGAAGTTATTGTGGCTGACTACAAGGAATTGTTTTAACAGCTAGATCTAGAAATAGAAGATGCAGAAATAGCGAGTGTCTGGCATATAATAAGCCCTTAATAAATGCTTATTGACTAATTGACACTCAGGGTCTTCAAACAGAGGTTGAAATTGTTGAAGGTCAAGGATATTCTCATATGAGAGTAGAGGATTGAATTAGATGACCTCTTGGTGCTAAAACATTCTGCAGTTTCAATCTGTGGAGGAAATATTTTTGAAAACTGAAAGAGTCTTTGCCCCTTGACTATTTGAAGCAGTGATACCAACTCTAGTTTCCCTCCTCCTGAAAAATCAGAAGGCAGAGTCAGCAATCCTACTTTTACAGACAAACCTGTGTTCCTCCCAATCTGTCTTCTTTCAACTGTTTTATCTATCTCCCTGTAATCACTTCTGGAATTAGAGGCAGAGAGCTAATTTATCAAAGACCCTGGAGGCCTTTGCAAGATCACCTAAAGAAGACAAGTCAGAATTAGAAAGGTTTATCATGTTTTAAATGACTGTACAATTCAGGTTTTCTTCTTTTTTAAATTAATATTTTTTTATTATGCTAGCCCCCACTCTTCCTCCTTTGACTGTTGAATATATTTTTTAAAAAGGAAAAACAAAACCTTTTAAACAAACATACATAGCCCAGCAAAACAAATCCACACATAAACCATTCCTGGAAAAGTATGTTTCACTGTGCACCACTCATACATCACCTCTCTGTCAGGAAGTGAGAAGCACACTTCATCATCATGCCTCTGAAGTTGTGGTTGGTCACCACATTGATCAGAGTTCTTAAGACCTTCAGAGTTGTTTGTCTTTACAAAGTTTTGTAATTGTAGAAGTTGTTCTCCTGCTTCTGCTCACTTCACTCTGCATCAGTTCATACAAGTCTTTCCAGGTTTTCTTGCAGCTCAATAGTATTGCATTACCTTCACATACTATTAATTCATCCCTTCCCCAATTGAAGGGCACTTCCCCCTTAGCCTCCAGTTCTTTCCTACAGCAGAGTTTCTATAAATGTTTTGGTGGTTTTTTTTTTTACATATAGATCTTTCTCTTCTTCTTTGCTTAGGGCATAGATCTACTAGTAGTGTTAAAGAAATCAATGGTTTAGTGACTTTGGGGGTTTAATTCAGGTTTAAAAAGAAAACTGCTAAAGCTGACATAGAAGTTGAGATCACATCCTGGACAACAGGGATATCTTTTGGCCAAAATTGTCTCCTTGAGTAAAAACTTTGATTTTGATTCCAAAAGAAAATGGAATAAGATGGACACAAACCCAGTTTGGATAGACTCTTGCATATACCAGGAGTAGTGTAGTAAAAGCAGCACTAAGCTAGTACTTTTACCTCTGACATTGGATTCATAGGATTGTAGCAGAAAGCTCCCCGAACTTCAGAATATACAGACAGAATTATTAAGACGGAGAAACAGATCAAGTAGACAGTTTTCAAACTGTCCAACCATTACATCCATAACCAATCAACATCTGGGTTTCAACTTCTGGGTTTTTCAAAGCCAAGGAAGGGCTCCCAACAATGGCTTCCCAGAATCCAGATCAAATCACAGAATACTTCTAAAAGTGAGCCCCAAAACAAAGCTACACATCAGGGCTTATATAGCCTTCTCCTGGCTCAGAGAATGTAACAACCTTATTGACCCACTGGCCAATCAAGAAGTATCTACTGAAAAACAAGCCTCCCACCCCAGGCTCCAGGTGCACTTTAGCCTAGGGGCAGGGAAGATCTTTAAAATTTACATTCCCATTACAAGGATCTAAAGCCAGAAGTCACCTTTGGGTTCATCTAGTCCAATCATCTAATTTTCCACTTAAGGAAACTGAAGCCTAAAGAATTAAAATAATTTCTCCAAGATCATACTAATTTCTCTAAGATCATACTTTTGTTGTTATTATGTTCAGTCTGATCCACTAGAGAAACTACAGAAATCCTAGACATTCTGGGTCCTCCCAGAACCTTGAGCCCAAGTTAAGCATTACTTGTATCTTACTAACAAGGACGTGTTTATTCTCCTTTGTTATGATGATTGAACATGGCGCTAAATTGAGTGTTACTTGATTTACCTTTACCTTACCGCTAAATTATTTTGACATCTTTCTACTCTTCCCCTCTGCTGGAATCTTGTTTTAATTAATTTTCAGTAACAAGTCAATTGTGCCTTGTTTATTTTCCCCTTCAAAACATGTTCATCACTAGAGCAACATTAGTCATAAGTGACACTTGCAGACTCAATCAATATCCATAGAACCATAGAAGTTGGAGTCACACAAGGCCAGTTAGATCATCTAGTTCATTCCCTGGGCTGAACCAGGGTCACTGACGACACCATGCTAGGGGCCTCCAGCACCAGGCCCTGTTCTTTGCCTAGTCCCATTGTCATCATTTCATGGAAAGAAAGCTTCCCCCATTATTGTCTCACAAGGCCTTTTCACATTTCAATGGATTACTCTGTGGTCAGCGACCTCTTCTACCCACTCCTTTGGTGCTAAACCATTACTATGGTACCACTGGCAAGAGAGAAGAAGAAAGGGAAGGAGGAAAGAAAGACACAAGAGGAAGGATGGAAAGACTGCAGGGTGATAGCAGAAGATTCTATTTTGGAAGTTAGAAACTTTATTTATCATTAGGGCTGAGTAAAGTCCTTCTTGTCTCTGAGCAATAATCATAATAGCTACCATTTCCATAGAGCTTTAAGGTTTGCAAAGCACATATATATATATATATATATATACACATATATGTAAATATATATGTATGTATATCTATAGCTATATACACATATATGTGGATATAGATATAGATATAATTTCATTTGATTTTCACAGCTACCCAGTGAGTTAAGGTGCTATTACTATGTTCATTTTTACAAATGAGGAAACTGAGGCCAATAGAGGGTAAGTGACTTGACCAGGGTCACATAGCCTGTAAATGTCTAAGGCAGTATCCAAACTCAGGTTTTCCTGATTCTACCTCCAGTGCTCTGTCTACCATACCACTTCCTTAGAAGCCTTCTAAAGACTTTAAAAGAGCAAATACTCTAATACTCCATTTGCCATGATCTCCTCTTTTGGAATAATCCCTCCAAGGAAGCTGCCTGCATCCCACCCAAAATATGCCTATTCTGTGCAACTCAAATCCCTTTCTTTCCTTTAACTCTCCATAGGAGGCCCATTCGATGTTCTGGAAGCCTTCCTTGAATTCTTGAACATCCTGGGAATATAGACAGAGAAAGTGTGTGGTCCATTATTAATCCTTTGTTCTCACCTCTGTACCCACCTATTTTGTTTTTGGCTGGCTCAAATGTTTCTTTTACATCCTTTATATTACTTTATATTACTCCCCCTTCATCATTTCATGTTTATGATCTGTTGTAACTTGCTTTTGTCCACCATTTGTAAACAGGTAGATAAATTTTAGAAGGAGAAAAAAATGAAGGGAAAAGTATAGTAAAAGAATAAAAAAATGGAAAAAAGAAGAAAGGGGAAAGAAGGAAAAGTTAAAGTTTCTTCTAGAGCAGTAATTTTTTACAAACTGATCATAGAAATAGCTAAAGTGCATATAAAAACAGAAAGTGGAGGGGACTTGGAGTCAGAAAACTGGGTACAATACATATTCCACACCTTGCTCCTGTGTGACCTTGGACTTGTCACTTAACCCCAGAGATGTTGTGAGGCTCAATTAAGACAGTGAATGTAAAGTACTTTGCAAACTTTGAAGTATTTATTTAAATAAATAGAAGTTACTAATTATTCATAGTTATTAAGTATTCTTTGATATCTATATTTATGGATATTAATTGATAATTATTTATATTAACACTCATGGGTGATTATTAATTGCTGTTGTTGATTAGTGCTATTAATAATAGCTAATAATAATTATTACTATTGGTAATTAAGATTAATTTTTGATGTTACAACAGTCACCAGGCCTCCAGTCTTCATTCCCTGAGCCTTCTTCTGCTCAAGTAATGTTTATAGAGCAAGACAGGGGTCTTTTAGCAAATGTTTAAGGAAGGGAGGGGGAAGATATAGATATACTTTTTCAAAATTTTATTTTATTTTTTATTTTTAGTTTGTGGAATAAAACAAGCATTTCTATAACATACTATAATAAAAAAGATGATTACACAAGAAACTGCAAATCTATTATGTACAACTTGCTATTCCTTTTAAATATATAATAAAATTACCATGTAAATTTCTTTTTTTTCTTCCTTCCCCTCTGCTCTGCCCTAGAGATGGCTACTATTAGACACAAATAGGTATATATATATATATAAATATGTGTGTGGGGGGGTGTGTGGGTGTGGATGTGTGGGGGGGTGGATAGATAGATAGATAGATAGATAGATAGATAGATAGATAGATAGATAGATAGATGATAGATTGATAGATGTATCTATACACCCACATATTGAGACATACATATATATTCTATACATATTTATATTTATCAGTTCTTTCTCTAGATACAGATGTATCTTTCTTCACATGTCCTTTTTTAATTTGTGTATTTATAATAGTCAAAATGATTTAGTAGCTCAAAGTTGTTCTTAAAACAATATTGCTTGGGGTGGCTAGGTTGCACAGTGAGTAGAGCATCAAGCCTGGAGTCAGGAGGACCTGAGTTCAAACCTGGCCTCAGATACTTAACACTTACTAGCTGTGTGACCTTGGGCAAATCACTTATCTCCAAGTGCCCTACCTTCTCCCCTCCAAAAAAATTTTTTTTAAATATTACTTTTACTGTATACAATGTTCTCTTGGTTTTGCTTACTTTAAAATTTTATCTGTGTTGTTACCAGTTTCTTAAGTCTAGACAATCAACAAAACAATAAATCCAACTCCAATCTGTAGCGCTGCCATTTCTTTGATGTGAATGCACACATGGAAAATTTAACCATGGGCCCTGCAAGCCTATTAGAGCTGGCCCCAGCACACCCCTGCCTAACACTCCAAGTGCTGAGGAATTTTAGGCTTGAGAAGACTTAGTGGGCCATGAAAGGTACCCTCCTGCATCTGAAATAATGCCTCATGAAAGAATGATTAGGAATATATTCCACAACATTATTGAAAAAGCCAAAATGGTCTAACCTGTCAAAGATCTTCCAAATAACATTATATACCTAATTGCCCCAAATGAGAAGCAACCTGAATGTCCAATAAAAGGTGAGTGGTTATATAAATTGTGGCATGTTAATATATAGAACTGTACAATGACAAGGCTAAGGAACACAAAGGAATTTGGGGAAGCCTTCAAGAACTAGTGCAAACAAACAGAAAGGAGAACCAGAAAAAAAAAATGTAGGCCATTGGTAATGACAATTATATGAAGAAGAGCCAATAATAATGAATGGGGGGAGGGGTGGAAATTCTTATGGAGACTTAAAGGTAAGGGATTGAAATTAATTCACTTAAATGTTAACGTTTGGGGGGGGTTTTGTTTGTTTATTTATTTAGCTTTTTGAAAGGGGGAAGGCAGGACAATTGGGGTTAAGTGACTCGCCCAAGGTCACATGACTAGTAAGTGTTAAGTGTCTGAAGCCGAATTTGAACTCAGGATCTCCTAACTCCAGGGCCAGCGCTCTATTTACTGTGCCACCTAGCAGCCCCTGTTTGTTTATTTTTAATGACTGGACTTAAGTCTTCTGCTTGGACCCAGAGGGCAGAACTAGGGGCAAACTTATGCTCAGTATAAGGAATTGCTTCTTAAAAATTAGAACTTTGCAAACCTGGAATGAGTAGTTTGGGAGACAATGGACAATCCCTCATCAGAGGGCATCAGAGGTCCCCAACAATTCTGAGATTCTGTGACTCTTTGAGCCTCAGTTTCCAAACATATAAAAGAGTGAAAATGCCAATGGCACTAACCACCTTACAAAGCTGCCATGAGGAAAACACTTTATAAATTGTAAAGCTCTTTTAAGAGAAACTGAGTGAATTGTGAATAATGGACTTGAAATCTGAAACCCTAGATGCAAGTACAGTTTTTGCTACCTTAGGGATTCATTTTACCTCAAGCCTCTGTTTCCTCACCTGAAAAATGGTGTAATGATGCATGTACTAACTACTTCATGAGAATCAATCAACAAGCATTTATTAAATATCCACTATATGTGAGATACTGTGTTATGAGTTGGGGATTTGAAGGCTAAAATGAAACCTTTCTTTGCTTCAAGAAGCTAATGATTATTGATTAATATCATTAATTAATAATGATAATATTGTTATAGGAAAAGGGATGAGATTAAGCATCTACTGTGTCAAGCAGTATCCTTTCATTTGATCTTCAAACAGCCCTGGGAGAAAGGTGCTGTTTTTATCCTCATTTTACAGCTAAGGAAACCAGGCAGAGGTTAAGTGACTTGCCCAGGGTCACAGAGCTAGTAAATGAAACCAGATTTGAACTTAGGTCTTCCTGACTCCAAGCCCAGGACTCTCTATTCACTGCATTGCCAATTGCCACTGACAAATATCCAAAACAAATCCAAATAAAAAGATAAAATAATCTTGGAGGAGAAAGCACTAACAGCTGAGTGGATCAAGAAAGAACTTATGGTGCAGTTGGTGTTTAAACTGCATGATGAACACGACCAGGGATTCCAAGTGATGTAGGTGAGAAGCAAGTACATTCCAGGAATGGGTGCCATCTAGCACCAAAGCCTAGAATGATATTTGAAGAATCACAAGGAAGCCAGTATGGCTTGACTTCAGAAAGCATGGAAGGGAATAATGTGTATATAGACTAAAACATAAGAAGAGGACAGGTTACAAAGAACTTTAAATGCGAAACAGAAGATTTTATATTTGATCCTGGTGGCAATAGGGAGCCATAGAAGTTTACTGAGTAGGGGCGGCCAGGTGGCTCAGCGAGTAAGAGCACCGGCTCCAGTGTTGGGACGACCTGGAGATCGAATCCCGGGCTCAGGCGCTCAGCACCACACCCAGAAATAATCGGCCGTGTAACCTTGAGCAGGTTACTTAACCCTGATTGCTTAAAAAAAAAAAAAAGTTTACTGAGCAGGGGAGTGACTTTAGGAAAATCAGCCTGGCAGCTCTTATAGAGGATGGATTGGAGACAGTGAGGACTTGAGGTAGAGAAACCAAATAGGACACTACTGTCCAGACAACAGATGATGACGGCCTGGATTAAAGTGGTGGCTGTGTAGGTGGTGAGGAGGGTGTGTGTACAGGAGATGTTGTGGAGAGACAGATGTAAGACTGTTTGGATCTGGGGGGTAAGAGTGAGAAGTCCTTGTGAGTGAGAACTACCTTATGCTCAAAGACCTGGCCAATAAATGTCACGGGGGATCTTCAGCTCAACTCTTTCTTACATCAAGTCCCACAGTCCTGGATCACAGCTGTGATCACACACTCTGTGCCATTCCATTGTCACAACTGACACCAGAATTAGACACAAATGTCTTTTTAGAGTCTGCTCTTATTTTCCTTTTTTGAAAAAAAAAACAACCTTAACAATGTTTTTGTTTTTTAAAAAATTGGCTAGGTCAGCATTGGCATGGTATCATGCAAAGAGCACCGGGTTTGGAGCCAGGGACCTAGGTTTCAAATCCTGGTCTTGTCATTTCTATGTGTATGACCTTGGGAAATTAATTTCCCCTCTTTGGACCTCAGTTTATTCCTCCATAAAGCCAAGGAATTGGTCTAGGTGAGCTATCTCAAAGATACATTCCAGCTTGAAATCTAGAATGGTTCACATCCCATCCATCTAGTATAACACCATCATCACTTCCAAATATATCTTATTTCTCTTCAGTCCTATATCCAGCAAGCTATCACTATAATTAAGGAGGAGGAAAAGAAGGAAGGAAGGAAGGAAAGAAGAGAAAGAAAGAAGAAAGAAGAGGAGGAGGAGGAGAATAACAAGAACGAAGAGGAGGACAAGGAGGAGGAGGAGACAAAGCAGAGAAGAAGAGAGGAGAGTCCTCCCTTAAAGAAACTCAGTGAATGCTACTTTGACTCAGGGAAAGTCACTTTGATCAGTGTAATTATGATTATCGTGCATTTTTCCAATGGTTAAGATGTGATGTACTTGAGGACTTCTGCTGGGTATAAGGGAAGTCCAGCATTTAGGTCCTTGGAAATCTTTTGTCATTGCAATGGCAAGCATCAGTGACAGCTGAGAGCAGAAGGCCAGGGGCACGCTGGAATCTGCAGTTTCTTTCTCCTTTCTCCTTCTCCCTCTCACTCTCCCTCTCTCTCTCTCTGTCTTTCTTTTTTTCCCCCTTAACAAGGCTCTCCTTGTTAAGAATCCTTCTCACATCTCCAGATTAGCCAGTCCTCACCTTTCTTTCCCCTGGGAACCTTCCCTCATGTTGCCTTCTGTTGACTAATCAGAATGCAAAATTACTGGGCAGAGACCATATTTCCCTGGCTGTTCTCACAGCACCCCTGAAGTGTGAGCACTCAATAAAAATTAAACAATAATGATGGGGGTGATGAGGTTGACAGTAGACTTCAATCCACTTTGCAGGCTACAAATCCTAAGATGTGCCTACTTCCTTATAGCAGCCAGCATTTTTATGGTGCTTTGAGTTTCCCACTTTACAAGTATTATCTCCTTTCATCCTCACAACGACCCCAGGAGGTAGATGTTATTACTATCCCCATTTATAGATAAAAAAAACTGAGGCAGAAAAAAGTTAAGTGACTTCCTTAGGGTCACATATCTAGTAAGTGCCATTCCTGACTCCAGGAACAATTTTCTAGAGATTTAATCACCTACATCATACTTTTATCTTGTTTTTGTTTTAAGACTGGAGATAACATGTCACATGGAGTCAGAAGGCCTGGATTTGACTTCTGGCCCTATCATTTATTAGGTGGGTCACCCTGGGCAAGTCACTTACCTCTTCTGATCCTTTGTTCCCTCATCTGTAAAATGAGGGTATTGGACCAAATGATGTCTCTAGTTCCTCCCGAGTTTAAATCTAAGACCCAATGTTTTGGACCTGGATGTGGAGAGTGTAAGCTCAACACTGGAAAGTCTTGCATCCTTTCCTTTGACACATTTAATAAAATGGAGATCAAATGGATAGTGGTTTGGTGGTGTTGGCAGAGGAGATGGAGGGCTACATAAGGAATCAGAAGATTGCTCATGGAGAGACAAAAGGGCCCACAAAGGGCAGGTAGGTGGTACAGTGAATAGAGTACCAGCCCTGGAGTCAGGAGGACCTGAGTTCAAATCCAGCCTTAGAAAATTAACACAAAACTAGCTGTGTGACCTTGGGCAAGTCACTTAACCCCATTTGCCCTACCTTCTCGCCTCCAAAAAAAAAAGGGCCCACAGAGTCATGCAATCTAACCCTTTCATCTTGAGTGATCTGCCCAATATCACCCAGGGAGTAAGTGTCAGAAGGAGAATTTGACCCAGATCATCTGATTCCTGAGCTAATACTCATTAATCAGCTTTTACTACTTGGCACAGTGATTTGTTCATGTTGTCATTATTGTTCAATCTTTGCAATTTTATCCAACTCTTCATGACCCTACTTAGGGTTTTCTTGGCAGAGATACTGGAGTAGGTTACCATTTCCTTCTCCAGTTCATTTGACAGATGAGGAAACTGAGGCAAAGAAGGTTAAGCAACTTCCCCAGGGTCACACAGCTAGTAAGTGTCTGGATTAGAATTTAAACTCGGAAATTCTTGACTTCTGTCCCAATGCTCTATCCACTTCATCGCCTAAGTCTTTTCACACTCTTGTACTGCCTTGTAGGAAGATCTAAATTCAAATCCCAGCTATGACTTTTAGTTAACAGAGTAACCTTAGGCAAGTCTCTCTTAGCTTGAATTTCTTCATCTGTAAGATGGGATCAAGTAAGACAAAGTGTATAGTCCAGAGAGCAAAGTGATGAACTCTGACTGTAGATTGAGGCACGCTATTTTTTTTTGCTTTATTTTTCTTGCTTTGTGTGTATGTGTGTGTGAATGCCTTCTTTTGCAACATGGCTAATATGGAAATGTATTTTGCATGATTTCACATGTATAATCGATATCATATTGCTTGCCTTCTCATTGAGTGGGGGAGAGACTAGAAGGAGGGAGAGAATTTGGAATTTCACATTTTAAAAAATGAATGTTATATACAAGCTATATTGAAGTGCTTGTCCTCCCAGTGGGGGGCCGGTGAGGAGGGAGGAAGGGAAAAATCTGGAACTCAGAGTTTTAGAAACAAATGTTTAAAAGAGAAATTTGTTTTTTAGAAGCAACTGGGAAATAAGATGTACAGGCACTGGGGTATAGAGGTCCATCTTGCCCTGATAGAAAGTTAGGGGGGATGATGGGGGAGGATATAGGGGAGAACGGATTGGGGAAGAGGTATTGAGTGGGCTTGCTATTTTGGGGTGGGGGTTAGGGGAAAGACAGGGAGAAAAAATTGTATCTCAAAATCTTATGGAAATGAATGTTGAGAACTAAAAATAAATACGTAAATTTTAAAAATAAAAAATTATTAATAAAAATGAATGTTAAAAATGTTTTGTTTATATATAATTGAGAAAAAATAAAAATTAAACGTTAATTTTTAAAATAATGTTAAAACATTTACATGTAATTAAGAAATATTTAATGAAATAAAAAAAATTTTAAAGGACAATGTATAAACCATTTTGCAAACTGGAATGTGCTATATAAATTTCAGCTATGATTATTATTATATAGCTTCCCTTCTATGTATTGCTAGAGTTGAAACATTAGAGATCACCTAATTCAGAGATGCTTAATTTAGGATCCACAGACCTCCAAGGAGTTTGTGCATAGATTTCAGGGAGTTTTATCATCTAGGATGGGGGAAAAAAAATACATCTTTATTTAAATTTAATGAGTTTCCTTTGTAATCTGATGCATTTTATTTTATACATTTAAAAACATTATTCTAAGAAGGGATAGGCTTTATCAAACTGCCAAAGTCTAGCAGTCACAAAAAAAGGTTAAGAAGTTTTGATCTATTTCCAATCCCTGCATTTTACATATGGGTAAATTAAGGCTCAGAGAAAAGTGATTTACCCAAGGCCACATAGCTAATAGGTAGCAAAGCAAGGATTAGATTCCTAGCCTGGGGCTCTATGTACTACACCACAAATGTGCCTAATAATAATAATAATAGACTACAAGTTAGAAAATCTATGAGTAGTTGTCGTCTCTGAATATCAGGATGGAAGATTTAATCATTACTATTTTACTTATATCACAGGATCTTCTCCTGCACATTTATTGGGACATGCCTCTCTCTCCCTATTATGCTGATGCTAATGTACATTCTTTCTCTGCTTCTGTTTTCAAAAAGCATTCTAAGTCTTTGACAGGTAGGAAATTTGCATTTCCATTAGTGAAGCCTTTGTCAATTGTGATTCATAAAAGTGCCAGAAGAAGGGGGTGGGGGGAGGAAAAGGAGAGACATATTGTACTTTAAAAAGAAGACTTTATTGCACGGTTCAAGGAAAGGCACCAGTGGAGATAAAGACTGTGAAATAAGGCTGGTGTTGCAGAAACTCTTACAATAAGAAGATACTTATTAATGCAGAGCTGCCATCAACAGCCAGCCACAGGGAACAGCCATCTGAATGTGACTTTACTAGCTTGCAATTTGCGATGTTTAACATTAAAATAATACACTCTTGGAAGGTGATAAGGGGGCATCTGGTGCTGGCAGCCCCAGACAAGTGTCCCTAGCTCCTGCTCCATTAGCTCCCACGCTAATCTGCTCATTGCAAATCTCTCCTGTTCTCCTGGGCGACTCTGATGGGGCTCAGGGCTTGATTTGTGGGTGTGATTTGTTGGACTCTCTATGGCAGGAGAGTGAAGATGCCTAAGAAAAATAAAAAGCCAAAGAATTCCCGGCAGCGAAAGGAATCATACAAACAGTGCGGCTTCATTTGTTATCTCACTTGCCCTTCAAACTCTGTCCCTAAACACTTCCACAGTTAAATAATTCAGTTACTACATTAAATACTATAAAAGAGAAGGCAGACGGAAAGTGATTAGGAGCCGGAGGCCAGGGGAAAACGTATATCCTCAAAGGTGATTGGGAATCAGGAATGAAGGGGGGGGAGTATAGAGGGGGAGGCTGAGAGAAATAAAATGAGAGGTGTGCGTGAAACTAATGATATGTTACAGTTGGGAAACTGACCCACTCCGGGAAAGGTCATCTGGTCCAGTCTCCTGCTTTTGAGAAGTCAGCACAAATCATCTATCTGAGACTGATCACAGGATGAATGAAAGGAAGGCAGGAAGGAAAGTAGGGAGGAAGGAAGGAAAGAGGTAGGGAGGGAAGAAAGGAAAGAAGAAAAGGAAGGAAGGAAGGAAAGAAGGAAGGAAGGAAGGAAGGAAGGAAGGAAGGAAGGAAGGAAGGAAGGAAGGAAGGAATG
>NW_027185655.1:56632097-56754360 GCF_028583685.1 Petaurus breviceps papuanus | reverse complement strand
GAAGGAAGGAAGGAAGGAAGGAAGGAAGGAAGGAAGGAAGGTGAAGATGTGCCTACCCACAAAAAGCTTACATTCTAAAAAGGGGAAGCAATACATGGAGAGGAGTGGCCAGGAAGGCCTGGGGAGAGTCACAAGGATGCTAAATTGATCCATTGGATAGTAAAATGACTCAATGTCTCAAGAAGTAATGATAGTATTGATGATTTTAGGGTGGACCCCAAGAATGTTGGGGTGCCCCCTGAAATGATGAGGAACAGATGTGAGGAATTGTCAGGAAACTGTCAGGAATTGTCCTGACAGAATTCACTCGGACAGTCTCCAAGTTAAAGAAAGGCATTTATTGGGGTGATGCACCCAAGTGGGCCTGCTCCCCCTTAGACGGAGCCCCAGTGAACTCTACTCCACATGGAAGACAGAGGATAGGTGACAGACCCTGCTCCCCCTAAGGGAGCAGAGCAAGCCCCTGCCTCCAGTAGGAGGCAAAGGCGGTTAGCCAGGTTAAAGGTAAGGCTTAAATACAATTTTATGGAATAGGAGGAAAGGGTACAAGAGAATGGGAGGAGCAAGGACTCCTCCAAAATGCCTGGGGTATCAGGTAGTCTGGAGGTGCTGTATCACACAGACAAGAAAAGAGAAAAGGAAAGGGAGGGAAAGAGCTGTTCTTGAACTGGGGGCGCCTTGTGAAAGCAGACTGGTACATTCCGTAGGGGGCTTCAATCAATGCATAGTCTTCTTCCATCACTTTTCTGACTGGTCACACCCCGCATCTTATCTCTGATCTCACATCCTGCATCCCACTTGCTTCACCTGCCTCAAGCACTCCTTTTGAGCTCATCCTTATTTATTTAATTACTGTGCTCAGAGCAAGAGGTGGAAAGAGGACCCAGCACCAGGGCAGATGGCAAGGTGGCATTTGTGGATGAGTCTTGTGACCTGGAGCCAGCTAGACTTTGTAGGTTACCAGTCTAGCCAGCTCAGCCCCAGATCACTCTTCCAGAGCTGAGTCACTAACTTCCCCCAAAGCCACAGGGCATGGATTCTAAAGTACACAGAAGCAGTGGCCAGGCACCTGGTCCAGCTGGACAGCTGGTGCAATGTGAAACATCCTAGATTTTGAGCTGGAAAGTGTCATTGAGATAGCTCATCCCCATCATTTTATGCAGGAGTAAACTGAGGTCCAGAGAGGGGAAATTAATTTCCCAATTTCATACACATAGAAATGGCAAGGCCAGGATTTGAACCCTAGGCCCCTGGCTCCAAACCCAAAGCTCTTTGTACTATACCATGACCATACTGACCTAGCCTTTTCTAAAAGGTTTCCAGTATTCCATCAACTTACAATCAAGACATGATTCCTGATCCACCTTTATTCACTCAACAATACTTACTGAATTGTGATGATGGACAATTCATCTGGACTTCAGTTTCTTTATCTGTAAAAATGGGGATTTTTAGGCACATTTGGGGCCTATTTCATTGAATCATTATGAAGATTCTATAAAATAATGTATGTAAGTAGCTGTGATGGGATCACTATGTACCAGAGTTCTCCCTCACATACTCTTCCTTCCCCTCTTTTAATTGTTTCCTTGAATAGTCTATAAATCTGTCCCTAGATTGGCCCAGGAAGCTAGGATTCAAAGGAGCCTCAAATGACAGTTTCCAGGTAGCCTCTGGCCTTAACTAAGATGACTTCCTGGTCCCTATGGTCATAAAAAGGCCCACTAGAGGTGAGCCCTTCAGAGTTAATAGATGTCCCCGTGGGTCTATCACCACCCCTTCTCCTGCTGACCAGACCTGGTTCCATTTGGAGTTTTGGGGGGAGGAGTAGAATGGTATTGTTTACCCAAACTAAATGCTACAATATCCTTGTGGAAAAACCTTCCTTTGCTAGAGCTAAGTAAATCTCCTTTTGTTAACTTTCCTATCCTACAATCCTCATTTCATTCTATTATCAAAGATAAACTAACAGGGTACCAACTTGAGTCAGTAGGCATCTCCCACTGGATGGTTATTTGAGTTACCCACAACTTTGATTCGTTTAAGACTGTGATGTTTTACAAGTTACATCCATAAGGAAACACCAGAAGAACTCTTGAACCAGTGAGCAGCTTTGAACAATTGAAATTCCTACAAAATTTCCCAAGTGGAAATTAATCCAATATGGTTTCTTTCTTCAGTCCTCATGGTCCCAAACCTATCATGGCCCCTGCACTGGGACTGCCACCTCTACCTCTTCCCCACTGGTAACCTAAACCTTGTCCCCTGTGTCTCTCAGTCACCTTGTGCTTTATCTTGCTGGAGCAAAGACTTCCCAACATTTCCTAGATCACTTCACTATCCACCCCCTCAAACCACCCATTTTCCAGATTCCCTTTATGTGCCTTCTTGCTTCATTATAATGTAAGCTCCTTGAGGGCAGGTACTATCTTGCTCCCTTCTGTTTGTATCCTCAGACATTAGCACAGTGTCTGGCATATAGAAAGTGCTTAATAAATATTCTATCCAACCATCAATATGTCTATCTAATTTCACTATTAGATGGTTTTTTCCTAAATCAAATCCAACTTTAAATTTTTGCATTCTCCACCAATTTCTCTTAACTATACCCTCTAGGCCCAAACAGAGGAATTGTCCCTTTTCCTTGTGACATCCTTTCAAATATTTGAAGACAGCTATCATGTCTGCCACCCACCCCAAGTCTTCTCTTCTTCGTCATAAATGTTTTCAGTTCCCTCCACTAGTCCTTCTGTGGCATGAACTTGAAAACCTCTACATAATGGTTACCATTCTCTGAATATTCTTCAGTATATCAGTATTATTCCTAAGATGCGGCGCCCCAAACACACTTCTCCCAGTGTGGTTTTACCAGATCAGAGGACCAAAGGACTGTCACCTCAATATGTCTGGATGTTATATCTCTCTTAAAGCAGCCTGAGCTTGCATTCACTTTTGTGTGTACCACAACGTGGACTTGCTGTTCCCCCACTCCCCAGATCCTTTGCAGATCACTGGCTGGTTAGCCAGGTATCTCCCTATCTTGTGCTTGTGAAGTTTATTTCTGGCTCCAAGTGTAAGACTTGAGAAACTTAGCCCCATTACATTTCATCAAGGTTCAGTGATCCAGCCTGTCAAGATTTTTCTGAGCTTTGACTTTTTGTTCTAGCATATTTTAATTCTCCCAGCTTTGTGTCACTTGCA
This sequence comes from Petaurus breviceps papuanus, assembly GCF_028583685.1. Lineage (NCBI taxonomy): Eukaryota > Metazoa > Chordata > Mammalia > Diprotodontia > Petauridae > Petaurus > Petaurus breviceps. The sequence continues at coordinate 56,751,159 of NW_027185655.1, read as the reverse complement.
AATCTGATTAGTACTAATAATTAATCTGCCTTTATCTAAGTCATTGATAAAAATGCTAAAGAACACAGGACCAAGCACAGATCCCTAAAGAACTCCACTTCATACCTTCTTCCAAGTTGACAATGACTATGCTTTGAGTGTGGTCTTTCACCCAGTTCTAAAAACTGTCTAATTATAACACATGTGTATATATACACATACGTATGCATGTATGGCATGTATGTGTGTGGCATTTATATCTATAAACATGTGGGTATATCATAATGAATATGAGTACACCTGTACAAACATGTCATGTGTTAAGATATGTGACATCATAGCATGTGTTAATATATGTGTCTGTGTGTATATACATGCTGAAGCAGCTTGAACTGATCTAGGAGAGCAAATTATTACATTTTCAGTGTGAACATTTATACTTTGGAAATTGGCAAATGCTACAAGTCAGGGCTTGGTTTTTTTAAAATTGTCTAAATTTTTGAATATGATAGAATGTTAATAATATAGATTAAACTTAATAATATGGATTAATAATATAGATTAAACTTAAAAGTGTAGCATATGTACGTTTTGGGGATGTGGGAGGAAAGAGCTGGTTGTTAAACATTTACCGGCATACCACTGTGCATGCTATACATACACATATGTGTATATATACATATATATGTATGCATGTATATACACATCTCTTCCATAAAAATGGCATGAAAGACATTATCAAATATTTAGCTGAAATCGTGAAAAAATGTAAATTAGTGACCCTGTCTTGATTTGCTGGCATTCTATTTGATCCTTACAACCACCCTACAAGGCACAACATGCATTATTATCCCTATTTTTAACTCATGGGAAATCAGAGGTCCAAAAAGATTACAATGACTTGTCCAAGATCACAAAGCTCCTGCGAGACAGAGCTGAAAGTCAAACTTAAATCTTCTGGCAACAAATCCTGTTCTCCTTCCCTATCCCCATCCAGACTCTGACCACTTCTTTCCACCAAACCCTTCTTACCTCTTACCCCCTTCACATCTTTATCTTATCCTTCATTTCCGATTAGCACTAATTGTCCTAGCAATGGGCTTCATTGACTGTGGAAGAGAGAGTGGGGCTGACTACTTTGTGCAACTCTGCCTCACTTAAATCCAATGTGAGTGCTAGTCAAGATGTCACCTTGTGATGTCATTGGTCCTCAAAGGACAAAGGACTAACCACAATTCCCCAGGATGTTGTAATCTCCTCGAGGACAGACTGATTTCTGTTTGTCATTACTTTGTCAGTATAATCACACACACGTATTATATGTATATGTATATGTATATACACATATACATACATATACATGTATATATACATATATGTATATATAATTATTCAGTATATAATGGGAAAAGATAATCTGTTGATAGAAATGAACCATGGAATAGAATCAAAACTGATGGAAGGCATGTAAGTAGGCTTTTTGTTTTGTTTTCTTTGTTCAGACACTTACTAGCTATGTGACCTTGGACAAGTCACTTCACCCTGCTTGCCTCAGTTTTCCTCATTTGTAAAATGAGCTGGAGAGGGAAATGTCAAACCATTCTAATATCTTTCCCAAGAAAACCCCAAACAGGATCACAACTGAAAACAACTCAACAACACAAGTGTAGAATATTGCAAACAATGTCAGACATGGTTAGTCTGGATGGACTGCTTCTTTCTCCCTTTGTTGTTCATTCTTTATGATAGGAAATGACTTTCTGGATGGGGAAAGCAGAAGGAATAGATTAGGTAGTTCAGGTGAAGTAAAAATCAAAGCTATAAACGTGGGTTAAAAATAGTCCATTACCAAGATGAGGTATATTTAGACAATGCTTTCAGCACAGATGACTTAAATCTCCCTCCCATACTGCAAAATTCTAAGCAGAACCTCTATGACTTAAGGGATGGTTGTTAAGCCACATTAGGGCTGTGCCAATAATACCTTCAACCCCACCTTTGAAAATGAACAGATAGGGGTGGCTAGGTGGTGCAGTGAATAGACCACCCGCCCTGGAGTCAGGACTTCCTGAGTTTAAGTCCAGCCTCAGACACTTAACACAAAACTAGTCATGTGACCTTGGGCAAGTCACTTAACCCCAATTGCCCTACCTTCCCCCCTCCAAAAAGCAAAAAAAAAAAATGGACAGGTGTAGCTGATACTGTATTGCTTGCCTTTGCTATGGGTGCAGGAGGGGCTAGAGGGAGGGAGAGAATTTGGAACTCAAATTTTTAAAAAAATAAATGTTAAAAATGAATAATAGTTAAAATATTTTATGCTACTAAAAAAAGAAAACAAAGGAAGGAAGAACAAAACCCTTCAGATGACAAAGCCACAGTCCACCATCACCAGCTTTTGAAAACTGGAAGCATGTTTTACTAATTGCCTCAGTCAACCAGGATGGCTTAGCTAGTTCTTGGTTTTATCTTGAATCTTAAGGGCAGCTGCTCCAGCAACCCAGAAACAAAGTTAAGTAAATAAATAAACTGTATACGTTAACTCCATCTGACTGCTTTTGCAAAACACACCCAATTTTTAAAAATCCCGCTGCCACTGAATTTTGCCCTTTGTTAAAGAGGCAGGGTGTATAATGTACTAGATTTAGAGTCAGTAAGACCTGGGTTTGAATCCCACCTTGGACATTTGCTAGCTGGGTGACCTTGTACAGTAACTAACATTTACATAGGGCCAACTATATGCCAGGCACTCATGCTAAACTTTACTTTACAATTGTCATCTCATTTGATCCTTAAAAGAACTCTGGGAGGCAGGTAGATCTGCTATTATCCCTGTTTTATAGTTGATGAAATTGAGACAGAAAGTAAGGGACTTGTGAGGCAGCTAGGTGGCACAGTGAATAGAGCACCGGCCCTGGAGTCAGGAGGACCTGAGTTCAAACCCAGCCTCAGGCACTTAACACATACACACAAAAAAACTAGCTGTGTGATCTTGGGCAAGTCACTTAACCCCAATTGCCCTCTAAAAAGCAAAAAAAAAAAAAAAAGTAAGGGACTTGCCCAGGGTCACACAGCTCGTATCAGAGGCTGGATTTGAACTCAGGTCTTCCTGAATCCAGGCCCAGGGTTCTATCTACTGCACCACCTAAATTTGCTCAGGCTCAGCTTCTCCTAGGGATAAGACCTAAGGCCGCTTCCAGCTCTTTATAAATCCCTGACCCTATGATGCTCACATAATTTTCCCAATAGTCCTGGCTAAGAATCAACTTTGGAATCTAGTTCTCTTAACTCCCGATTTCCCCTGCCCAGGGCCAGGAGGGTCATCACAAAGATCAGACACAGCTCCTCCCCCCAGGCTGGTCAAGTCAAGGTCCTGGGTTTGAATCTGGCCCTGGTATTACTCATCTTGCCCACGTGAGAGGGGATTAGACCAGATGACCTCTGGGATTGCTTCTAGCTCTAAACCCTATCTTCTTACTAACCCCTCCATCCTGAAAGGGGATATTTCCTCCTTTAGTAATCGCTGATCTTGCACCAGGTATTTTGACTTATCTCTCTAGGAAAGAAGAAAAAAAAGTGAACATAATCACCTCTGAAACTAAAGCCAAAGAGCTTTCTCTCTTCTGAGGAAGATTCCTCCTTCTCCTTGGGATTTTCCTCTGTACCAAGTGGGGAAGGGAGAGGGGAATAAGCATCTTACACAGAGCCTGCATAGTAATGTGCCAAGTACCGTTCTGTCACTGTTACAAATATTGTCTCATAACAGCCCTGCAAGGTGAGTGTTATTACTAAGTCCACTTTATAGTTGGGGAGAGTTAGGCAAACAGAGAGAGAACAATAGCCAAAGTCCCAGCTCCCAATTTACCCAGTGGAGAGAGTCACAGGTTGGGGAAGCTCAGGGTCCAGGACAGGGATACTGGCGGCCTTTTTCTCTCCATAAGTTATTACTACAACCCCTAGCAAACACACATGTAGTAGGAGGAACTGGTTGACAGGTCAGGCCAATGAGGCACAGAATTTCTAGGTTTGTGGCACCATGACTGTGAGCTGAGCCCAGGCTGCCTGGGGCTTGGACACCCTCATTTCCTCTTCTCTGAAACTCTGAACCTCTTAGTGGTCATAGGAGTTTTTCAGGATTAATTGACAATGATTAAGTGCCTTGACAACTATTAAAAGACAGAATATATAACTCCCCTTATAAGAGAAGGCTACAACTCAGGCCTCCCAGCTAGGAAGCATAAAGTCTCAATTCCAGAGTCATCACTACGGTTATTGAACTTATCGATCTACCTATTTATTAATATTTTTTGGTGGTCACCTCAATGCTTCAGTTTCACAGCTCGTAATGTGAACAAGGGCAGTGATCAACAATGTGATGGACTTGCCCATAGACATTTTATTATTGTTATGGAGTGGTTCAGATGCTTCAGTCATCTCTAACTCTCTGTGATATTTGGTGTTTTCTTGGCAGAGATACTGGAGTGGTTTGCCATTACCTTCTCCAACTCATTTTACACATGAGGAAACTGAGGCAAACAGGGTTAAGTGACTTGCCAAGGGTCACACAGCTAGTGTCTGTGGCCAGATTTGATAGTTTCTGTCCTCAAGGAGCTCACATTCAAATGGGAGAGACAATATGTAAATAATAATTACATAAAATATTTTAAATATATATGTATACACATATTTTAAAATATGTGTATGCACATATGTTTTCTATATGTATATACATACATATATTTTATATACATACACATGTATTATCTATATCCACTTCCAGGATACTGAATTTGCAGTAAGATCTGGATTCCAATTCCACCTTGGATTTGAAAAAATTGTGTGTGTATGCTCTCTCTCTCTCTCTCTCTCTCTCTCTCTCTCTCTCTCTCTCTCTCTGTCCCTCTGTCTCTGTCTGTCTCTCTCTGTATGTATGTTTTAGGCACAATCTCCTGAACCCTCCCCTTTGCACAACAAATATTAAATAGGCCAAAGGAACTGGATCCTAGAATGTGAGGAGGGTGATAAAATGGAACACTTGAAAGCTAGTAAGAAGGCAGGTTGGGAAGGATTGTAAATTTGTACCAGAGGATTTTATACTTGATTCTATGGGTACTAGGGAGCCTCTGAAGTTCATTGAATAGGGGGAATAACATAATAAGCCTGTGCTTTCTGGGAAATCACTTTGGCAGATGAGTGGGCATGGAATAAAGCAGGGGAAGACAAGGCAGGGAGACCACACAGAAGGCTATTGAATAGTCCAGGCAGCCCTGGTGTTGAGGGACGGTGGTGGACGTGGTGGTATGTGGTGTCTTTGTGTGAGGGGACGGAAGGCCACGCATATGCAAGATGTGGAGGAGGTAGAAATGACAAGATTGGACAACAGATTTGCTTAGATAGATTAAAAATGAGGAGTCAAGGATGACATGGATGACACCGTACCTAACATGCTGTGTTTTATTGGCAAGATGGAATTAGATGAAGGGTAAAACCAAAGCAGAAGAATCTCAAGGGATTGTGTTATAGAATCAAAGAATTTTCAAGATGGAAGAGACTTTGGAAATCATGGAGTCCAATCAGTCTTACTTTGCATATTGAAGAAATGGAAGTACAGAGAAGTTATGTGATTTGCCCAAGGTCATACAGAAAACTAATTACAGAGACAGGATCCAAACCTGTTTCCTAGTCTGGTCCTCTATACCTTGGTCCTTTTAATGAAGGGGAAAAGGAACTAAGGGGGCCGGCTAAGTGGTACAGTGAGTAAAGCGCCAGCCCCGGAGTCAGGAGGACCCGAGTTCGATTCTGGCCTCAGACACTTAACATCCACACAAAAAAATTAGCCATGTAATCTTGGGCAAGTTACTTAACCCCAATTGCCCTCCAAAAGGCAAAAAAAAAGGAACTAAGCATGTACATAGAGCTTACTATGTTCCAGGTGCTGTGCTAAGTGCTTTATAATTATCTCATTTGATTCTTACAACGGCCCTATGAAATGGGAGCTATTGTTATTCTTGTTTTACAGATGAGGAAACTGAGGCAAACAGAGCTTAAGGGACTTGTTCACAGACACACAACTAGTAAGAATCTGAGACAGGATTTGAACTCAGGTCTTCCTGACTCTAGGCCCACAATCCATCCCTGTACTTCCTAGCTGCCTCTTCTCCAAATCTCTAAGGAGAATTATTTCTATTGGGTTACTAAAGAACCACCTTTCACATGTTCAGAAACAAGAATGGAAAGGATGCCTTCCTATGCTCCCTATTTCTTCAACCCACCTTGAATACCACAGTCCTAACTTTCTTCCTAAGGGTCCTGGCTTATATCTAATTCAAAGCTTACTGCTAAAGAGGCAGTGTGTTTTAGTACAAAGAACCCCTGACTGGGGGTGAAGAGATGCTGGTCCTGACTGGCACAAAATCACTGTGTAATCTTTAAAATAAATAAAAGACAGCAGCTTATTTATGTCTTTGGAAAAGTTTTGTGTGTGGAGGTTTGGCTGAAGTGAGGGGTAAAGAAGGGGGGACAAGGTGGGGTTTTAAGCATTGTAGGCATGAGGGTAAAAGGTGACGCTGAGAGGGACAAAATGCTCATCGTGTTGGGGACAATGAGCAGAGTCAAAGTACGTCAGAAACACAACCGATGATAATGGTGTTTTCATTCAAGAATACTTGGGAGAAAAAAAATTAAGGCTTTTCTGAAAAAAAACCCCAAACATACTCAAATATAAAAAGGCCTACTATAACAAAGGCTATAAATAGTAGCCAAGAAAAATACCAGAGAAAGGGCATTATGCTCAATTTCACAAATGCAATGATCATACTATTCTTTCTACCCACTAGCTCCAATTCAAATGTGTTTCTTGTACCTGACTAGGTGATTCTGGAGCTAGAATGGATGCAGAATGAACTAGATAATTGCTGTGCACCCTAGAGTCTAGAAAAGGCCTGTACAACATACAGCCCCCAGGTCACTTGCACACTACCCCAGGGAAAGGTAGCCCTAGTTCAAGATAAAATGTGGGCCTAACAAAGTACTTAGCTCATAGTAGTTGCTTAATTAATTGATTGATTGATTGGGTCTGTCTCCCCTCATAAGCATCATCTGCAAGCCTCCACCAATGTATTTGTCTTTTATAGTCAGCCAAATGGCACAACTAGTTCGAAACAAAGGTATTTAATGAAATAGTATAATAAGAAAAGTAGCAACAAAACATTCGTCCTATAAAACTGGGAATACACACATCAATGTTGGAAAGATAGCCAGTGTGTTGAAATGGATACTTGAAGCCAGGAAGGTTCAAGACCTGACTGGTTGTGTGACCCTAGGCAAGTAATTTAAGCTTTCAGTGCTCTAAACCACTATCTAGGACTATAAGTTGCAGAGAAGATACCAATCTGAATTAGTAAAGGATGTCCCTACACCAATGAAATCTCTCTACATCCCCTATCCTCCTCCCTCATTGGTGGGAAAAATGGAGACACATGGGAAAAATGCACCAAGAAACATGTATATAAGAAATACATGGGGCGGCCAGGTAGCACAGCGAGTAAGAGCACCGGCTCCAGTGTCAGGATGACCTGGGGATCAAATCCGGGCTCAGATACTTAGCACCACACCCAGAAATAACTGGATGTGTAACCTTGAGCAAGTTACTTAACCCCGATTGCTTAAAAAAAAAAAAGAAGAAATACATGTGGCCAAGATACATGGTACTCTGGAGCCTACGTGTGATGAGCCTAAGTGGTAGGGGCTTATACTTGGAAAGATAACTTGTACCTTTTATACTGAGGGATTGCCAAAGTCTTCTGTTGACAATCAAGCTGCCTCAAACAGGGGCTGCTTCCCACTTGTCTGCAGCAGAAATGCTGCTGTTTACAGTGATGAAGCCTTGACACTTTGAGTTTCAATGATTTGGAATTTGAAGGATTTTATTTTAGAACCAAGAGTTTACATGCCTATCCTTGGAGATAATACATATTAATATATAGATAGTTTCATTAGTTGTTGTGACCAAAATAGTAATCTGGTGCCTACTCTTCCATCTTCCCCTGCAACTATTTATCCAACCTGCACTGAGCTAGGCCTATCCTCAGATGACAGACATGGTTTGTCACCACATCCTTTCTTTGGAACCTTTTCAGCTTGGCAGACAACCTGACAGAATTTCTGCTCAGGAGGCAAAGTCCTTGAGAACCCAAGCTCATTTCCATGTGGGAGAAGCACTACAAGACAGTTCTGCCTGCTATCACAATTACTCATCAGTGCCATCAGAAAGTGGGAGAAGGCAACATCATAGTTCAGTCATAAATTATTCACATTTTTGAATTCTCATTAAAATTCAATGGGCTATGAGTGGACTTACAAATCACAGGTAGATGAAAGACTCGCTTTCGCAGTGGGAACTGTTCGAGTCAATGAGTCCAAACCTTTGGGTGTTTGGGTTCTCTAAGCCTGGTCTAAACCAAGGCCCTCGCACAGTGTGTGGCATGTAGGCTATGACATGTGGCCTCTGACACAGGTAGCATTCCAAATGATTCCAAGAATAAAGAAGCATTCATTCTCTATGACTATATAAGGACCACTGGTGTGCAGATATCCCTTAAATCAAGGGTAAGGAACCTTCAGCCCAGCAACAAATTTTCTAAAACTGATTGTTGACTGTCCCTGATTCTATGGTGAAGATCAATCAATACAATTGTACACATCTGAAAAAGAGTCTCTGCATGAATGCCGGAGACTTGAAATAGTATACCTATTAATATGTATCATTTCCTAGGATAATAGGCACTTACACAGAGGCAGCATCTCTAATCTACATATGTGTGTATATATGTGATACATGGTGGTCCAAGAGCTTTAATAGCTTAAAACTGCACAAAGACTTTTGGAACATTGTGTGTGTATGTTGCATAGTTGTGCATACAGGTGTGTATGTGTATGTATACAGGTGTATTGTATTGGCACGTGAGTGTATTATACAATACCCATGTAGTCACATGTGTATAGAGATATACACATGTGTATCTAGAGATACATATCCACAATGTATCTGTCTTCAGACAAATATACATACACATGTACCTATTCCTATGCCCATACCTACTCCTACACACATATATGCATACATGTGTGCACACATACATACATGTACTAGCTTATACCTGCACACATACGTATGTTTCATCAGTGTAGGAAACTTCCTTCACTGATTCTCAGGAATTCACGGGTAACTTGAGAGTCATTGAGAGAGTTGCCTGGGGCAGTAGACTGTCGAGTGACTTGCCAGGGCTCACACAGACAGTATGTGGACTTTATGTATCGAAAAAAGGATCAAATGAATGAATGAATTGATAGTCATTTTATAGGATAAAGAGTGAATGAGTGATAAGAGGAAATTTCGCAATCATTCAGTTATGCAACAAAATTTCACACAGGAGGTAATATTGGCTGGATGCGATTGATACTATTTTACTTAGCACCCTAAAATTTGAGGCTGTGATGTGTTTTTGTTTTTTGAGGGGGGAAGGCAAGATAATTGGGGTTAAGTGTCTTGCCCAAGGTCACACAGCTAGTTGAGTGTCAAGTGTCTGAGGCCGGATTTGAACTCAGGTCTTTCAGACTCCAGGGCCAGTGCTCTATTCACTGTGCGACACAGCTGCCCCTGTTTTTTTTTTTAAATAATATGAAAATATTATGATGTTTCTTTTCCATATCTGTTGACCTGTTCCCTTCCCTCTCCCTCCTCCTTTTGAATAATAGAATTAAATAATATTCTTGCATACAAAAAAAAAAAAAAGAGTCCTGAACCCAATGTTCTTCCTGGACTCCAAAACTGGCTCTCTATACACAATGTACCACTACCCATAAATACAATTTTCAAGATTAGACAATTATGATATTTTTATATATGGTAAATATTTGTCATACAAAAGTCTTCTGCTGAAGGCCTCTGCAGAGCCTTTATAGACCCTTCTTTCCTGAAGCTGGTCCCGATCCCCCATGCAGGCAGATTTCCAGTGACAGAAGTACCATTTTGCATCTGAAATCTGCCAAAGGATGGTTTTCTTCTAAGGCATTTTGTGATGTTCGTGGGGCTCTGTTTTGAAACATGTGTACCACTGAAGGGAAAAGAGGCGGTGGTTGGTATAGATCAGAAAGCTCCTGAGAATTCTCCATTTTTTCCTCACTTAGTAATGTTAGCCCCCTCGCTTGGTGTTACTTGACTCCGAGGTGCTGTCATGGCCTCTATTTCTGAGTGAATCCCAGTTTCCGTTTTAGACACTTTCAGCTCCAAGATGGATGTTGACAGAAAACTGAATGTCTTTGCCCTTCTAACAAGGTAAGGAATTTGATGACACTCTCCTCCTTCCTCCCCATCCGAGGTGACAGTAAGAGAAGCTTCCCTGATTGCTTTTGATCACAGATACTGCTCTCTCGGAGAGTTATTTTGGCAGATTGTGTTGCCATCCACACTTTTTCCCTGTACTTTTGGGGGCAGGGCTTCTCAGCCGTACCCCTGGTGAACAACATCCCCTTCTGGAGTCTGCAGCCCGCTGCCCAATGACCAACAGCTGTGAACCAACGACAGCATTAATAGCATAATCAAAGGAGGGATCTGTTTCATCACCAGACAAAGCCAGGCGATTTTGAGACCATCTCACCCCTCCACCCCACTCCATCCCCGTCCCCATCTTTCCAGAAGGGCAAATGCCCTGCCTTGTTGGGCCAACCCTCTGCATTGACACATTCTCTGCTCTCTGGCCTCTTCCTGCATATGCCCTGGTTCCTCAGAGTCAGCACATTTTATTTCTGCTACTGCATAAAATCTTCCCTTCATAGCCCTTTTCTTTCTGCCCATTTGTCCTGGACATTGGTCTAAGTTCAAGAATGATGGGAAAGGGCAGTGTGGCTATAGGGTCTGAGAAGACTGATCTGGCCTATTGCAGAATTTAAATTTGGTTTTAAGTAATAAAAGGGCTATAAAAACCTTACACTAAATAAGTAAAACTATCCCATTCAGGGGGCCTAATCCCTGGCCCGTTCTGCTCTGCTTATCATCCTGATTATACTTGTATAATACAGTATGGTTTCTATTGGGCATTTCCTTCCTGTTTTTACACTTATTCTTGCTTCACTGACTTTATTATCGGCAGAATTTTGCCGCATTTTTTTTCCACCAAGCCATAAATACTATTCAATTCAACAAATGCATACAAATGGTTTCCATTAGAATTTTAATCTACTCTCAAAATGAAAGAAAAGCTTAATATAAATCTTTTTAAATTACCAGAACATAAATTCAGACAGGGACATCTCCACCTAGACTAAGCACAAGAGTTCACATTCTGCTGGCCCTGCTCATAAATTAATTGAGGTCTCTTGCAGCTGTAAACGAACAGCGCATCCTGGAAAAGATCATATCTGTCAAGATCGCAGATTGGTTTCTCCCAGACTTTGTAAAAGTCACAGCTTACAATATCTTCATTATGCCAATGAGAATGGCTTGTCTCCCCAACTGGAAAGAAATAGGTGTTTTGTTCTGTTGGGCCAAGATTTACAGAAAGCAATTTTCCTTCGTGCAGGAGATATGACAAACCTCCCGAAGGAAAGGGGGGAGAGAAAAGTCATTTCATAACTTCTTTCATTCCATCACCTTTTGGACCGCCAGATGTAGAAAACCCGCATTTGGCAGTCCATACGTGGACTTGCAGCAACAATGACATTTAACTGGCCAAGGAAGGTTAATCGCAGGTGAGGTCTAGGTTAGATATGGTATTCTCTAACACATCTCCAGCCTCTAATAGGGTGGTTTGGTATGAACACTCAGCTGGTTTGGCTCAGGACCCCCTAAAGAGCAAAAAGAAAAAGTGAGACCCTCATTTTTTCCATGACTAGATGGGACATTCAGAGCTACTTATTACAGGATGGTTGTTTTGCTAGTAAGTTGTTCACCCTCAGTTTTCATCTTAGCTGTCTGAACACATGTACACGAACCCTTTCTGTCTTTGCCCAAGTACAGTACACATTCATAGGAGGACAAGTGAAGGGCAGAGTTGAGGCTGAGATTATCTTGTGGGTGTTTTTTTTTTTCCCTTCCCTTTCATTTCTTCAGGTCATAACCTAATGTTACACTAACAGAGTCTCTGCATATTAAATCGCCTTTTAACAATTTGGAAGGGGATGGAGTGGTCCAGGGAGAAAAGGCCCTCATACAAATGTATGAGTGCTGACACTACCCCAAGGAATAGAAAAGGGTAAAGTTAACCCCTAGACCCAAGGTCATCCAACACTGGGAAACGTCACTCTTAACAGCGACTTTTCTGTCCTTGAATCAAGAGCTTGGTTGATGGGCCATGGGGCACTTCAGCTGCCTGCATCTCTTTGAATGTCACACAGGCAGCTAAAAAGGAAAGAAGCCTAGGTCGCAGGTGGGGACTTCCCCAATCCATCACGGAGGAGAACCGTTCCCCTGAAATGGTTGGCAAGGACGCCAATCCTGCTACATCCAATGCTTTGTTCCTCTAGAAATGTTCTCCTTAGGGAGGGGAAAGAGAGGGTCAGGGGAGTCACAAGTTTAGAAAATGTGTAAATATTTCATTTTAAATTTCCTTAGATGTTGAAAAAGAACAAAACACAAAGAGAACCGTGGTATTCTATGGTTTTTCATGCTTAACTGAGAGGCAGTGTGGTATAATGGATGGTGAGTCAGTCTTAGAGCAAGGAAAATCTGGGTTCAAGTCCTGACCTGGATTCAGGGACATCACTAAACCTCCTGGTACCCCTAGGAGACCCTGTTAAGACTATGGGTTTCAGATCTATGAAGAATGTAAACTCCTCGAGGGAAGAGATGATTTGGGTTTTTGTCTTTTTATCACTGAATCTATAACAGGTTTACAAAGATAAAGAAGGTTTCCTTACTACAATTTCCCCTCAATGAAGTTTATAAATCTAGATTAGGGGAAGAAGGATGTAATACTAAACAAAATGCAAAAGTGAATTGAACTTTGCAGGAAAACCTATCATCAGATCATTAAACTTCAATTTGCTACTTATTCTGGGCAGGGAGGACTCACCAATAGAATCATGAGTTTTCCCAAGTATCAGTTTTAGGTCTAGAATGGCAAACTATATGAATATAGCATAGTTCATCTACTCATTACTTAAAAAAATAAAAGATGGCAAGAAGTATGTGAGAGAGACATCTATGACAAGGTCAAAGGAAAGAATATGTACTCTAAACTTAAGTTGATAGGACTTAGAGCTGAAAAGAAGGAAACAAGCATTTATTAAGAACCTATGGTTAGGGTTAGGGTTAGAATTGGAGGGTTAGGGTTAGAGTTAGAGTTGGAGGGTTAGGATTAGGGTTAGAGTTGGAGGGTTAGAGTTAGAGTTAGGGTTAGGGTTAGGGTTGGAACTACTTTGACACCCTACTGAACAAATATTATCTGATTTGTTCCTCAGGGATGTTATTGTTATCTCTGCTGTACAGCTGAGGAAAGGGCAGCTAGGTGGCACAATGGATAGAGCATCAGGTCTGGAGTCAGGAAGACCTGAGATCAAATCTAGCTTTTGTCAGCTAGCTGTGTGACCCTGGGCCAGTCACTTCACCCTGTCTGCCTCAGTGTCCTCATCTGCAAAATGAACTGGAGAAAGAAATAACAGGCCACTCCAGTATCTTTGCCAAGAAAACCCAAGATGGGGTCACAAAGAGTCAGACATGACTGAAAAACAACTGAACAACGACCATAGGTGAGGAAACTACTGAGGTTTAATGACTTGCCCAGGGTCACAAACCAAGTTATTGCCCAAAGTCACATTTGAATTCAGGTCTTTCTTACTCCAGATCTAGTGTTCTAGTCACTAAAATACCTACTACCTTAGAGTTCATCTCATTCAACTCTCTCATTTTACAGATGAGAAAACAGATCTATAAAGGTTAAATTGCTGATCCAAACTCTGACAGACCTGAAACCCAGATCTTTTGAAACCTAGACCTGCTGGGAAGCTCAAAGGAGATAAGGAATGGAAAAAACGCTTTGCAAACCTTAATGCACCATAGAAATGCCAGCCATTTTATTATTAGCATAGGGGTACCAGGCCTCCACCTGGGCATGACTTCCTTCCCAAAGTCTTCCCCTGCATTCCTTCTGAGCTCTCACCGTGCTTAGAGAACAATAAAGGTAAGCGCTGATTAAAGTTTAACAAGAGAGGTGGGTGTGGTGTAGGTATGTGAAGACATATATGTGTGTGTAGCAAGATAGATACGTATGTGTATATAAGTATATGTGAATATGTATATAGGCATGTATGTTATATGTCTATATGTATATAGGTAGGTGTATACTTGTGTATATCTATGTATGCCTGTATAGGGATGTGTGTATATATATGTTTGTCTATGTCTATATGTATGTATATGTATGTGTGCTTATATATGTAGGTGTGTGTATATATGTGTGTATATAGGCATATGTATGTATATATAGATATATATGCATATAGGTAGGTGTGCATGTGTGTATGTATGTCTATATAGGGATATGTGTGTGTATCTAGGTATGTGTATGTGTGCTTATATGTACATAGGTTAATGTATATATGTACATATGTGTTTCTGTATTTTTATATCTTATATTATAAATTTGTGTGTATAGGTATCTGTATATATGCATATATGGGTGTGTATATAGATATATATTAATGATGCAGATGAAACTTAAATTTAGTATGTATATACATGAAATATTTATCTATAATTTTATATATACTAAATTTTAAGTAGCCCCTGAAGCACTGTTCAGTAGAGGGAGGATTGCTGAAAATGCCATGGGCTGGTCATTTTTGTGAGTTAGGTTCTCAATCTATCTACGAAGATTATCAAACAAAATCCTGCTCCCATGTAGTGCCTGGCGCATAAAATTTAGTGTATATACATATATATGCACATACATGTATGTGGGTGAAATATTTATCTACAATTTTACATATACTAAATTTTAAATTTCATCACATAAAATTTAGTGTATATATATATATATATATATGTAGGTGAAATATTTCTCTGTAATTTAACATATACTAAATTTTAAGTTTCGTCCGCATCACTAACACTCTCTTAAATTTAAAGCATTCAACAAAACAAATAACTCAATCTTTGATTTGTACAGATGACCAGATTCTAAGGTGTGAATGCTCAAGCTGAAAATTTAACAATCTGTTCCTGCTCAAGCACCCCCTGCATTGATTCCAGTTCCTTGCTACTTCCAGTAGGAAATGTTCCCTCCTCTGTTGTGATACACATTTCTGCTCTGTTCCCCTAAGGTTTTAGCCTAAGGTTGAAAGCCATGATGAAATGGTCATAGGTTCTCAGGACTTAGAACTGAAAATGACTTTAGATATCATCTGTTTCAACTTCTTCATTTTACAGCTGAGGAAACTGAGGGCAACCTTTTGTCTTTTGACAAGTCTGTTGATAGGTACCTCTTGTTTTCCAAACGTTTACCCTCAACTTAATGACAATAAGAAAAAAATAAAGATCTTCTCTATGATAGGCTTGTTATAGAAGTAACAAAGCAAAATTACGTTGAGTGCTTTGAGCTCCTGTAGCAGCAAGCACCCCAAGTGTCCTCAGGGTTTGCCGCCACCACAGGTTCTTGGATCTGCTTTGTTAAAGGAAAGCAACTCAAAATGGGTTAACAAGCTTACTTTAATCAGTCAGACATATATCGTTTACCTTGTTCAGGGGGAAAAGGTCAGCACCCCAAACTTCAAAATATACAGACAGAATTATCAAGACATTAACAGATCAAGTAGACAGCTTTCCAAACTGTCCAACCATTACATCCATACCCAGTCAACATCTGGGTTTCCACATCTGGGTTTTTCAAAGCGGGGCGACTCTCAACAACGGCTTCCCAGAATTCAGATCAAATCACAGACCACTTCTCAAAGTGAGTCCCAAAACAAAGCTACACATCAGGGCTTATATAGCCTTCTCCTGGCTCAGAGAATGTAACAACCTTATTGACTCACTGGCCAATCAAGAAGTATCTATTGAAAAACAAGCCTCCCACCCCAGGCTTCAGGTGCACTTTAGCCTAGGGGCAGGGAAGATCTTTAAAATTTACGTTCGCATTACAGCTCCTCAAATAAAAGTTCAGCCCCACAGATGAGCTTTTGGCCTGCTGTGCCTGAAAAAAATCAAGGGACAGTTGAGTAAAACACCTAACCAGATTAGAAAGGTAAGCCTGGAATGCAGTCACTATATATACTTTAGACCAGGGATTCTTAACCTGGGGTCTGTGAATTTGTTTTTTAAAAAAGAAAAAAAGAAGAAAGAAATTTAAAATATAACTGGTTTCCTTTGCAAACCTACGCATTTTATTTTATGCATTTAAGAACATGATTCTAAAAAAAAAAAATTTAAAGAGAGTCCAAAGGCATCATCAGACTGCCAGAGAGAACCATGACACACACAAAAAAGTTAGACCCCTGCTTTAGCCTATGAGCATCATGTTCCAGAATATAACACTGGATCATAATAAGGTCAGAGACCAAGAGTCAGACAGACGCTTCAGAGGTTGCCCCTGAAGAGCTGTTCAGTAGAGGGAAGATTGCTGAAAATGCCATAGGCTGGTCATTTTTGTGAGTTAGGTTCTCAGTCTGTCTATGAAGATCATCAAACAAAATCCTGCTCCCATGTAGTGCCTGGCACATACATGTTTGTGGAACTGAATTGAATCCTAGCATGGTAGTGATCATGGGCACTTGAAGTCTGTGTTAGCAGAGGGCAAGCTCTGGTCAACAAGCAAACAAGGAAAACTTTGAGTACTCACCCAAGGATGAATTTTCTGTGTCTGTCTTCCCAGGACCAGCCCTGCTAAGTTTAGAGAGGCTTACCACTAGCAGGATGGCCACCAGAGGGCAAATGTGTCCCCAGTGATAATTATTTAGAGATCAACATCTCCATCATCCACACCTATGAAATCATGGATCTTTCAAAGTATCAAAATCTACAGGGGTGAGTTATATGAATAGAAATAATTTCGAGTGGTGTCTTCTCTTTTCTGGATGGCACCTAGTCTCTCATAAGCTCATTTCTTGTTTATTTTGCTTTGTCCCATCTAGAATTCCACATACATAATTTTTTAATTATTAGATAAAAGAGAGGGTGCTTTATTTATTGTCAGTTATGATGGACACTATTTCTGCAGCAGGCATTCAGTATTAAACAACTCTAAGTTCCAAATATATTTATGGGATTTAAAAAAATATATATCATCCCGAGTCAACCTTTTCCCTTCTAATTCCTGGACCAAATTCTCAAATCAGTCATTGATCATCTATTCAATTCAATAAACAATTAAGTGCCCGCTATGTCCTTGAGTCAGCTGTCTGCATATAGTCAAACTTATCAACACTAACATAAAAATTAGCAGAAAATAAGAAGAAAGAATAATGACGAGGAAAGGATATACTATACAGACAATGTAAGCCTTAACTATTCAAACAGTAATTGAAAAAATGGGAAATGGACAACAGAAATGATATCTAAACTTACTATAATAATTTTAACCAAGCTAAGTCAATTAATTAAACTCTTAACACAGTGCCCACCATACGATGTTGTTGTTCAGTCATTTTTTCAGTTGTGTCCAACACTTTGTGACCCCATTTGGGATTTTCTTGGTAAAGATACTAGAGTGGTTTACCATTTCCTTCTCCAGTTCACTTGACAGATGAGGAAACAGAAAAACAGGGTTGTGACCTGCCCAGGGTCACACAGCAAGTAAGTATCTGAGGCCAGATTTGAACTCATGAAGATGAGTCTTCCTGACTCTAGGCCCTGAACTCTAACCACTGTGCCACATAGCTGCCCCACCTGGCACACAATAGGCATTTAATAAATGTTTATTGATTTATTGCTACAACAAGGAGAACAGTACGAAAGAGTACGGAAAATGTCTTAGTCAACACACATCTGACTTGTTGAAACAGATGGAGGAGGTTGCCAAAGATTATATTGGGTTGTAGCATTAACTCATTTGTAAAAATCTTACGAAGAAGGATGACAGATGATTATAAGAAGTATCATCTTATAATTCGGAGAGAAGCTGTGTCAGGCAAAATCAGCTTAAGGAAAAGTTGGCAAGATATCCAACTAGACAAAATTATCCCAAGGGCATTTAAGGAGGAAACTAAAAAGAGGACCATAAGCAAAAGAAAATGGAGATTTGTTTTAAAAAAATAACAAAATATTTTTGCCATCGATGGCATATTGGAATGGTAGAACCACCATACTTGGATTCTGACATCACAGATGTATTTATAGGGGAGGTGGAAATGTTACTAAAGAGAACAATGGTAGGAAAAGCAGGTGGGTTGGATTAAATATATGAAGAGAAGGTTTGTGCTGGAGGTTACACAATTGTGAGGGCACTGAAGGAGTCAGTTCAAGTCCAGCCTCAGACACTTAACACACACACACACACACAAACTAGCTGTGTGACCTTGGGCAAGTCACTTAAGCTCAATTGCCCTACTTTCCCTCTCCAAAAAAAGCAAAAAAAAAAAAAAACCAAACAATACCCTATAATTAAACTGCAGCATTTTCTCTAAAATTCTCTTTACTTCATAATATATTGAAATGTTTGCCTTTATTGATTTGTAGTAAGCTCATAATAAAAAAAGAAAAAAGAATTTGATCTTGGAATATTTCTCACCAGTCTCTAGAAAAACGCAAATAAGAGACTCAATGAAGGGCTCTTGTGGTCAGGGCTGAAGCATATAATCAGAAGCCCAGTGGAAGATTTTGTAGCCTTCTACTTCAAATTAGCTCTTAGAGATCTTACCCATAGGAGACACAGCCCAGTGGAATAGATAAGAGAGTTGGGCTCAGAGGCAGGAAGACCTTATTTCTGACACACATTTGTAGCATGTCCTTGGGCAAGAGATTTATGTCTCTTGGTGCCCTGGATGACTTTCTAAGAGGAGAAGATGTAAGCTTACATTGGTTAGAGGGAGTTCCTTACCTTTTAGAGTAAAGAAATCACAAGTCTGGTTTAAACCTATGCAAAGAAGGGAAGGAAGGAAGGAAGGAAGGAAGAGAGGGAGGGAGGGAGGGAGGGAGGGAGGGAGGGAGGGAGGAAGGAAGGAAGGAAGGAAGGAAGGAAGGAAGGAAGGAAGGAAGGAAGGAAGGAAGGAAGGAAGGAAGGGAGGGAGGGAGGGAGGGAGGTAACCTTACAATGCTACAGATTCACTAAAAATGTCTTCAGTCTCCCTGTTTCTCTTTGTCATCATCCATTCTTGCCTGTCACATAAGAAGTAGTGATATTCCTCTTGGAATGGCTAATCCTTCTATCTATATCCTTGGGCTCAATGCATTCATTCATTCATTCATTCAATAAGCATTTATTAAATGTTGACTTTGGGCAAAGAATTATGCTAGGTGCTGGACATACAAAGCCAAAGCCAAAAATAGTGGCTGCCTTCAAAGGTGTCATAACACATGTAGGAAAATGATAACCAGTGAAGGGAGCTTTGGTCTGGAGAGTCACAAAGATTGCGATTGGAGCCATAAGGCAGTAGATTGTTCTGCCCTTACTAGTAGCGATGGTAACATTGCTATGATTGATTATGTTATTGAATGAATGACAGTAATAATTGCTCACATTTCTATAGTACTTACAAAGTACCTTCTTCACAATGGCCTTGCAATGAATGAATGAATAATATTTTGTAGCCAAGAACTACTTGAGTCTCCATTTAATTCACAGAAATAATGGATGAAATTAATAGAGAAAAATGGATGCTGAGATCTTCCCACTGCAGTGCTCTCTTCTGCTCCATTGGAAAATGGAAACCTGCCATCCTGTTGCAATGAAATACTAACAACTCACTTGGCGGGCAAGCAATGTCATGGCAGTGCCCAAGAGTGAAAGAGGAGGATAAGGCAGAAGTTAACAGGCAGGATGCCCATTTGAACAATGAATTTTTTTTTTCCTCTTGTCTTGACTAAGCAGGAGTCTAAATTGAAATATCATCCCAGTTCAGGAGAGTGATTGCATTAAAAGCAAGTTGGCAAAACATCAGACAGCAGGTATTATGGCTGCTGGTAGGAGCTCCAATTGATTTGCTAATTGGGGAAAAGCACCTCAAGTGTTCAGAAGCACCAAGTTCACTTATCATCACCAGTGGCTAAAGGGACTAATTCTTTGATCCATTTAACTGTTTTTTCTGAGAAAGCATTTTTTTTCCCCTGGGAGGGAATAATGAGTTTTCCATTCATGGCCTGTGCTTGCTTTAAGACTTAAAACTAGTCCAGGAATCTGATACTGTCTTAGAAGGTGTATGTGTGCGTGTGTGCGTGCACACATGCACACATACTTTCACAGACATGCATACATCCACAGATGTACATTTACAAAACTGTTTTATTTTGAAAGCTAGCACTGACTGTTCATGTTGTTGGGAGTGATGACAGTAATGAAATATATTTGTACAAGTAACTCTTGGGATATGTCACTATCCACAACTAATTCCTCTTGTGTTTGTGTATTGTTCAATAATAAAATATGTTTAGCATATATAGTTTAAATATGTATTGTATAATTACATATGCATATGAAGGGATAGAGACTAGACCTATAATTTCGTTGATAAGGGGAATTCCAGATGAGGAAGCCCTCTCTATCAATGCATACTGGCACCTTTTCAACAACTTAGGGTTTTAGAAAACCACCACAGTAGAAATATCCGACACATACCATGGGCCACACATAGGCCACAACACTCCTGAGTGCAGATTAAAATCTAATGGGTAAATATTTAACAAAATAGATAAACAACAAAAAAAAGAAATATACAAATATGTGATTTCCCAAGTTAACATGTAACCCAAAAAGAGCCTTGTGTATGGTTTAGTGGATGCTGTTTCTCTTTGAGTTTGGCCTAAGCAGCATTTCTTAAGCTGTGGGTCGTGACTCCATATGGGGTCGTGTGACTGACTGTGAAAAATTTGGCAATAGTTAAACGTTTCTGAACACATAGTGACTAAAAATTAATTCAAAATCAAACGCGTAGTGAATGCAAGGTGTTTCTGGCAGTGTTTGCCCATGTTACATCATGTGACTTCACTGTAACCTTGATTCTGAGCACACAACATGCATACTTTGCACTGCACGTGCCGTCACACCACACAACGCCAATGAATGCTGCCAGAAACACCTCGGCTCATATTCGAGACTGCTGTATGTTATGAATTGCAGTGTTTTTACTGTACATACAAAATCATTAAATGAATTTTGGCTTGGGATTAGGATAGAATTTCTAACAATTTCTGAAATGGTCCTAAACATACTTCTGCCATTTTGTACTACGTATTTATGCAAAATAGCTCTCTCAGCATTGACGATTATAAAATCAAAATATTGGGGCAGCTAGGTGGCGCAGTGAATTGAGCACCAGCCCTGGAGTCAGGAGGACCTGAGTTCAAATCCAGCCTCAGACACTTAACACTTACTAGCCATGTGACCTTGGGCAAGTCACTTAACCCCAATTGCCCTCCAAAAAAAGGCAAAGAAAAATTAAATTAAATTAAATTAAATTAAAACATTGATCAACTCTGAAAAACTGAAGATATTCTATGTCCTGAAGTATCAAATATTCTACCAAGATTTAATTCTTTATGCAAAAATAAACAAGTACATCCATCTCATTAGGATTTAAATTTGCTTTCTTCTTTAATAAGTGGTAAAATTATATGTATACTAAGGAATCATTTTAAAATAAATTTCTTTGTGATTTATTATCAGTAAATGTTTGATTTGTATACCTATTTTATATACTTATCTACCTGGGGTGGTGTAAAAATTTCTCAGGTGAAAAGGGATTGTGAGTGGAAAAATTTAAGAAACCCTGACCTAGAGAACTGAGAAGTTTAATTGTCTTGTTCCAGGCCATATACCCAAGATGTATCAGCTCAATTCAGTTGTTTCTGACTCTTCATGACCCCATTTGGTGTTTTCTTGGGGAAGATACTGGAGTCATTTGCCATTTCCATCTCCAGATTATTTTACAGTTGAAGAACTGAGGCAAATAGTGTTAAGTGACTTGACCAAGGCCACACAGCTAGTAAGTGTCTGAGGCCAGCTTATGAAGATAAATCTTCCTGATTTCAGGCCCAGCACTCTATCGATAGAGGTGAGATTTGAACTCAGGTCTTTCTGGCTCTAAGGGAAGCTCTCCATTCACTAAACACATTGCCTCTCTCTTTATACATACATAGATAATTATATTATCTATAACTCAGATATTACATATGATATAATATATATGAAATATATATTCTCTAGACTCACTATCCAAACTACCCAGCACTCTGGCAGACTGGGTCTTGAGAAGGTTCTAGGGATAACCATGAAAGGTTAATATCATTGTTTCTAGTACCATTGTTCACAAGCCCCCATCGATCGTGCTCCCTATCAATGAATAGAGCTCTATAAGCTTTTAGAAAAGGGATTTACTGAGAATAAGAACAGTAGTTACAAAATAATTCCTCCAGAGACCTCACTGTCCCCTTGCACACAAAAAGTCCCTCAGGAGAGTAGACTCAAACTTAAAATATAGGCACACTTTAACAATGCTTGAGACCAAAGGGTGCCTCCCAGCTCCTGGCCCTAGAAGCTTTTTTCCCAGTTCTATGCAGAGCTCCAACGACTCATGTCTTTTTAGAATACTTAGCAAGCATTTCTTTCTCTCATGAAAGGACATGATCCCTGAAGCTGGTGCCCCTTGGGTACTGTTTTTCTACCTTTCCTTGTATAGGCTCCCTATGGCATCAGTTATAACCACTCTTGCAGTCTCTGCTACCAACTCTAGTTGCTGTAACAGCAAGCACCCTAGCATACCCAGGATGGCCTGCTAACACAGGTTCTTTGATCTGCTTTTCTAGGAAAGACTGCTCAAAAAGGGGTTAGCAATTCTACTTTTAATTACATTCACTAGTTCAGGAAAAAGGTCAGCACCCTGAATATCAGAGAAAATACAAGCAGAGAAATTAGCATAAAGACCAACAGATAGGGCTCTGATTGCCTGAATCAAAGCAATATTGCTATAGACTTTACGTACACCACTGGATCGAGAGAGCCTTTATATCTGGGCAGTCAGGGGGTCTGATCTCAGTCTCGACCAGGAAATCAAATAGTCTTTCTCATAAGCAAATCCCCCAAAGCAAAACACCAACCTCCCAGAATATATAACAAAGACTCGACTTCTGATTGGTTGAGTGACAAGGAGTTTGAGAATTCACATGCCCCAGGACTTAACTGGAAACTCCCTGTCATCCAAAGTGTGATTAGCTCCGGGCCAGGGCTCTATGTGCCTATTAAGGGGAAGGGAATATCTTCAAATTCCCTTAACATTACAGTTGCTCATAGGACTTCTCATGGTTCTGATAGATCTTCTCATCACATGGTCAATCAGTTTATTAATATTTATTAAGCACCTACTATGTATCAGGCATTGGGTTAAGAACTGAGAATACAAAAAAAAAAAAGGCAAAAGACGGTCCCTGCTCTCAAGGAGCTCACAATCTAATGGGGAAAGAAAACAAGCAAACGATTACGTATGAATGAGCTACATACAGGATAAGTAAGAAATATTAAAAGTGGAAAGGTCCTAGAATTAAGAGGAAGTGGGAAAGGCTTTATTTTTTAGGATTTTAGTGGATATATTTACAGGATGCCAGGGAAGTCAATAGGCAATGCAGAAGAAAGAATCCTAGACATGGAGGGCAGGTGAAGACAGAGAAAGTGACTGGAGCTAAGAGATGAGTGACTTGTTCAGGGAACAGCCAGGAGGCCAGTGTCACTGGATTAAAGAATATGTGGTGAGTAGTAAAGTATAAGAAGACTGGAAAGGTAGAAGGGGACCAGGTTATGAAGAGCTTTGAATGCTAAACAGAGGATTCTGTGTGATCCTGAAGGCAACAGGAAGCCATTGCAGTTTACTGAGTAAGGAGTAAGGGGGTGGAGAAGGGTAACATGGTCATACCTGCACATTAGGAAAATCACTTTGGTGGCTGAATAGAGAACAGATTGGCGTGGGGAGAGGCTTGAGGCAGGCAGACTCACCAGTAGATTATTGCAATAGTCCAGGCATGAGGTGATGAGGATTTATATCAGAGGGATGGCATTACCAGAGGAGAGAAGGTGGCGTATAAGGAGAGATGCTGCAAAGGTGACATCAGAAAGGCCTTGGCCACAGATCGAATATGGGGAAGAACGATAGCTGGGAATCCAGGATGATTCCTCAGTTGTGAGCCTGAGGGACTGAGAGGCTGGTGTTGCCCTCTACAGTAATAGGGAAGGGTAGGACTTAGGTAGAATATAATGAGTTGCATTTTGGATATGTACATTATCCTTTCAGAATACTCATTGACCTAAGGTCCGGAAAGGATAACAAAGGGGACATGTGCTCAAAGGCATAGGCAACAGAATAGAAGAATGCTTTTCCTATCTCATATCTGGAATCTCACAGCAATTCTGACTCACTCATCACTGGGAAGAAAGAAGCAAAAGGGCCCAAAGCCCCCCCCTTTCTGTCTGTACATTCAGTTCTGATTCGTGAATCACCTGTCCTTCCCCATTAACCAACCAGAAGTCCCTTTATCACCACATAGGCCCAGCCCCTCAATCCCTCATGGATGAAAATAGATATCAAAATATCAATATAGTTTGGATTGGAACCAGGCAGAAAATATCTATGTGTAATCTAAAATTCACTAGGAAAGGCAAATCTGAGCCTGCTCTAGGGACCAGTTCCCTTCCTACCCATGACACATAATATATATTATAAATTATTTGTTTCATGAGTTGCTGTGGTTTTAAAAGAATTGCCATGTGCTGGTCATCCTTTTGAGGAAGCTTCTCCTACTTTGCTAGTTGTTACTGCTGTTCAGTCATATTCAGTCATGTCTGACTCTTCATGACCCCATTGAGGTTCTCTTGACAGAGATACTGGAGTAGTTTGCTATGAGCTGATCTCATTTGACCCCTCTCTGCCCCTTCCCTTTCCCCCCTGAGGCCAATGATAGATATATAAGAAATGTCTGACCAGGATTAGGGACTCAGAGGAAAAGCCAGCTGGTTGGTTGGTTCTGTTTGGTGTAGTCCCCTTGAAAATTCAAGGAGAATGACTGATAATCTACAGGATCAAGGCCATGACCTCAGTCTTATTAGTGTGATCTCTAACCAGGAAAGCTAATCAGGCTCTGCTGCTTATCTTACCCCCTAGGCCTGACACAGATGATTGAAAAGCTCTAATTCTACAACTAAGATGACCAGTCAGCCTCCTAGCCTTAGAAGGTCCTATTCTCTACACTCACAGATAAGGAAATAGTACTGATGACCAGGGTCACCCAGTATAGACATGAACCAAACTGAACTAGGAATTCTTGAGGCTGGGATAAATCCAACTGAAGGGAATGGGGAGCCACAACAAAAGTGACCCTGCAGACAGTGACCTGGGGAACAACCCTGCCATTGTGAGACAGGCTATTGCAATTGTTATAAGGAGGAAGAGTGCCCTGCTAGTATTCTGTCATCATAAGACAAAGACCAAGTTGCTCCGTGCTAGTTATAGCTTTAGGTGTCAGTATGTGATTAATAGAATTATTAAAATTCAGAGCCCAAATTGCCTTGGCCTTTGCCTTGGCCACTGATACAGTGCAGCTGGATATATCATGGCCTCAGAATACTCAATTTACCATAATTCACTAAGGAAAATCTATAATGCCCTCATCTATAAAAAAACAAAAACAAACAACTAGTAACACAGTCTTGCTTCTTTTTTCTTAGCTGCAACAAAACTGGCTTTGTATTTATCAGCAGCTTACCTATTTTTTTCCGATGAATTCTGAGACTTGAAGCACTTCTTGCCTTCAACTTGTGACATCACAAAGAGCAAAACTGTAGGTAAAAAGGAAGTGATCACTCTTAGGAAACAACCATAAGATTTTTAGGCAAAATCACCCTTGCAACAAAGGAAAGGAAATACAAGACTTGTGATGGAGGAACAGAGACGGTGGTAGGCAAAGCTTATTTCTAAGTTGCCCTTCTAGTCCCAAACAGTGATATCAGCTAAGTGGGAAACGTAATTTTGATTCTACAGAGAAACAATATCAAGACGCCTTCATGGTCGAAGGAGCAACTTATGCCAAGCTGGCTGCTGATATTTGAACCTTTTTTTGGTTTGTTCTTTGGTTTTTATATTTTTAAAATCTTACCATTTGGCTTTAAAAAAATTTTTTTTAAAAAGATGTTTTACCTTCTTTGATGGCTCATGACTTTTTCAAGGTCAATAACCATGTCTCCTCTATTTTTTTTTAACTTAAAAAACAAAAACAATTTCCCATCATAGTGTCAGGCACAAAGTGCTGAATCGATGTTTCTTTAATGGGTGAATTTGAACGTTAAAAGAGGTTCCAGGTGTCACCTTTTTTTTGTTTCTGGGAGGATGTTCAGCACTAAAGACAGAAAAGTATTGATGACAATTGGACTGTATTTAAATGCAGACTGCTTTGTGGTTGAGAGAATCTCTATTTCTCTGCCATAGGCCTCATAGCTTAAGTCTCTGACCCACATTAAAAATTCTGAAAACGAATCCATATGAGGACTTGCAATTGATCTCAACATGTAGTTTGAAAAGTCAAGTAACAAGGAAATATGCACCAGCTCCATGGACGGTTAATAAGGAAGGCATTAAAAACCCAACTAGTTATTGCATTCTGTGATTTTTTTTTCAAGCAACATATACTATGATATTCAGTAATTTCAATGCAAAGATGGGCATTAGGGAGGATAGGGAAAAGGGCATTGAAAAACGTGGATCAAATTTAAATAGTGAAAAGGGACAATGGTCATTAATCAGAAACTTCAAACCTATATATTATAAATACTTTCTTCCAGAAGGTCAGAAGACACTGGACGTTATTAGCACTGAAGGATATTATAAAAAAAATGAAACTGACTGCATGAAACAGACAGAAAACACCTGGCTACTGCTGAGATCATCATGTTAAAATCAGGTATTTGTATGCATTCAGACAATTAAGTAGGTAGAACAAAAGCCCCAAATCCACAGCTACCTAGGTGTCAAATCAGCAAGTATTTATCAAGCCCTTTACCATGTGCCAGGCACTGGTCTAAGGACTGGGAATATGAATATAAAAAAGAAAGACATAATGAAAGGGACAATTTTAGAGAAACCTACGAAGACTCATATGAACTGATATAAAGTGAAGTGAGCAGAACCAGAACAATTTATATAATAACAACATTGTAAAAACAAACAACTTTGAGAGACTAGGATGTCTAATCAATACAATGACCAACCATAATTCCAGAGGACAACAAATTACTCATCTCCAGATATGTGGATTCAGAATGTAGAAACTCTCTCCCTCCTTCCCTTCCTCCCTCCCTCTCTCTCTCTCTCTCTCTCTCTCACACACACACACACACACACACACACACACACACGCACGCGAGCGAACACACATGCACAAAATCTTTTGAACATGGCCAATGTGAAAACTTGTTTTGCTTGACTCTACATGTTTGTAATGGTTTTTGTTTTTCTTGCTTTCTCGGTGGGAGGATGCCAATGGGAGGTAGAAAATGTAAACCTGAAAATAAAATAAAATTGAATTAAGTGAGATTACCTGATCAGCCCATAAAAACTTATTTAATCCATAATATAGTTGAACTATACTCCTAATAGCTGTTAACTCCATGAGGGTTTTTATCTGACCTTTGCATCTCACCCAGAATCCTATACACAATAGGCACTTAATAAATGTTGTTGAAAAACATTCCATAGTTAACAAATGTCTGAGGGAGGATTTGAACTCAGATCTTCTGGACTACAAGTCCAACAGTCTAGAAATTGTGTCATTAAACTGCTTTTTCTTTTGCTTTTTTTTTTAAAGCAATTGGGGTTAAGTAACTTGCCCAAGGTTGCATGGCCAGTTCTTTTTTGTGTGGGTGTTAAGTATCTGAGGCCAGAACTGAACCCGGGTCCCTCCCGACTCCAGGGCCAGTGCTCTTACTCACTGCGCCACCTAGCCGCCCCTAAACTGCTTTTTCTAAACAATCCATTTTCGTCATTGGTGACAGTGAAATCATCTATCTCCTTTGGACTCCTACATCTCATACCCTGAAGTGTTAAGTGAGGAAGGAAGTCAAAGTGAAACTTAATGAAGTTGGTGAATTTCGAAACCAGGGTGATTGTGACCAAATCTATCTTACCTGTTTTTTTTTTTTTTAAAGCAATCGGGGTTAAGTAACTTGCTCAAGGTTACATGGCCAGGTGTTTCTGGGTGGGTGCTAAGTGTCTGAGCTCGGGATTCAATCTCCAGGTCAGTCTGACACTGGAGCCGGTGCTCTTACTCGCTGTGCTACCTGGCCGCCCCTCTTACCTGTTTTTCATGTGAATAAAATTAAATGTAGTAATAAAAAAAGAAAAGAAAATTGGACATCTTTACGTTCTTGTTGGAGACATGACCCTCACTCCTAACCTGCTTGTTTATCATTGTTTCCCTTCATTTTTGTTGCTGTTGTTTATTTTGTTTTGTTTTGCTTTGAAGTTTTCTTTATTAAACAAGAGGACTGGAACCATTGTTGTTCCACCCTCGGGAAAATAATGAAAAATGGAAATTATCCAGAATGCCCCTTCTGTAGCAAGGCCAGAATGAAAAGATAAGTCATGAGATTCTGGCACTGCAGATTCTTTTGAAAAGAGGATCTGGTAGAATGTGAACCTACCCCACCCCTTCTGCATTACAGTTCTAGTAGCCATTAATAGACCAAAGAAACTGGAAGACCAGTAGAATCTTCACTTTGTCAAACATCTATAGCATATATTCCAACATTAATGGAAATTTTTTAAAATGGAAGGAGCTACTAAGCACTCCACATACCAAGAACTCTGTATGAGAAGCAATAAATAAAGTTTTTAGAGATTTAAATGTATCTGTGGGGGTGGGCAGTGAATAGAGCACCGACCCTGGAGTCAGGAGGACCTGAGTTCAAATCAGACCTCAGACACTTAACACTTACTAGCTGTGTGACCTTGGGCAAGTCACTTAAACCCAATTGCCCTGCCTTCCCCCTTCCAAAAAAAAAACCCCAAACAAGCAAATAAATAAATAACTATATTTGTGTACATATAAATATGTATTATAAATATGTGTATAATAAATATATATGTATATTTGTGCATAAGTATATATTTATGCACACATAAATATATATCAGGCAGAGTAGGAAAGATAATGGATTCCAAAAGAATGGAAAATATAATGGACAATATTATTACCCAAAAAAAGTAATAAAAAAGAAACCAGTGACTTCTGACTTACATGTTTGCTTTCTGAAGATTTAAAAATTTTTATGAGAATGACCTATATGTATATCAAGGAAAACCTTGATGAAAATGTGAAAAGGGAAAAGACAGGCTTTTGCAAGTGCTTTTGTATGGCTGGTCACAAATTTACACTCAAAATTTATTAAGTGCCTACTGTGTACAAACACTGTGCTAAGTGCTGGGAATAAAAGTATGAAAAAAAGAAAGATAGTCTCTGTTCTCAAGGAGTTTACAATCTAATAGGGAGAAGCAACATACAAAAAGAAGCTGAAAGGGGAGGAAGGAGAGGTAGCTGGCATAAGGACATGAAGAAATGCAGAGGAGCACAGCGGGGTGGTAGTTGATGAATGGCTAGCCTGCCTCACTTTACCCCCACACACACATCCTGCTCCATCCCCCCCTTACCCCCCACCCACCTGGGCCCCCTTAAATAGAGACTCTGGGAGGAGCTCTCAGGGACAAGTATCAGTTCCAGGAGTGAAATGATTTTGCAGAATGAAAAGTTTGCTGGGGCACGTTGGAAAAGTCCAGAAGAGAGCAGCCAGGAAGAAAAATTTACCAAAAGGTACAGAACATACACAATCCTGCTGGGTCTCTTTGCAGACTGCAAAAGAACATTTGTTTTAATAGAGCAGTTGTTGTCAAAGTGTAATCTGGGGCTGGGTCCCAGAGACTGTTTTAAAAAGTCCTTAAGGTCCAAACTATTTCCATAATAATAGTAAGATGTTTTCATTTCTAATACAGAAAATACTGAAAATATATCCCACCTCCAAAAAAGAAAAGTTCTTAGAGGAATCTTCAACCATTTTTAAGAATGTAAAGAGGTCCACATGATGAAAAATGTTATCCACCTCCAAGAGAGAACTGATGAACTCTGACTACAGATTGAAACATTCTTTTTTCACTTTCTTGTTTTTGTTGGGTTTATTTTTTGCAACATGGCTAATATGGAAAAATGTTATGCATGACTTCACATGCATAATTGATATATACTGCTTGCCTTCTCAATGGCTAGAAGAGAGAATTTGGAATTCCAAATGTAAAAAATGGAATATTAAAAATATATGAATAAATAAATAAATTATTATTTAGAGGGAGGAAGAATGGAGTCCTGAGACCAGAAGTTTGGAGAACCTCTGCAGCAGATTAAAATGCTTCTGAAAGTCTGTCTTCTAAGAAGGCATCTCTCAAGCAGATATTAAACTATAACAAAAATTTTCCCTGATAAATGCCAACACAGAGAAAATTATTTGATAACTCTCTGATAATTACCATCAAGCAAGGCATAAAACAGAGAGATATCTGCTTGACAATGATCTTGTTCACTATCAGGGTGGACAGGCTGTACAAGGGGACAAAGGCAAGAAGAATGCCCTATAATGGTGAGGTCCTCCAGATGCTTCTGTTCACACAAGTGTAGTGCCAATGAAATATTCACTGCGCCCACAGTCACTATAAATATACCTGCATAGTGCTTAATTGAAAAATATAACAGACTTTCCATAAAGAAGACAGAAGCAAAAACATTTATTCAGACAGCAGAAAACCAAATCCCAAAACCAGCAAGCTGATTCCATTATAGTAGCAAAGAAGTGACTAAACCATAACAGCACAGAGAACCACAGCATCCTTTAGCCTTCCCACAAACCAATAGCTGTCACAGCAGGTGGCAAAAAACCATTTATTCACAAACCTGACTCCCTTGGATGCATCCTCTCTTCCTCCCAGTCTAGCGTGCTGTGACTCCCAGCTTCCTATGGGCTCTGCTCCACCCTTCAGCAAACTCCTGCCACCATATGTTCCATATGAACACATTCAGCCTATTAGGGGACAGAGTATATTTTCAAAGCAGGGAAGGTCTTTAGGCTTATTAAGGGGAAGGGAAGAGCTTCAAATTATCATTACCATTACAATAAGTTCTGCTAACTGCTTCAAAACTCACAGAGTGACTTGGTCTCCTCAATTAGATACATATTACTTGAAAGAGTAATTGTTCACAGATTTACAGTGGGTCAATAAACCTATTAAGAATTTACTATGTGAAGGCACTATGCTAAGTGTTGGGAATAAAAATGTGAAAAAGAAAAATAGTCCCCATTCTTAGAGAGCTTACAATCTAATAGGGGGAGAAAGAGACAGAAAGAAGCTGAAAAAGAGAGAATGGGAGGTGCCTGGTGTGAGGGCATGATAGAGAAATCTAGAGGCATACAGCTGGGTGGGAAATGAAGAAATGGTTGGCCTGAGCCCCTCCTTAAATGGAACCTAACAATGTACAACCTAACCATGTACAAGAAAATCTAGATGGGTGAAAAATGTAGATATCCCAGACTATGGCATGAAGGCAAGTAATAAATTCAGTGAGTATGTATATCAAGGACAGACACTTCAGATAGACAATGTTTAGGCCCAGAATTAAGTGAGGAAGAGAATGAACTGGATTGCAGATAGGAAATTGTACCTTCTATTTAAGGATACCCAGCTGTTTCCTTGTTACAAAAAATCAATTCTTCAACACAATTGTTCTCCCAACAATGCAAATATGTTTGCAAATGATGGAACATTGCAATATGCAAGGAATCAAGGAATCAAACTTTCAAGTGGCCCAACTGGCAGTGGAGAGGTATGGGTTGGAGTAAAGTTGGCTACAACATATTTCCCACAACAACCTACATACAGGAAGAAGAGTGAAGGATATTGTCAGGAAAATGTATGGCCAGAAAAGGAGGTAGTATAAAAATAATATCATCATCACCATCTTCCCCATCTGACTAACATTTATATAGTGCTTTAAATAGGTGCTATTGTTGAGGTTTGGGGTCTATGGGTGCTTGAGACCCCAAAATGCCAACAGGCTGGGTCCTGCAAAATGAATTCGACTCAGATCTTCTCTCAGCCAAAGTAAAACAAAGTTTATTAAAGATTTTCCATATTGGGTAGACTCTTACGGATCCTAAGTATATGTGAAGCTTGTATTGACAAGTGGGCCAGAATCATCTGACACAGAGTGAGTCTTCACTAGATTGAATTCTCCAGGGTCATGGAGGCAAGATGGATCTTATATACAAAAGGAGAGTAGGAGGTGGTCTAGAGGACGACTTTGGGGAGGGTCTTGAGGAAGAGTCTAAGGAGGTTCTTTGAGGGAACTGAGGACAGACTCCATAATGAGATTAAGGGTAGGAAATTGCTGGAGATGACAGGCAATGGAGGGCTAGGCTAGTGTAAGAGTAACAGATTTGGGTATAGGTATTTTGATAGAATCAAGGGTGGGAAGTAGCCAGGGCTAGGCTAGGTTAAGAGTAACAGAGATTTGGGCCTAGGATAATGAAAGGCTTGTGGCCTCAGACAAATCCTCATCAAGTGGGAAGATTCAGAGTTCAAGGGGCTTCCCAGAGCCTATACCCTATCACTATTATTGTTCTGATTTTACAGATGAGGAAACTGAGGCAAACAGGGTTAAGTGACTTGCCCATGGTCACACAACTAGCAGTGTCAAAGGCATCATTTGAACTCAGGCCTTCCTGATTTCAAGCCCAGCTCTTTATCTAGTATGTATAATCGTATAACAGCCATACAGTTGAGGGACAGCAGAGGGATAACCAAGTATTGCCATGGTATCCATGAACAGTAAAAATATGCACATTGGTAGATGCTTGATGAAAGATCAGTTGGACTTTAAATTTATTTTTACATGTAACTAGAAAAAATTTTTTTAAAGATCTATGGGAAATGTGTACAAGGATCACATAAGATGAGGAGGGCATGAATGAGTTCTGATCGGTGTTAACAAGTTTTATGCATAAAGAGAAGTAAGAAGATAAATGTACAGGGCACCAGCCACCTTCACATGTAGAAAATGATCTCTTAGTACAAATATGCATTTAAAACCTTACCCAAAGAACACACGATCCTTATCAATAGTTTAATGACTTCCCATAATAAAATCTAAAATAAAGGACTCATACTATGGTAAACATTCCAAAGTGATTTAAGAACTGTTAAGGTCAAGACATCCTCTCATCACATAGGTTTAAATGGGAACACCAGCTCCCAGTGTTCAGCCAAGAGTGCTGTATTATTGCCAAATGTCTGATTAAAAACCATATACATCGAGGCTTTAACTGAAATACAGAGTTTTAAAACACACCTTTAAATAGCGATCGTCCTTCTCCAAGATAAATGTGTCTATTAACCCTTGGATGCTACAGAGAAGATTTCTCTCTCTTTGACAAATTTTTCAAGCCATTCATAAGAAAATGATGACACAGAAAATGATTTAGATGGTTGGCTGCTGAGTGAGCACTTCCCTGCTTTCAATTGTTATAGGTGTCTCAAAGTATACTCATCATTTTAACTAATTCACAAGGTCTTGACATACTCCATTAACACCACCACACACATAAGCATGGAGGCTTTTGTATAAAGTCATTATTGTGTCAGAAATAACTAGGGCAAGAAAAACCCAAAGGAGAATAGAATTTACTTTCCAAAAGTAGTAAATGGGTCACTGGACCAGGAATCAGGAAACCTAGGGTTCAAAGGCTAGTTTAGACCCTAACTTTCTATTTGAACTTAGACAAGTTTTTCCACCTTTCTAGTCTTCAATATTCATGGAACAAAAAAGTTGTACTAGATTTTCTCCAAGATAGGAATTCTTAAGATAAGACTCCTTCTCAGAAAATTGTTTTTAAATGCATAAAAGGGAAATGAATATATCCAAATATAATTATCAATTTATTGATTTTTTTTTTAAATTTACAGACCCCCTAGTCTAAGGTCTCCTCCAGTTCTGACATTTAATGAAGATTCCCAAGTCTGTCAGCTAAAAGAAAACTAAAAGTCTCTTTTCTATGAAACATAAGAGTAACATATTAAGCTGAACAGATCAGAGATGTGATGATTGAGATGTTATTCAGAGATTTAAGTTGGAGGAGATATAGTAAATAGGATTCTGAACTTGGAGTTCTAAAGCCCTAGTTTAAAAACCCCTTTGATACTTACTAGATATGTGACCCTGGGAAAGTCACCAAAGTTCTCTAATTTTTTCATCTATTAAATAGAGATAAGCATACAAGGAGTATCCGTCTCCCGAGGTGAAGTTCAAATGAGATTTTGTATACTAATAGCACTCTGCAAACTTGAAAGTACTGTAAGGGGTGAAAAACTACATTCAAAATTTAATCAAGAACATGGAGATTTCTCAGGATAAAAAAAGAAAATTTTTATTCTCTTCCCCCTGGGAAGAGGCTGGTCCTCTCCATGATGAATCAGTGAGAGGAGGGTGTTACAGAAGACAGAACAAGAATTTATACCCTAATGCAGTCAAGTCCCCTCCCCCCTTCTTCCATTGGCTGGGAGGCAGGCTTACAATCTGAGTGAGAAATCTCCTCCAATGATAAGGAACAAAGAAATAGGGGATAGCCAATCCAAACGTACCTATCCTTATTTGGCAAAAGTCAAAGTAAAAAAGAGGGAAGGGCTCTAAGAGATTCCTAAAATTCCCTAAGGGCTTAAGGCTGATTGACAGCAAGGGAAGAGGGGAAGAGTCCTAGGCTGTGTAATTTCTTAGGAAACCTAGGACTCATCCAGTCTTACAAAAATCTGTCTCTGGTTTTGAGATAGTCTCTCTCCTTTCTCTTCATTCTGAGGAGTCTTCACAAAGGGTGCAGAGAGAGAGTGTACCCCACTCAGTACCATATAATGTCTGTTTTTATTGCTGTTATTATCGATTCCAATCCTCTTATATCCTTTTATAAATTCCTTCCCCAAACAGTATTTTCCCAATCAAAAAGGAAAGTAAGGAACTTCCAGTCAAGATGACTGCCCTAACAGATACAGTAGTCAGTCAACAGTCAATAGACATTTATTAAGTTCCTACTATGTGTGTTAAGCAATGGATAGCCTAGCTTTCATATACCTACTCCATCAAGAATTTGAAATTTGTATCATACTGAATAACAATCAAGAAAAACAATGAGAAACTACAGTAAGTTGCTTTTTCTATTTCCAGAATATATAAAAAGTCAGTCAGAAGCCTGTGAGCAATAGGAGAGGGGGCCGCCAGCAAAACCTATAGATAATAACAACAGTTCTACAGGCCAGAAGTGCTTCTAACTTGCACTGAAGGAGCAAGAGTGAAAAGTTTCTGAGAGCCCCAACATGGTCAGAAATTCCATGAGTGGGGACCCTAGAAGCCCTGAGGAGCGGAAGTGATAAGAGAGGCCTAACTGTGCTCAGACAAGGACAGCTCAGGAGCCCAGGGGCTCTAATGTCCTTAACATTCCATCTTGTAACAGGGATAGAGTCCTCTGAAGATCCAGACCTCTTAACCTCAAATATCCCAGGGCACCTAACATCAGAAATTGGAAGTTACTATAAAGAAGCCAAGTAACCCCTAGGGGATATCAGACAGGGCTGACCACTCCACCAAAATACACAGCAGGAGACATAGATTGTCACTAGACAAAATCCCAACTCAGGAGCTAAAGTGGAATAGATAAGTATCAGAGAAAACACTGAGTAGCTTAAATAAAAAACTATTTTAGATAGAGAATCCCCCCCCCCGAAAAAGGAAAGAATAAGTAATTCCATAAGAACTGAAAGCAATTAACTCAGAGGGAAAAAAAATGGATTTTTCATAAGGATTCCATGAAGACCTAAAGGAAATGAAGCAAGAGGTTAAAACTCTAGAGGAGAGAATTAGGGGAATAGCTTTTTTTTTAAAGTAGCTATCCTTACCCAAATAACTGATTCCCTAAAAATTAGAATAGAATAAACAGACATCACTAACTCTATGACATAGTAAGAATAATAGAATAAAATCAAAAGATTGAAAAAAATAAAAGAAAATATGAGATATCTGATACCAAAAACAACTGCCTTGGAAAACATGTCAAAGAGAAATAATTTAAGAATCAGTGGACTCTCTTAAAAATTTGCCTTTTAAAAAGGCCTAGATACTATATTTCAACAAATTATAAATAAAAACTGCCTAGATCTAGTAGAATTAGAGAACACAGTGAAGATAGAATCCACAGATTACCTCCTAAAAGAAGGTTCCTGAGAAGCACTGTGGAAGACCTTTCCCCCAAGATGGTCCTGAAGTTGAAGAAGGAAGCTGTTGTCCACCCCCAAGACAGAAGCCAAGTCCAAGGCCTTGAAGGCCAAGAAGGCAGTATTGAAGGGTGTCCATAGTCACAAAAAGAAGATCAGAACATCCCCCACCTTCCAGCAACCCAAGACACTAAGACTTTGGAGACAGCCCAAATAGCCTCAGAAAAGTGCCCCTCAGAGAAACAAGCTTGATCACTATGCCATCATTAAGTTTCCCTTGACCACTGAGTCGACTATGAAAAACATTGAAGATAACAACACCCTAGTCTTCATTGTAGATGTAAGGTCAACAAGCATCAGATCAAGCAGGTAGTAAAGAAGCTGTATGACATCAGTGTGGCCAAGGTCAACACAATGATCTGGACTAATGGAGAGAAGAAGACCTATGTCCAACTTGCTCCAGATTAGGAGGCTTTAGATGTTGCCAACAAAACTGGAATCATCTTAACTGTGTCCAGCTATCCCACTCGACCTACAATAAAAATTTTCCAGTAAAAAAATAAAAATAAATAAAAGAAGTCCCAGAATGAAAAGTCTCATGAATATAATATCCAAAATTCAGAGATCTTATTCCTCCTACCACCCCCCAAAAATACTGCAATGACTAGGAATAAGAAGTTCAAGTATTAAGAACCACAGCCAGAATCATGCAAGATCTAGCAACTTTTGCTATAAAAGAAAGGGGATTATGGAATACAGCATTCTGAAAGGCAAAGGGTTTACAACTAAAAATCATTTACCCTCAAAGCTGAGTATAATTTTATAGGGAATATATGAAGTTTTAAGGGATTACAGGAATTTAAAGTATTTCCAATGAAAAGACGAAAGGAGAGTGGAAACTCTGAAATACAAACACACGACTACTGAAAAACCTAAAAAAGCAAATTTACTTGAGCAACTGGAATCATAGGATGATAAAACAAATTTCCCTTCAAAACCTTAATGTTTTCTAAGTGTGGTGAACAAGTTTCAAAAGACAAGTGATGAAGCTCGGCTAGATTTATTCTGAGAGAGGAAAAAAAGTGGGAAAGGACTGTACTATAGAGACAAGAAGAGTGTGGAACTTGTTATTTTTCATAATTGTAGTGTTTGAGGAAGGAAGCAGAGAAAAAAGCATTTGTTATATGCCTGCTGTGTGCCAGGAACTGTGCAAAAATGCTTTATAAATATTTGATCCTCACAACAACTCTGGGAGGTAGGTGCTACTATGATCCCCATTTTAGAGTCAAAGAAACTAAAGCAGACAAAAGGTCAGTGATTTGCCCAGGGTCACAGAGTTAGGAGGTATCGGAGGCCACATTTGAACTCATGGTCTTCCTAACTCCAGGCCTAGCACTTCACCACCTGAAGAAGAATGTGAAAACATGGAGAAAGGGGTTGTGGAAGTGATCGTAGATGGGTCTCACTTTTATCTGGAATGGAAAAAAAGAGGGTTGAATATACACATATACACAGTTCAATGAAGACAAATAGTGAGGATGGGGGAGTGGTGCTAAGGGAGAGAATGAAAGCAAAATACACTTTTAATCCTAAAGGGGGTGGGGAGAGAAAAGCAAACATCAGGGGTGTCAATCAATTGGGCAATGACTGAATATATCGGAATATATTGTATTATAAGAAATGACAAAAAAAAAAAAAAGATGTTTTCAGAGAATCCTGGATAGTATGAACCTATACAGAGTGAAGTAAGCAAAATTAAGCGAGAAACTTATACAAGGACAACCCTGTAAAGAAAAACAATTCTGAAAGACTTAAGAACTCTGATTAATGTTATAATCAGTCTTGTCTCTAGAGGACATAGAATGAAGACTATTAGTCACCTTCTAGCAGAGAGGTAGATTATGGTCTCAAGATACAGAAAGAGACAAATACTTTTGGACATCACCACTCTGAGGATTGGTTTTGCTTCACTGGATTATTTGTTACAAGGTTGCTTTAAAGAAAAATCTTTTTTTCTCAATTTTTTGGGGGAGAGAAGGCTAGAGGAAGTAGAGAGTTAGCAACAGTGATGTTCAAAAAGAGGTAAGTTAAAAAATTTTAATATGCAGAAGGAAACATAGGACAGTTTTGAAATAACAGGTATAATTTTTAAAAATAAACTACAAGAAATGGAGATTCATAGTTTCATATTCAATCTTCTTTTTGTGTTCTGTTATAAAAATGAGTAAGCCTGAGGGGCGGCCAGGTGGCTCAGCGAGTAAGAGCACTGGCTCCACAGGTGACCTGGGGATCAAATCCGGGCTCAGATACTTAGCACCACACCCAGAAATAACTGCCCGTGTAACCTTGAGCAAGTTACTTAACCCTGATTGCTTAAAAAAAAAAATGACAGTCTGGGTTGGGAAGGGAAATGTTTAAGTTCAGAATAAAAATTTTAGAAATGCAAAAGGAAAATAGGATTGTAGATTAAAAGCTAGAAAGGACTTTAGGGGATGCCTAGTCTAACCCCCTCATTTTTAGTAATTTAGAAACTGAAGTCCAGATGGGGTTAAGTTCCTTGCATAAAGTCACACAGATAGTAGCCTCCAGAGTGTGAAACCAGGTCCTCTGATTCTGAATCCACCACTTTCCCCTACACCACATTGACTCTGACTAGTCAGGCTGCTCTAAAAAATCTAGGATTGTATTTATAATCTGTTCCCAACTTTTCTTTTTTTTCTTGTTGTACTCTTATTTTTAGGGAGGTAGTGTAGTGGGAAACACACTGGTCCTTTGGCTCTGGAGTCAGATGACTTGGGTACAAACCCTGCCTTGAATGCTTACCATCTGGAAATACATTTTGCATGATATCACATGTATAATTGATATCACATTCTTTACCTTCACAATGGGTGGAAGAGTATGGGAGGGAGAGAATTTGGGACTCAACTTTTTAAAATTAGTTTTTTAAAAAAGAAATTTACATGATAACTTTATTATATATTTAAAAGTAATAGCAAGTTGAACATAATAGTTTGCAGTTTCATGTGCAATCATCTTTTTAAAAAATTATGTTGGTATAGAAGTGCTTGTTTTATTCCATAAATTAAAAATAAAATTTAAATTTAAAATTTAACGTTAAAAAATATAATCAATCGAATGCTTACTATCTGTGTGACCATGGGCAAGTCACTAAAAGCTCTTTGGGCCTCAGTTTCCTGAAAACTGGAGGAGGAGTGTGTGTTGGATTAGATAGCCTAGTAAGTCCCTTACAGCAATATATCTCTGATCCTACTTTCCTTTTGACTAGGAAAAGATGACTATAATATTGGACCAATATAATACATGAATCCTGCAGGATGTCAAAGATCTTTGTGCAAGCTCTCTTTAAAAAAAAAAAAAAAGAAAAGAAATAAAAATGTAGCCCCAATTGTCTGAGAAATGAAGTTTCTAACCCTTTCACTCATGTATTTTCCCTTTTAAATGTAGTCCCTCTGCCTAACGGTTCAGTGAAAGACCTTTTTCCTTATTGCCACTTATTAGCTATGACAGGCAGCAACACTCCTCTCAGATAGAGTCTCACTTCACGACAATTATCCAGGAATGCCTTACAGGCAAAAAGGCTGCTCCAAGCTCCTTCCTTCTGGGATACTTCCCCCAAAGGCAGACAGTTCAAAGCAAACCTCTCTTAACTGGAACACTGACATCCTTGGGAAAATTCTAATCAGGAAAATCCCCCTCCTCTGTTGGGGTAGCAACAACAGATATAAAGATGAAAACTCCAATCACACTGAATTCATGTTCAGCATTTTTGAACAAGTTGGGATAGGGGAGAATATGCTTCTAGAAAACACATCATTGCTAGTAAAGGGCATAGCTGGACTTCTATAGATCACCAAGAGATACAACTTTAGCTAGATATAGGAACAATCTTCCCTGTTAATGATGTCACCCAGAGTGGGGAAATAAATTTACTATGAACCTGGACCAGAAAAAGGGGTGTATGGTGTTTTGGGAGTTTTAATAGATGGATTATATACACCCATGGCTTACTGGGCTTTCATATATCTACAGATATAACAAATTAAGGTTTCCCTGACAATATGGTTTAGAACCTAAAACTGGTAAAAAAAAATATATATATATATGTAATGGTTAAAATGTTTTTCTCTCTTTAAAATAGCTTTCTTTCCTTTCTATTCCTTCTGATTCTTCTATTTTGAGGGAAAAAGGAAAGTGAAAGGATATGAGAAGAAAAAGAAAAAGAAGAAAATAGGGAAAGATTATATAATCATAGAATGACAGCACTGGGAGGGACCTTAGCAAACACTTAGTCCAGGGCTGGGGAACCTGCAGCCTTCTAGGTCCTCAAGCGCAGCCTTTTCATTGACTCCAAACTTCGCAGAACAAATCCCCTTAATAAAGTAAAATTAAAGAAATATAAAACTTAGACCGAGTCCAAGTTTTACAAAGCAAATCCTTTTATTAAGGGGATTTGTTCTGTGAAGTTTGGATTCAGTCAAAGGGCCTCCCCTGAGAACCTAGAGGGCCACACATGGCCTTGAGTCAGCAGATTCCCCACCCCTGTCTAGGCTCTGTGGCTATGGGAAGAAGAGAGAATCAAGGATTGAAACTTCTCTTGCCACCCTGAGGTTATTACCTGGGATCTGGGAAACCCAGCAAAAGCAGCCTCAGTAGTGTTGGAGAAGACTCCACCTGCTGCCAATTCTCCCAACCCTCCCTTATACTCTACACACATACACTTTTGCTCGGCCCTAGTGAAGGCCCCCAAAGCCAAGGGAGCACTGCCCATATCTTTTTGGC
The DNA here is from genome assembly GCF_028583685.1 of Petaurus breviceps papuanus. Taxonomy (NCBI): domain Eukaryota; kingdom Metazoa; phylum Chordata; class Mammalia; order Diprotodontia; family Petauridae; genus Petaurus; species Petaurus breviceps. Next base: position 56,709,909 of record NW_027185655.1, on the reverse strand, counting down.
TTTTGGACCTGGATGAAGGCTAGAAAGGGTTCCTTTCAGGAAATGACTGGATCTGAGAATGCCTGGACTTTCCTGTTCTCTGGCTTCTCCCTCATCTTCCTGGGCACCTAGGCTAGGCCTTGAAAGCTGAGGGTGAGGAAGGGAGTAAGTGGATGTCTGACAACCATGACCACCTCATTTCTTGTTCTTTTTCCCCTCCTTCCCCTCACATTTTATTTTATTCATTCCATCATTTATTTAAATGGTGTTTCGTAAGTCCTAAAGCTAGGGCTGCAATGCTATTCAGAGGCCTAAGAGACTTGCCCAGGGTTACCCAGGTAAGAAGTTTTGAAAAGTAAGACTTCCAAAGGGAGGTCCCTCCCTTAAGGTTAATGTTTTTATTAGGAGGTGTTGCCTACTAGTAGACAGGGCAACCTTTGATGGTATGACCCAGTATTAGGCTTCCCCCTCCAATATATGTCATTTTCCTTTTTTATTTTTTCTGTTTGGTCAGTTTTGCCAATCTGATGTTTGTGAGGTGGTATTTCAGAGTCGTTTTAATGAGCATTTCTCTCATTATTAGTGGATAGCTAGGTGGCACAGTGAATAGCACAGGGGCTGGAGTCAGGAAGACCAGAGTTCAAATCCGGTTTCAGACACTTACTACTAGCTGTGTGACCCTAAACAAGTCACTTAAGCCCATTTGCCTTAGTTTTCTCATCTGTAAAATAATCTGGAAAAGGAAATGGTATCCAGGGTCTTTGCCATGAAAACCCCAAAAGGGGTCACGAAGAGTCAGACATGATCAAAATGACTAAACGAATAAACTCACAGTTTAGCACATTTTTTTCATATGGCTATTTTTGCATGTGGTTTTGATTTCTTCCTCTGAGAATTATTTATTAATATCCTTTGACTATCAATTAGAGAATGGATCTCATTAGTAAACAGGTTTCCCTATGGAAACAAGGGGTCTGAGCCCCAATATTGAACCATAACTAACAGAATGTTGGTATCTGGCCTGCCCCTAGGAAGTGGGTTGCAAAATTATTGATCTTTTAAAAATATAATTTATAAAATAAACTCTTTTTTTCAACCATGAATATGGGCTGTGCAAGAAATAATTAAGATAAATAATGCAATAGGAAGCAGACATTCTGGGTTTTTTCCTCTTTAGATACCTAATTATTTTGACCAGCCCATTTGAAAGCATTGTCCTATTTGTTATTCCCCAAACTCATCACAGCACCAATTTTGCATAGGCTTACCATCCCCCCTGGTAAACTTTAAATTTGCCTCTGCACCCAGGCTCAGCTCAATTGTCTTCCTCCCTCCTCCAAGGAATACATTTCCTGCCCTATTTCCTTCTATACCTGTTTACATGCAGTATCTACCCCAATAGAATGTAAGTTCCTTGAGGGAAGAGATTGTTTTTAGTTTTGTCTCTGTATCTCCCATACCTTCAATAGAGTTATTGGTATTGTTAAGTTGTTTCATTTGTGTCCAACTTTCCCCGATTCCATTTGGGGTTTACTTTTCTTCTCCAGCTCATTTTCCAGATGAGGAAAATTAATCAAACAGGGTTAAATGACTTACCCAAGGTCACACAGCTAGTAAGTGTCTGAAACTGGATTTGAACTCAGGAAGATAAGTCTTCCTGATTCCCGGCCCAGCATTCTATCCACCTAGCTGCCCTTCAATAGAGTAGGTCTCCATTAAATGCTTCTTGGATTGGATTGACTCCATTTACATTTCCAACACAGATAGTTCTGATATAACACAATCCCCCAAAAACATGGAGCTATGCAAAATCTCTCAATAAAGACCACATGGCTTATGGTAAAAATGGGGTTAGGAATACAACATTAAAAAATTTTGTCAGTGACACATAAAAACAAACAAACAAACAAAAAACCCAGGAACCTAATTTAAAAAATCAGGGGCAGTTTTTATACATATTAAGGGGTTAAGAAATAATCACTACAATAAACAGTGTCAGACATCTAAGGCCTCTGGCTACTGCTCAGACCTTGGGCCAAGGCTGGTAAAATCTCAGGCAAGTAGAGCAGGATTCGACTCTGGGCCTCAGGGGCTGGAGGCCATGGAGGAAGGGGATTGGGGTGCAGACCAGTGCCCCCCCCCAATCACAGCAATTACTGTACCAAGCTAGACAATAAATATGGCAGGTTACCTTAACAAAGTCTTATTGTTTGCTTGTGAAAGTGGTCACCAGAAGGGTTGCAGCTTGTGCATTATTGTGAAATGGTGCATTTTTTTTCATTCTTGTTTCTGACAGATGAAACTAAGTATAAGCAAACACACTGGAATTATGCTCAAATCCTTCCCTACTACATCAACTGTGTTGGAACAAATTCGAGTTCTCAAAACAAGCGTATGGCCAAACTGACAGTATTCTCCACCTGCTTCTACTACCAGGTGTGGATCCAAACCATGCCCTGGAGTCTTAACCCTTTCATTTCCAGAACTCAGGCCTTGGGTCCTTCTGTTATGATTGGTTAGGGCCTCCCAGAGCCCTCTATTTCAGATGGGTACCAGACATGCTTTCCTCTATCTCCTGTCCATCAGCAGTTACCTAGTTCCTAGGACCAGAAATCATGTTCTGAGAATTTATTCTAACCCCACTTCCACCCTCTTCCCAGTTCTGCAACCACAATAAAATCAATGCTGCCTTTACCCCAGGAAAGGGCCTGTCATTCTAATCCCTTATAGCACCACTCACCAAATTTTCAAAACATAATACTCCTATTTGGTGACCGCTCTCCCATAGAAGTTGTTTTCTCCCATTAGAATGTAAGCTACTTGGTTTCATTTTTGTATTTTTTCCCCAAAACTTAGCATAGTGCTTCCTCATTTATAAGCACTCAACAAATCCTTTTTCTTCAGCCAAATAAAGATTAAGTAACTTGCCCAGGATCTTACAGCTAGGAAGTGTCTGAGGTTGGATTTGAACTCAGATGATCCTGACTCTAGAACCAACACTCTTTCTAATGTGCCACCAGCTGCCTGCTGGAGAAGTACAGAGAAGGGTGGTAAATAAGAAGTAAAGAACAAGTTCTATAAAATGAGGGAATTAGATTCATCTAGGTGGTCTAGAATGTCCACCCCACCTCACTAGCTCCAAAAGTCTACTTCTAAAATTCTAATTATAGCCATTCATTCTTAACTCCCAAATCTCTCAGAATTTCTCAGTAGAGAATACTGATTTATGATCACCACTGCCAACAATAATCTCCAAGTTTCAATAAAGACAGGACATGGTGCCAAGAAGGGTCCCAGAAGTGGATATGTTTCTCTGGTGGAAGGAATCATAATGATTTGGGGAAGCAGTTGTATGGTGAACTTTTTCTTCATGCTTCTGATGTCTCATCTTGGCACAAAAGTAACCCTGGCATTGTTGATGGCATAGCTCTGACTTAGAGTCCCATCACAGTTGCAGACTATATTCACTGTCCAAGAACCAGGCTAAGTACAGCAATACTCGTTGCCAAAATAGAAAGCCTACAAGGTCATAAAGTCTTTCATCCCAGAGACCCAATGAAAAACAGAAAAACACAGAACAGCTCCCAGTCCCATGCAGTACCCTTCCAGTTCTGGTGTGAGAATGATGGAAAATAGGACAAAAGATATTAAGAATCTCAGAGTTTTCAGTCCATAATAAATATTCATCTAACTGTAGGTGCCCTAAATTTCCAACAACTGAGTAGATATATCACTGGAGGAAAGGAATCATATCTGATATTGACATTCTCGCTTTAGTTAAATCAGAAAATGTGAGAAGTTGTAGGTAGGACAGTTGGCATGGACAAATGGAAGGACAGTTCACAGGTTCTCTTTAGAGACAGATAAAAGAATTGAACAAGAGAGCTTAGAAACCATGTCAGCCAGCAAACATCCGATATCCTTGCTAAAGGAGAGAATCATGACAAACAAGGGCAAAGCCAGTTTAGAATTAAAATCCATTGGCAAACCTTTATGGAACATAGCATAAGGTTATTAGCAGTATCCTCTCATACAACAGAAAGAGAAGTGAAAAAAAAGTTTACAGAAAATCAGGTGTGGGATCCAATTAAGCAAGATCATCTGAGTTCGTCCACGAGAATTAGATTGGGACAACGAACAAAAATTTGAAAAGATCTGTCAAAATTTCATTAATAAACTATTCAGTTCATTGATGAGAGTGATGATACATAACACAGGGAAGTAGAAATGGCTCTAAAGAGGACAAAAATGGGAGTTGCTGCTAGACCAAGTACACACAGAGGTTGTCCATGCTGAAAGCGAGACGATTTTGGCAGCATTGGAGGATTAATCTCAAGATATCTGAAACAGGGGGCGGCTAGGTGGCACAGTGGATAGAGCACTGGCCCTGGAGTCAGGAGGTCCTGAGTTCAAATCTGGCCTCAGAGACTTAACACAAAAACTAGCTGTGTGACCTTAGGTAAGTCACTTAACCCCAATTGCCTTCCCAAAAAAAAGGGGGAAAAAAAGATATCTGAAAGAAAGGAAGAATGGAACAGGCAGGTTTTCACAATACATTCTGGGGCAGACTACACCTTTACTGTCCCACAATTGACTGAAAGGTACAGAGAATACATCCACTGGTGTGTGTGTGTGTGTGTTTTTGTTTGATTATAAAAACACATTTGATTCAGTAGAGCAAAATCCAACCTCAAAGATTCTCCTCCAATAGAGTATCTATACATATGTTAAGTCTGTGTAAGATTCCTTCATCAGTGAAACAGATAATTATTTTCAATCATCCTGTATCATTAATATCAAGTGAAGCATAAAGCAGACCAATTTGCCAAAGGCATTTGCCATCATCAGGGAAGGCTGGTCAAGAAAGAGCTGAAATAAAAGAGTCCCCGTAGGTGATCACAGCATCTATGATGCTGTGGCTTGTGGATGACCCCGGACCTATGGCATCACGTTCTGGATCATTGTAGAGCTTCCTAATGAAATCCGTAATTACTCAAAAGTGTTCAACCTCATAACCTATTAAAGAAAGTTCTGAAGAGTATCTATTGTGCAGACTATGATAGATGATTGGATTCAAAGCCCAAAGCCCGTCAGTATAAGAGATACCAACATATACCTATAGAGAGAGAGATATCTACAGAGAAATCTACTGATATGGATATATTGATACATATCAAAATCTAGATGTATCTATAGATGTACCCTATATACTATATATTTAAATCTAGATCTATTGATCCATCTATATAGAAGATCTGATCAATATGGATATCAATATATCTAGATCTAAACAGATAAGATATATAGGCCTATAAACAGCCTATGAACTTTATCTACAGATATAGTTTATCTATGTGTATATAATCTATATATCTTTACATTGATAGATCTATATCTATGTTTATCTACAGATATGAGTATTTATATCTCTATCTACCTAGGATAGAGATAGAGGATAGACAATGAGCTGGGCCCAGATTTAAATTTAAATTGTATAGGGACAGCTAGGTGTCAGTGAATAGAGCACTGGCCTTGGAGTCAGGAGGACCTGAGTTCAAATCTGGCCTCAGACACTTGAAACACTTACTAGCTGTGTGACCTTGGGCAAGTCACTTAACCCCAACTGCCTTGCCTTCCCCCATCCAAAAAAAATGTAAATTGTATTTAAAGAAAGTGGGATGAATTAGTTTGGGAAGTTACACAATGCAGGCAAGCAGAAGATTCTTTTTAACACCAATATTCTTCCAATGAAGTTGAATGGCTATGCATAATGGAATATCAGTCTTTGAAGTTAAAATTCTAAGTCATCCAAAGGGGCAATGCAGAGACATATAAATAGACTGCAGGGCATTACCAATGAATAATTATGTGTAAGCAGATGAAAAGAGAGCAAGAGATCTAAGAAAGGTAGCATGGCCTTAATGGATAGAGGGAAATAGCCTCTGAAGCAGAAAGACTTGTATTCTAGTCCCACCTCCAAGGTACACTACCTATGCGAAGTAATGACCTCTCAGTGCCCTCCAGGTTAGAAGCCTGTTTCCATATGGAGACAGGGTAGGGGGAGGCACTGAGAGCCAATGTATCTTCAATGCATATTCTAGCAATGTTGGGGCTCCTTTTGCTAGCTGTTCAATGACCTGAGTTCCATATTTCTACCTGACATAGAAAAAACCGGGTCAAACTGTCCTTAACCATGGTTGTTCTCACAACCTTTTCCCATTTCTTATTCCTATGCCTTATAATGTGGACAACAGTGGGATTGTTAGGTGCCAGTTTTTCCTTTTTACCAACAGAAACACAAGTTCCAGGTGTGGTAGATAACTGATAACTGAGGAAATAATCTGAGCAATATGATTAATTAGCAAAATGGGCTTAATAAATAGGTCAATGGACTCCCCAGTCAGTCAAAGACCCTGAATACGGAGCAAAACAGATTTTTATTTATTAAAAACAATCAAATAAAACCAATTAATTAAAAGGAAGCAATTAACAGGATACAAAATTAGGTAATGTGATTTCTAATTGGAGGAAAGATGACAGACTTTCCAAGTTGGAAGGGGGTAGGGAGGTGAACAATGACTTTAGATTGAGTTGGGAGGGGAACAAGGTCTTTCCTTTCCCAGAATGGACAGATGCTGATTAATTGCATCCACCTGCATTTAGGAAACGAGAGGTGGCTTATACCGACTAGTTGATTTGCATGGATGAGTTACAGAAAAACGGCAAGTTGGGGGAGAATATATGTGGGAGTACAAAATGGAGTCAGAGTTCGTGAGGTAGAATACTAATTGATTCTCTTGGTTTCCATACTGAAGCAACTGCATCTTGTCACTGGTCTTCACTCCTTTCCATCACAGGCAAGCACTTTCCACCTCAGTGAATTAGGTGAATGTATAGGAATAGAAAAAAACATATCCCATTTCCAACTTCTAGTAAAGGTGTGTGTGTGTGTGTATGTGTGTTCCATTGCTTTTCAAACAGGCACTTTAAAAATATCATACAAGCATAGAGGCAGTAGGGACCTTAGAAGTCATGGTGTCTGACCCCATCATTTTACAGATGAGGAAACTGAGGCCCAGTAAGAGTAAGTGACCTGTCCAGGATTGCATGGCTACTTTGAATCCAGCAGTAGAAGTGGGGCTGAAATCCAAGTCTCCTAACATCAAGGCCACAGATCTATCATTGTCTCATTAATCATGTGTGTTGTTGGAAATTTGTACTGAGCCAATTTCTTCTTGGCTTTTAGTGCAATCACAGACTGGCTTTGAAACCCCAGGGATCATTTTGTGAATTTCCACACCTAAACCAAGACAAAAGATATGGTTAAATCCCTGGGCATCTGCTCCCTAGAAGCAACAGCACACTCCAGACAACACCACACCCAGCCCTTCAAAGAACATACAGTTCCCTAGGGCTAGGTAGGATTCCTCAGACTCCCACTTCAATGATTACAGAATCATTGATATATTAAGGCTACAAGAAGACCAATAAAAAAAAAAAGATGCTTTCCAATTAACAAGCATTTATTTCTTCTCCCTTTCATCTTCAACTCAACTCACCCCCTAAAAGAGAAGAAAAATATAACCCTTGTAACAAATACATGTAGTCAAGCCAAACAAATTCCCATATTGACCGTCTTGAAAAAAAAAAAAAGGGGGTCTCATTCTGTATATGGAATCCCTTGCCTCTCTGTCAGGAGGTAGATAGGATTCTTCATCATTGGGCCTCCAGTCACCATTGATCACTATGTTGAGCAGCATTCTTGGGTCTTTCAGCCATTCATTTTTACATGTTGTTAACCTTGTATAATTTGTTTTCCTGGCTGTGCTCCCTTCACTCTTTGGATGGCTGGAGAGCACCGTTAGAGGTGTTTCACAGAGAAAAAGGCAACGGGAAACACCCTTTCCCATCTTTCCTTTCAATCCTGGCCCATAGGAGTGCAATGTGTAAGTTCAATGTTCCTTCTCCTGAGCCCTCTGCCATCAACTATGCCTTTCTCCTTGCTCTGGGCAACAGATCCAAGCCCTAATCTTCTTACACCTTATTATAATCTGTTTACACTTTACTCCCCTTCAGTCTACTCTGGCCTCCTAGCATAAGACAATCCACCTCCTGACTGCATTCTCACTGCCCACCACCCACGTTGGGTATTTTCTCCCTCTTCACTTCTGTCTCCTGGCTATCTTAAGTCTTCCTAAGGTCCCAGCTTGAGCAAAAATCCTCTCCTGGTGCTGCTTAATGCCAGGTCCTCACCTCTGAGAGATCTCCAAGATATCTCATTGTATGTACTTGGTTTGAACGATTGTCCCCTCCATTCGGCTGCGAGTTACTAGTTTTTTCTTTCTTTGCATCCCATACACTTAACACATTGCCAGGCATAGCAATTCCTCAAGATTTACTTAGTAAATGTTTGTGGACATGACTTGATTAGGGTGGAACAGAGCAAGAGGAAAGAGGCTTCTGTTTGGTTTCCACACCGATTGCTGCACTAGAACGGGGACAATGTTCTGCCTTTAACTGGAGGAATCCAAGATGGCTTGACTTCTGCTAACCCTGGTGACCTCTAGGTTACATATTGGTGCCCACCAGACAAATCCAGTCCTGCCTATGGCAAAAGTAATGGAGTCAGTTTTCCTTGTTTAACCCTACATACTCTAACCTTCATTTTTGCCCATGTAGTTCATTTGAAAACATGGCACCATAGGCCTCCCACAAAGAGCTTAAGTTATTATTAATGAATTATTATATACTTAATAAGTTACTATTACTGACCTGAGTCCTTTTCTGTTTCACTACTATCTTGTTTTTTTGTTTGTACTTTTTCTGTTTGAGTCCCATCCCCAAAAGCAGTCCAACTTGGTAGGTGAGGCAAAGATCAGGGCTATGGGTCCCACCCTACAGATATGCAAATACCTCATGGAAGATTTATTTACTGATTTTTAATACCCAGCCCAGGAAAAGGTATCACCTTTGGATTTCCCCTGGGGAAAATCTACAATGTTAGTAGCTTGAATAAGTAGCATCTCAGAAGCCTGAATAGCAGGCATTATACTGTCCATCTCGCGCTCTAGGCACCACTAACAAGCATGGCAGGAATTGTAGAATTAAGCATACAATATGGTACTATAATGATGAGCATACTTCAGTTAGAAGATTTTAATAAGATTTTAATAATACTGGTAAAACGCCAAATTGCATAATGACTGAAAATACAGCGTATAAAAACCTTGGAGACCATAAAAGTTCAGCAAAATAGAATGCTTTATTTTTTTTTTAAGGAGAGCAAGTAATGCTCTCCAAGAAAACAGTCATTTCTAAACAAAGGTACTAAACATAGCTAATAAAAAATTAAATTAGATAAAAGACAAGGTGCACTGACATGCATTCCCAAGCTTCGTGCTGATTAGTGAGGCTGTTTGGTTAAACAATATTTTTGAAGACAAAGGCAATGAGCCAGCTTGATTAAACACGCCCAAGTCACCACTCTAGCTAGAACAGGCAGCCTCCAAGTGGGTTCAATGCTTTTATTTTAAATTTGATATCTTGTTAGAGAGTAGCCTAGGTGCTGAACAAAGGTGGTCTTTGAGAGGAAAGACAGAACCCAGCCTTGGTGTGGAGACAGTTTCTAGCAGACAAGAAGTGGAAGGAGAAAGAATAATGGATTTGGAGTTCTGGGTTGGAATGCTAACTCTGATACTTATTCCTTCAGGGAACCTCAGTGAACCTCAGTGAGTCATTTCTCATTGCTTCATTTGTTAAATGAAAGGTTGGACCTGAAGTCTCTTGAAACACGAAAGTCCTTGACTTTAAACCTAGAAACAATTAATAGTGTTTTGAGAGTCAGGGACAGGTTATCCCATACAATGGACAGTTTACGGAACTGCAAAGAACAAAGTAAATTAAATGCAGCGTCTGATGGAAAGATGTAAAATGATTCACAAAAGACAGCTGTTTCTGCTCAGATCTCATGACTAAGGTAAGTGATAACTGCCTGGATCCTTCAAGCAGGCACTCAACCCATATTTACTGATATGGTATGATGTCCTCTGTTAGGATCTGACAGGACAAGCTGCAATCATAAATGTGACCATTTGTCTTTTTCTGTGACCTTCTCTCAACACTATTTTGAAGCTACTGTAATTTGTAAAAACTCTGTTTTTAACAAGGGCACTATCACGTTCTACTTCACTGGGACCAGATGTTCAACCCAGTGTGTCTGCTTATCCCCACTAAGAAGACAACAACAATTATTTATCTGTTCTTCTAGCACAAGTAAACACAGTGTATGTTAGTGAAGGACCACTGCTAGACTGAAGCAATAAGATGTGGGAGAGTTTACCGAGGTAATCCCAACCAGCCCTAGTGATTAAATATCAGGGAACAGTCAGACACTCTTTATTACAAAGCCACAGATCATGTAACCCCAACCTGTTATTTTTACAGATGAGAAAACAGAGGCCAACAAATTAAGTCATTTGCCCAATTTACAGTAGTTGGTAAATGGAAGAGTCAGGATTTGAACCCAGGTCCTCTGACTCCAAATCTGGCTCCTTTCACTGCCCTGTTTTCTCCTAGGAAAGGAACACACATCCCTACCCCAGCCTTGCCCATGCTACAGATGTTTCTCCATTTCAAATCACAAATCAATAGTTTAAACAGATGTAGATTCCATGTGACCAGAGAGACAGTAAGGAAGATTTGAGGCTTTATATTCTTTAGATGTCTATTTTTGCTGTACTGGCTATTAAAAAGTTATGGGTAACTTTGAGATGAAAGGCATTAGCAGCTTCTTAGAGGAGGATAATCCCAATCTTCTAGAGTTTTAATGAGATGTAACTCACTAAGGCTTCTGACTCGGTTGGCTGTTAATTGAATCAAAGTCAATGACAATCTTGCTGTATTTGGGTGTGAATTTCCTAAACATAAAAAAGAAGAAAAATGTAAAGATGTTATCATGTGAGCAGTCTAAAATAATTTGTTTACTTTGGCTTAACCAACATTTTCTGTAAGAAAAAAAATGCTCTATGTTTCACTTGAAATTTTATCTGAGCCAATTAGAGTGCACCATACTGAGAGAAACATGAACAAAAAAGACAAAGACAAAAAGACACACGGGGTTGCTTGGGTTGTGTGTTCTTTAACTTTTGGAGTTCGTGAAATATCAGGGACTCAGAGGATTTCCAACAAGTGAGTTGTAGGACACGGCATCAGATTACTGGCTTTCCACACAAAATTTACCCCATTTTCTAACAAATTTTTGCAGTAAATTTAGAAAGTACATTTCCGGTGGTTCAAAGGGTCAAGTTCTATTTCACCTCTTGTAGATGCAGACAAATCAATGAACTTTTAATAGAAAGCCATTTAAAAATCACACTTGCAAGTATTAAATTAAAATGAGCCCCAAACACTTAAAAAAAATCAAATCTTTCCCAATTAAAAAAAGACAATATTTAAGGACTGAATTTACTTCTTTGGATCAACCAGCAAACAAAGAATTATGCAAATAATATGGAGTTAAAGTCTCATAAGGCATTGCACTTTATTTAATTCAGGAGATTCATTAAGCACAGCCCATATCCCTAACCATTAATGTAATGGGTAAAGATCTTAGGTCATTATCTTAAGCCCACTGCTGATCATGCTACTGACCATTATAAACCATCCAGGGCATCAGACCCACTTCCTTAAGCTTTGCCATCTCAAAAAATGCTCAACTAACTTTCCCCCAGGAATCCAGGTGACTAAGCGAGCTTGCAAGTAAAATATCTTATATTCCTCTTTTGCCCAGCCAAGATGATGATCAAAATCCAAATAGCTTTTGATGGCAAGAAGTAACAGAATGACTTCAAATCTCAATTTAAAATACCACTGTAGGAATTCCTGGGTGTCTCAACCTAGCAGGCTGCTTTCATCCTAAATTTTCTATGCCACATTTGTTATATTTGCAAAATTTAAGAAGGTCTTATGTTAATATTGTAAAATTCTGTGAATTTTTAAATCCCCCCCCCTTCCTGAATAATTAGTCTGAGCCTTAGAAAGTTACTGGAATTGAGTCTGTTAAACAGATTGCCTTCAGATGCTCCTGTCATTGCTTTTCAAAATCTATTCTTTTGATGACATTGTTCAGATTCTTATTACACCGACAGTGTTTCCATCATTTCAAAAGCCCCCAAAAAGCAAAGAAAGTCAGGTATCCCAGGGAGGAATTAGCGAGCACACTCCAATGTTGATGTAAGTCAAATAAACTTCATAAGAACAGAGATTTTTCAAAACTTAAACAAACAAAATAAAAGCCCCACATCCATCAAAAGTTTGTCCTTTTTTACCTGAATTTAATCCCGGCCAAGTCAAACATGAGTCTTGCAGCTGTGGTTTCATCACTATCATGGTACTTATCAGATATAAAAATAACTTCTTTTATACCTTAAGAGGTAATGTGGAAAAGTCTATTAGGAAATGCAGATACAGATAATATATAAAACTTATAGAAACTGATGGAGTCCTTGTAGTGTCTGATTAATTATTACTTTGTAAGGTGAGTTTATGGAAAATTCCAATTTTCACTAGTAAAAATCCCTATCTTCTACTCTCTGACACAGAATAGGGCAGTTAGTTCATAATTTGCCCAATAACCCACTTAGATTCCCACCTCTACCCCACTAATGTGAAATGGAAACTTATTAAAACACTGAAGGCTTAACATGACTGAATTTTAGGTACAGGATTGAAGATTTGAAGCTGGAAGGGACCTCAGAGGTCAGCTTTGGTCTAACCCAAGTAGGCACACTCCACATCAAGCAAGGACCACTGCTAACCTGAAGCAATAAGATGGCGTAGACACAGAGGCTACCTAGGAAATCCCAAGCAGCCTCAGTGATTGGGTACCAGGGTTACACTAAATTAATAAAGTGACTTGCCCAATAGGTAATACATAGTCCAGCCACAATTTGAACTAAATTGGCTTCAATTCTGGGTAGTCAATGGCATGGTGGATAGGCAACTGGTGAGATCAAGAGGAGCTAGGTTCAAATCATGCCTCTGATTCTGTTATCTGTCCTCTGTTTTAGAAAAGAACCAATGACATCACATGGTGATGTCTTGACTCACGAGTGAATTGGATTTAAGTGAGGCAGAGTTGCACAAAGTCTTCTGCCTCACTCCCTCTTCGAGAGTCATCGAAGTCCATTGGCAAGACAAAAGTCAAGGTGACTGGTGATGGCCTATGATGCAATGGATGACCTTGGCATCTTCGATGTATGACCAAGCTCTAAGGGCTCCATAGAGACTGCTTCAGGAGTCTTCATGGCCCTTGGAACACATTGTTCACATCCATCCGTTCCAGCAGGGGACATAATAACCCCCAATTCACCAATGGGTCTGAGGCCCATCAGGTACCCTTAACCTGGTTTAACCCAACTGCTGAGAAGGTTGACTGGAGTATGGCCATTGCAATGCTACAGCTTCACAAATGGAAATCAAAAGTGGAAAGCACTTCTGAAAGGGGCTCAGCAGTCCTCACACCAGAGGCGTTAGTCCTTCCCGAACACCCTATACACCTCTGCCTTAACCCGCGATGCCTGTAGGACTCTGAGCAAATCACTTAATATCTCTGTCTGAATTTCCTCATCTACGAAATGAGGGGATTAGACTCAATGGCCTCTAAGGCCCCTTCCAGGTCTAAGTCTGTGAACTCTACCTTCAGAAGTTATAACTCAAGATGCTACTTTGGGGAAAGGAGTGGGAGAGGCCCTGGAAAATTTAGAGCAGGGGTTCTTAACATGGGGTCCACGAACTCCAATTTAAAAAAATATTTTGATAATTGAAATTTCAATATAACTAGTTTTCTTTGTAATCCTATGTATTTTATCTTATGCTTTTAAAAACATTCTGAGAAGTCTGTAAGCATCACCAGGCCATCAGAGAGGTCCATTACCCAAAAAAGTTTAAGATGATTTAGAAATAAGTGCCAAAATACTTCCAATTCCAATGTTTGAGAGGTTACGGATGTGTTTATTTCAAGCTAGTTCCTTGGAAGCAAAGACTGAATATACTTGTCCTCGTCTCCTGATAACACCGAGCTGGAAAGTTACCCCACCTACGCTAGCATGCTCCCCCTTTTTCCCTACCCCTCTCTGCCCACACATAAACAAGACTGTGCTTTTAAAAATTCTTTCTTCTTTTCCATTGTTCCCTCTGGAGAATGCAGTCTGGGGAAAATAAAACCCGAGTGAGAGCACAAAAGGAGGCCAGAAAGGTATTTTTATAAGAGCCCTTCAACATGAGGCTTTTGATTTCAATACCCCCACACTCGATCTGTTCAGAACCGCATGGAGGCACATGATAAACAGGCCCTTTAAGCCACACATCTGGCCAACATGATAAGTGTTTAGGACTCAAGCCGAGAGTTTTATGGAGATAAAGTATACGTAGCCAGCTCAATACTTGGATATCATAGTCTGAAGAAGGAGAAACGTTCCGAGCAGCACCCTTGCTGCAAGAACACAGATTTATAGCAATTGTAATAAGAGGAAAAATTAAAGGCGGATCATCTAAGTCTTATGACATTTCTGAACAAAGATATTTTAAAATCTTCAAATATCTACCCTATATTACATACAAATTAAAATTTCATGGAGAGGCTCCCAACTGACCTTGTTTCAGACAGAAGTTCATTTCCCCCCCTAATCTATGCATAATATGTCAGAGTACAGTAAATTGACAGTAATTATATTCAATGCCGATGTTGTTCTTTGGCAGCTTGGCGGTTTAAGAAGTTGCAAACCTAAATTAAAAACATGCTAAGAATCACAGAGGATACAATTAGTCTTAGAATACCTGGCACCATTCAAACACAAAACACGGGAAATCTCCTGCAAAGTTGATAGTGCAATTAATTTAGATCTAAACAACAGCAATTTAAAATCAAATACATCTGTGATGAGGTACTCAGGAGCAGACAGCAATGCAAATGTGACAAATCAACCTGGCACCAGCTCTTACCTGCCTGGATGATGAGTTTAGCACATTCATTACAAGGGAATAAGGCAACATACATGGTGCAGCCCTTCACATCCGCTGAGTTTTTGTTCATAATGGCATTCAGTTCAGCATGGCACACTGCATGATGAGAGAGGGAGAAAGAATATTCCAGATCGTGAAGAATATACTGCTATTGAGGAAGTTCTTTTAATTCTGTCCTATATAAGATCAATCACCTGAATGATAAAGATTACGATTTTCTAAAAATCAGCAGATGGAAGCGTCCCAAGACTAAATGAAGGCCAAGTAGTCTGACCACTTTGGTAATTAGAAACCAAATCATTAGCCACAGTGACACTGCCTGGTTTAAGTACCTAGAGAAGATACCAAGGCCCAAGGCCAAGTACCCTTACCCTTACTAAGTGCTGTAATAGCCCAAAGCTTCACAAGACCCTACAGAACCCAAATGTCTATGGAAAATGGCTCATTTGTACATTTATATGCATATGTAAGAACATTATAGTCAAGAGTATGAGGTACAGCTATTTTTTTTTAACAAAAGAATTGGGAAGTAAAGCTACTAAGCATTTCTCTCTTGAGGAACTTGGTAACTTATCCCAGAAACACTTAAAAGATACCCAAGAACTATAAGAATATACAACACACAATTCAGCTGAGTAAATATACCTTTTTTTCCCTCAAAAGAAAAAGAAAGAGGCATAGAATAAAAGGGAGAAAAATAAGGGGAGAGAGACTGTATTTGGTTCACATAAAGGCTACACTTTTATCTCAGATGAGCTTGTGTAACACCTGGATGTGGTCTGTAGTTGGTATGAGTTTTCAATTTATAAGTTCTAGCTCAAGTCCAACTTTTCCTTCATCAAGCCTTCTCTGAACCTATAGCACTTCTCTTTATATGATTCATTTGGTACTTTTATTATCTACTCTTCTGCTAAACTTTTTACACTTTAATTTTTAAAAAAATTAAAGTTTAAAAAACATTAAGCTAAAAAAATTTAACTTAAATAATTACTGATTTATTTCATTACATTACCTTAATTTCCTATTATGTCCCAACCCTATTCACCCAGAGAACCATCCTAATTAAAAAAAAAAAAACTTAATAAGGTGTTCTATACCCATAGCCCCCCACCTATGCTAAGTAAGGAGGAAGATGCATACTCATATCGCTTCTTTGGGGTCAAGCTCAAGTCATTATAATTACACCGATTTTTGTTTCAATCCTTTTACTTGTTGACATTTTCATTGCTGCAGTCAATGTGTATGTTGTTTTCTAGGTTCTGCTTACTCATTCCACATCAATTCAGGCAAGTCTTCCCATGTTTTTTTATCCTTCACATCCATCATTTCTTAAGATGCAGTAATATTCCACTGCATTAAGGTCCCACAATTTCTTTAGCTGTTCCCCAAATGATGGGCATCTTATTAGTCTACAATTTTTCTGCCATATAAAAAAGTGACGTCATTAGCATTTTGATGTAGGTAGGACCCCTCTTTCTATTTCTGACCTCACTGGGGCATATGCATAGCAACTATTCCTTAACGTTTTATACATTTATAGCTTGTCTCTTCAAATAAAAAGTAAGGCAGCTACTGCTACTCCTTTCTGTATTCCTCATATCACCTAGCACGGGCTTCTACACATAGAAAACATTAAATAAATCTTTGTTGCATGAAGGAGGGCATGTCTCTTTCCCTGCAAAGAAACAAAACTTGACATGAGTGGCCTGGGAGCCAAGGCTGCACTTCCTGGTGGCCACAGGCAAGTGGTCACCTGAGGACATAAAAAGGCCCATCAATGTGGGAGTGCCTTGGTTACTGGCACAGGTGTCACTTCACTCAGCCTACACCATTTGCACCTGAAGATGAGAGGTGCTATCTACCCAAATACCCATTTCATGCTATGGCGAAGCCAACCCTCTTTTGTTAACTGTTCCAAAATGGAAGAGGGGGCTGGCCTGAATTGGACTGACTTGTAACTTGGAATCCCCTTCCCTTTGGCTATGTGAAGCCTTCTTAATCCTCCCAGATGCTGTGTGTATGTGTACACACACACACTCTCTCTCACACACCTGCATACACATATACATACATACACACGTATATGTGTAAATGTTCCACCTGAGTAGTTTTTAAATGGGAGTTCCCCACACCTGGAATACTCTCACTCCTCCTGGCTTTCTGGAGCTCATTCAAGATTCAGGTCATCCTCTACCTTTGTAATGGAAATGCAAATTTGGAAGATCTTCCCTGCCCCTAGGCTGGAGTTCACCTGGGGCCTTGGGTGGGAGGCTTGTTTTTCAGTAGATACTTCTTGATTGGCCAGTGAATCAATAAGGTTGTTACATTTTCTGAGCCAGGAGAAGGCTATATAAGCCCTGATGTGTAGCTTTGTTTTGGGACTCACTTTGAGAAGTGGTCTGTGATTTGATCTGAATTCTGGGAAGCTGTTGTTGAGAGTCCCCCGGCTTTGAAAAACCCAGATGTGGATTGGGTATGGATGTAATGGTTGGACAGTTTGGAAATCTGTCTACTTGATCTGTTTCTGTCTTGATAATTCTGCCTGTATGCTTTGAAGTTCGGGGTGCTGACCTTTTTCTCCTGAACAAGGTAAACGATATATGTCTGACTGATTAAAGTAAGCTTGTTAACCCATTTTGAGTTGCTTTCCTTTAACAAAGCAGATCCAAGAACCTGTATGGGCAGCAAACCCTGAGGGCGCGCTTGGGGTGCTTGCTGCTACAACCTTCCACAGGAGGCCTTTGCCCATCCCTCCACTGTTAGTTCCTTTTCTGAGATTGCCCTCCATTTACCGGTAGTATATGCATGGTTATCTGTATATGGTCTTCTGGTCTTCCCCATTAGACAGTAAACTCCTGGAGGGCAGAGGTCTATGTTTTTGCCTTTCTTTGTGTCCCTAGAACTTACATAGTTTTATAAATGCACTAGTTTTATAAATGCACATTGCCTCCCTGCCTGCCTGATAAAGGCTGATAGATGAATTGATTAAAGGCTTATAGCATTGCAATTGCTAAGAACTGTCTGAAAAAAGAAGTGAAGGTTTTATTTCCAATAGGGAAGGGGAGTTCCATCCCAACATGTCCTCCTCCTAAGAAATGCCCAGAGCACAATCATCTCCCTATCCCACAAGACCAAGAATTTTGGAGCAGGGACTACACAAGGCTTGTTGTTAGAAACAATTAAATGTAATTGTTTCTTTTATGCCCCCCTAGAGGGCAGAGACCACTCTGCTCTTTGGAATTCCCTGGGAGCCTAAAGCAAAGCCATCAACACAATGGGAGTTAAATATTTATTGAATGAATAAGGGAAGAAATGAGGGCCCCAATTATTGATGGTGAAAGTTTAGATGTCCTAAATCCAAATGTCAAAATGATGTTCCCTCAACAAACAAAATACATCTTTGGGTTACTTTCTATTCAGAACATTAAACAGGTTATGGACACAATTATGTTCTCTTGTTCTGAATCACCAGAAGAAATTGTCACACAGACTACAACAGTCTTCCCTTAATTCACACTAGGCAGTTTGGGGCAAAATTTACCATTTCTATGTCCCGAGTCATTAATGGAAATTACCATATGAAACAGATCCTCCCAGCTCAAGCAGCATTTTACAATTCTGCATAGAAAGAAAGGGTGGTTTATTGGCAATAATGCAGAGAATTATAAACAGGTTTCTTTTCACTTAGCCACAAAAGTTAAAATGTAAAACCCTCCCTATTGAGAACATGGTCGGCTGGGCAAAGTGAAAACCTTGAAATCGGTGTGATCCTCAGAAATACATGAAACTACCTCGGTGGGACCTGAAGCCTCCCAGCTGTCTACGTGAGCACCAAATCTGGGAAAAGGTGAGAAAGCTGTCTTAATAAAGAGATACAGTACATGTCGTTTCATTCCAGGGTTGAGTCAACAGCAGTGAATCCTCAAATCACACCATTCCTGGTTATTTCCTCTGTAATCTCTCTAGGGTTCTAGGGATCTCTGTAAATAGGAAAATGCAACCCTCTTCTTTCCATGGGGGTGGGGTCTACCGGCCCAGCTTATACTTAATTGCTTTTCTTTGTTACAAGGGCAAGACTACAAAGTCCTAGGATAGGACTGTGTTCTTGAAAACAAAAAGCATCAATAAAACATATGCTTGTTTGTTTTTTTAAATGTTGGGGTGGATAGGTGGTGCAGTGAATAGAGCACCAGCCCTGGAGTCAGGAGTTCAAATCCGGCCTCAGAAACTTAACACTTATTAGCGGTGTGACCTTGGGCAAATCACTTAATCCCAATTGCCCTGCCTTCCCCCCTCCAAAAAGCAAAAGTGAAAAACAAAGTTAGGTAAGCTTTCTTCTTCATAGTTCCATCTTTCTAATGGGCTCAGCCCAAATTCTCAGGGTTACTGCCATCATTTCTTTCCACTGTGTACAAATCTCAACAGAATAGAAGTTCTCTGAAGGCAGAGACTATGTCATTTTCATTTTTGTACTCCCAGTGCCTTACACAGTATAGGAGGTTAATGAATATTAGTTGAATTGAAATGAATTCCTGTAGCTATGCAACTGAGTTCTGTTGGAGCAAAAGGCCATCCATGTTGATGAAAGGGCAGCTAGGTGGTGCAGTGGATGGCTCATCACCTCAGGAAAGCGTCTGTTTCTGGTGTTTATACCCCAATAACTAGATAACTAGAACAGTGTCTGCAACTGGTTGTTTAATCTTTTCAGTCACATATGACTCTTTTGTGACCCCTTTTTGGGGGGTTTTCTTGGCAAATCTACTGGAGGGGTTTGCCATTTCCTTCTCTAGCTCATTTGGCAGATAGGGAAACCGAGGCAAAGACGGTTAAGTGACTTGCCCAGGGTCACACAACTAGAAAGTGGCTGAGGCTAGAAGACTCGAGTCTGAGGGCTCTATCTACTGTACCACCTGCTGCCCTTCCTGGCACACAAAAATGTATGCTGAATTGCATCCATCTCCTCTTCTTACAGCCTGCCCAACTTTCCTCTTACATCCACAGCAGGATGTCCATCCCACCCCACATACACAGCCACTGTCCTAGCACAGGCCCTAATAATGGCCCAACTGACCTCTTGGGTTTCCAGTCTCTCCTCCCCTTCCTAACCAATCCTCTGCTTAGCTGCCAAGATAATCGTCCTAAGGCACAGGCTGGTACACATCACTCCCCCATTCCCCAAACCCTCAGGGGCTTCTTTAGGATAAAATGCCGACCCCTTAGCGGGTCAAGGGCTCCCACCCCTCTTTCTGGCTAGTCCTCACTATGGCCATTCCAGCTAAAATGGGCTCCTGGCCATTGCCCGAAGTCCACATGCCACCTCCCACCCTGGAGAGAAAGCCTACTGTGTGCCAAGCCGCAGCAGCAAGCACCCCCAGCATCCCCAGGGTGGCTGCCAACACAGGTTCTTGGATCTGCTTTGATAAAGGAAAGCAACTCAAAAAGGGTTAATTAACAAGCTTACTTTAATCAGTCAAATATGTATCCTTTACCTAGTTCAGGGGGAAAAGGTCAGCACCCCGAATTTCAGAGTATACAGACAGAATTATCAAGACAAACAGATCAAGTAGACAGGTTTCCAAACTGTCCAACCATTACATCCATACCAAATCCACATCTGGGTTTTTCAAAGCTGGGGGGGCTCTCAACACTTCTGGACCCACTGGCCAATCAAAAAGTATCTACTGAAAAACAAGCCTCCCACCCCAGGCTCTAGGTGCACTTTAGCCTAGGGGCAGGGAAGATCTTCCAAATTTACATTCCCATTACACAAGCCCAAGCCTTCCCTTATGCCTGGAATGCACTGCATGCACTCCTCAATTCTGTGTCTTATTCCTCATGTCAGTTCTACACTCAACTCAGATACTATTTCATACCTGGGAAGCTTGCCCTGATCCATGCAGGCAACGTCCAAATTATCCCGTTACTCCTTATCTCTCTCCATGAAAGTTTTTTTGTGGGCAGACACTTTTTGTCTCTTTTTTACCTTACATTCAACTCTATCCATGGCACAGTGGTGGATGGAGTTCTGGGCCTGAATTCGGGAAGTCCTGAGTTCAAATTCAAGTCTCAGATGGTGAGACCCTGGGCAAGTCACTCTACCTGTTTGCCTGAGTTTCCAGGTAAAATGGTGACAGCACCTATCTTGCAGAATTGTTGTGAGGATTATATGAGCCAATATTGCTTTAAAAAAAGAAAAGCACTTAGTACAGTGATTGGCATATGGTAGGCTTTCTCTTCTTATACTTCTAGGCATCTCTGCTACCTTTGTTCTTGGTAACCAGTTTCCATTTTACTTCTTTCTAGCATCAAGAACGGGGTAGCTAAGTAGGTGGCAGAGTAGAAAGAGTGCCAGACTTGGAGTTGGGAAGACCTGAGTTCAAATCTGACCTCAGGCACTTACTAGCTGTGTGACCCTAGGCAAGTCACTTAACCCTCAAGTTTCCTCTTCTGTCAAATGAGCTGGAGAAGGAAATGGCAAACAACTCCAGCATCTTTGCCAAGAAAATTCCAAATAGTGTCACAAAGAGCTGGGCACAGCTAAAACAGCTCAACAGCAACAAGCATGAAGAACGCCACACTTGCCTGGCTTTCCTACCACTCCTCTGACTACTCTCCCATGTTACTCTCTCCCCTCACCTTTGTGGGGATTTCCCAATGCACAGTCCTAAGCTTTAATAGCATTTCTCCCTCTCTACTCATCTGCTTGAAGAACTGGTCTCCTCACTCACGGCTCAAATCTTTCTCTCTCATCCTGACTTCGCCTCCCCAGATCCTTCTTTATGAGAGGCCAGCAGGAAATCTGCATCTTGAGGTCACTCCGGTGAAATGCAACAAATAAATATTACTCTCCCCCCTTCCCCCCCAAAGCTAAGAAGTTAAGGAACAGACTTATCTTCCTATTTTGCTAAGCAACCTTAATTCTCTGTTGGAATTCCCAAGCAGCGCTGTGGTAAGTATTGTAAACAAGCCTGATGACAAAAACCAAGGAGATGAAAGTGACTTTCCTAGTGATCTTAAGAAAAATGCAGGCTTTTTGTATCCTCAGGAGGCATGCTGGTCAAGTGTACCAAAGAAGGCACAACATCCTTGCAATATTCATGAGATGCTTTAAATTTGCAAAAATATGACCAATTACTAAAGCATTTTAGCTCCAATTCTTTAGAAATAGCTGAGCGAGAATGCCCCAATGAAACTAACAATACTTGATGGTTATTTGATAAGAACAGAGAATAATATAAAACCGTTCAATTATTTCCCCAAATTATCTAAGAGGAAAGAAATTAGATGCCAAAAATATCAGATTAATACTTTTAAAAGCTCATGATTGCCAGAAGGAAAATCTTCTTTTCAGGTAATTATAAGACAATTCATATACTTGGGTCTCTTTTCTTGTTACTGACTCTCAGAATTCAGCTCTGCATTAACCCCGGACCACTGTGAAGAGATTGCATAATTAGAAAAATATATTTTTCAAAATTCTCCCTTGCTTGATTAATCCTTACTGTCTTGTGTAGGTGGTTCACCTAGAAGGCTGACAAATTAACAGGATATATTCTACCCCTGGTTAGATTTAAAAGATTTTGGGTCTTCATAATTTTGGAGATTTGACTTTTATCTCATTTGATATAAGACGAAGATCTGTTTCTGACAATGGTATTATTAAGATTACTCACAGAGGTGACAAGGTAAGAAAAAAATGAAGTGAAGGCACTGTCAAGGAAAAAAAAAACCTAATGTTCTTCCAATAATTTAGCAGTAATGCGACTTCAGCACAGCCAATTGATCTGAAGACGGGATGCAAGGCTGACAGGTAATAATGATGCCTGGCAAAATATGGCCGTAGGTAGCCTTTCAGTTTTTACTCCCATTAAAGAGGAGAGGAGTTCTGCAGATTGCCTGAAAGCCTTCCTTCCCAGGAGTAGGGGATTTTTCTTTTAAGAAATGTTTTCCAGTTCAAAGAAGCTGTCTTGACCCAAGCTAACCTTAGAAATTAGGTTGCTGGACACAGTGGCAAGGCTAGGGCAAGGGGCTTACAGCCAGGTACAGGTGACGTGGGACTACTTAGCAATGGTGCACACTGATCTCTGCAAAACAGCCGCAAGTCTCTACTTCATGTGTTCCTCTGGGGAACCCATTCCCTGAACCAAGCTGATGACTCTGAAGTTTCTGGGACTTTGAGGACCACCTATATTCAAAATGTAGACAGTTCAGTTCATTGACAAGACAGGGTCAGGTTGTAAAAACAAGAGAATCTTAGCCGTAGCTCTTCTGGAATTTTCTAAGGGTAAAATGTGCCCTCTACCCAAGGCATCCTTGCTATCCAATTAACAACTGAGATGAGACGGGACACATAGGTTCAATGTCAGCTTGTTTGTGACTCTCATAATTCCTTGTTAATTTTCACCATAAACCCCAGCTATATTCCGTTAACTGAGTTTTATGACTGACCTGAGTCGGGGGACCTTGAATGGGGTGCTCACTATCTAATTAACAGCTAAGATGAAATGGGACACCCAAGTCTAATATAGGCTCCTGTACGGCTGTCTCATAATTTCTTGTTAACTTCCACCATAAACTCTACTTATATTACGGTAGGTAACTGAGTTTTATGATTGATTTGAGTCAAACTGCATTGTCTTAGAATTCCTACTCTGCCAATAATTCTGTGTGGCCTTGATTTTCTCATCTGTAAAATGGAGGGGTTAGGTTAAGAGGTCGCTAAGGACTCCCTCAGCTCCAAAAAACTGAATTTCAAAATTTTTTGTTTGTTTGCTCTTTTAACTATTGAATGTTCAAGAAAGAACGAACAAGAAAGAACCTTAGTTAGGAGTTACCTGTTCTAACACCCCAGCTGACACCCACTGATGGTCCCCCCCCTCGCCCCCCCTGCTGACAGATTGGTCATTCAGTCACAGTCTGAGTACTTCCTGTGATGGAAACTCAATTGTTCTCCGTTCTGTAAAAATCAATTTACAGAATTATTCAGCTGCTTCTTGAGTTAAAATGGATTTTCACTATTCATTTTCCAGTTACTGAAAGACATCCTGTCAGGGCCTTAGTATATCAATGCTGATCTTTGAAGTACATATCGTTTGGGTCAACAATTTAACAATTTAATATCCTCTAAATCTAAGCCCTTCCCCTTAGAAAAGGACAGGAAACGATCCCTATGGTCAGTGCTACATGAGGCAAACATTTTAGGTTAGAATCCTCTATCTAAGCATCTTCCAATTTATACAGTCTGTTCTATTTCAAAAGCCACCCCTTCCCACCACCAGCTATTATCAGAAACTCTATTATTGGACGCTTCCCTCTCTTATTCACCTCAACCATCATAGGAGAAAAGAGAGTTGAAAGACTGCATTCAAATCTCTGATATTTACTACCCCTTGGGCCTACCTTCCACACCCAAGTAATGGGAAAGAAGTTAAGGAAAAAGGCATTTATTCAAAAATTCAAAACTACTCCTCTGCTGATGTCTCACACTGGACTTCCCTCAGATCCTGGAACATCCAACCCCTTCTTCGGCATTCTCACACTGGAATACCAAGTCCAAAGGTGAATTTTCTGGGGTCACCATTTTGTGAAAAGGCCAAGGCCAACCAACCTTCATTCCCTTCTCAGTCTGTGCTTGACTATTCAAGCATAAAAACTATGCCCTGGGTTTAAGCATTTCCATCTCCATATTCTACTTTATCTCATTAGAATAGAAGCTCCTGGAGGTTAGAATCTTTCTTTCTTCTGACTTGCACTAGTATCTCCAGCCGTATGCTGTATCTAGCACATAAGAACTTCTCTCCCCTTCCTCCGTCTTCCTCTTTCTTTCCTTTCCTTCCCCTTCTTCTTTTCCTCAACTTTCCTCCCCCTTCTTCTTTTCCTCAACTTTCCTCCCCTTCTTCTTTTCCTCAACTTTCCTCCCCCTTCTTCTTTTCCTCAACTTTCCTCCCTTCTCTCCCCTTGCATTCATTCCTCTCTATGCCCCTCTCTCCCTTCCTTTCCAAAACAACCCTATTAGATAGTATAAGGTTAACTCAAGTATTATTTTAACTACTTGCCTGAGAGTTGGGCCTTGAGACACCAAATCTGGTACTGTTTCCACTACAATATGGAAGACACAGAAAAATACTATTTGACATAGGAAACAGCAGGTACCAAGAAAAACAGACTCAGGCTCAGGGTACCGGGCCCTTGTGAGAAGGGGTTGCTTCTTTTTTGTCTATGTCCCCAGATCTTGGGACAGTTCCTGACACATAGGAGGTACTTAATTAGGCTTACTGACTGACTATTCATTGTCCTGGCATACCTACCATCGATTCTCCTGGAAAATATTTACAGAAGATGGAATATCATTTCCCCTCCTTGGCAAAGAGGTGGGGGGCTATAGGTACCTAATGTTACATATGCTATCAGACATCAATGTCCTATTCCTTGGTTTTGCTTGACAACTTTTCTTTGCGAAAACGGCAAGTTTTATGGAGGAAGGGGAAGGGATATTTGGAAAACAAAAGACATCAGTAATATTTTTTTGTTGCTTTTTTTGGAGAGGGGAGGGCAAGGTAATTGGGGTTAAGTGACTTGCCCAAGGTCACATGGCTAATTAAGTGGTAAATGTCTGAGGCTGCATTTCAACTCAGGTCCCCCTGACTCCAGGGCTGCTGCTCTGGTCACTGCACCACGTAGCTGCCCCCAACAAAATTTTAAAAGAGAAAAGAAAGTATGTCTAGACATAAATTTTTGATAATTGGAGTTTACCCACCATTTAAGAAGACAATGACTTTGATGGTTGTTTTTTTTTCTCTTTTTCTGTAAGGGCCTCCAGTAAATCGATCAATTCTTCCCTTCAATCCCTCACTCTACCCCAGTGCTCTAATCACTGTACCACCTAGCTGCCCTCTGAAGGGACAGGCTTTAGGTAGTGGTCTCATATCCCTTTGCCAAGTTAACCAGCTTAGAATGAGCCTGCAGTCATGATGGAAATAGCATTAGCTTTGAGCTCACTAAACCTGGGCAGCTAGGTGGTGCAGAGGACAAAGTGCTGGACTTGGAACCAGAAAGACTCATCTTCATGAGTTCAAATCCAGCCTCAGGCATTTACTAGCTGTGTGACCTGGGCAAGTCACTTGACCCTATTTGCCTCAGTTCCTCATCTGTAAAATGAGCTGGAGAGAGAAATGGCAACTGACTCTATTAACTCTGGCAAGATAATCCCAAATGGTTCATGGACTGAAAAACGATTTCACAACAAAAAGCTGGGCTAAATTTATTTAGCATCAATATACTACTGTCCCCGACCCATGATGTACAGCAGGGATGTCAAACAGAAATGGGGGCCGCTAAGCCACACAAAAGGATCTCTGTGAGCCACTAACTTAGGAAATCACATATTAACATGATCTATGCTCTCGTGTATTTTTATTTATTTTATTAAATATTTTCATTATGTATCTTAAACTGGTTTCCATGTTTAACATCTCTGATGTAGTTTACTCCCTAGGAAAACATATGTGTGCTATTTTCTATTATAAAGAAATATTTTAAATAATGTTTATATTTATATGTATGTATGTGTGTATGTTTATATTAAACAAGGCTCCCACTAACTCTGGACATGGAGGAAGCACCTAGACCACAATGGCCCTGGTCTTTCTCTGCTTGAACTTCAAGCGAAAAATTCAACAGATCAGGATCAAAAGACATCAACGCCATCAGAAAAGAAAGCAGGCAAGCAAAAGAAGACTAGATACTCTCAGAAACCCTTCACATAGCAATTTTCCTTACTAACAGGGCTGCAGTCATTTGGAACATGAATCCTCATCTATTCACGGCAAGCAGCAACTGACAGGTTCTGGACCAGGTAGTTAGAAAGATGGCAGAAACCCAGCTGATGTTTCATCCAGTGCAGTGAAGACACCACTCCAAAGCAAAAGCAGATCTGAGAGTGCAAAGGGATTTTCAAGGCTCAGGTCATCCAGAGGGAGGTCTGCTAAGGCATGTCCTTGACTTGATGTCTTCCAAAGCTCACTTGTTCACCATCCAGCAGTTCTAACACCCTGTCTCCTGGCTCAGTGGAGAAAAATCAAACTGGTAATCAACTGCTTCTCTGCTTAGGTCAATCTTTCTTCTGTGCCCCAAATGGAACAGTTTAGAAACTCTATGCCACATCCCTCTCTCCCCACCAACTCATTCATGTCAATCCTAAAGCCAGAGAAACAAACCCTGAACATTGACAGGCTGTCATCCACCCTCCTCTCAATGTCTCCAAGACCTTCAGGACAGGAGTTCTCAACCTAGGGACCATGAACTTGATTTTTTAAAACAGTCTAATATTTAAAATATACATTCCAATATAACTGGTCTCCTTTGTAGTCCTACATATTTGATTCAATGAATCTCAAAATATTATTCCAAGAAGGGGTTTATAGGCTTCTTACAGCTGTGGAAAAAAGCAAAGCTTTGGAAGTAAGTAACATATCGCGAATTGACTACGTATTCTTCTCTTTTTTCTGCCAGAGAAAGGTGAGAGAAGGATGAAACACAACCACCACAGCACTATTACATAGCATGTTCAAGTTGACAAAGCATTTTCCCCTAACAACACTTCTGAAGTAGATAGTGGTGTAAACATTACCAACCCTATTTTATAGGGAAAGAAGCTAAAACTCAAATACATGACTAGCCCAAAATCACTCAGATAATAACTGCTAAAACGGGAGAAGAAATAGGGGGAAAGTTATCAGACAGAACAATATGGACTAAGGAGCCAGGAAGAGTGTATAGATGAACCATATTGGCTAAGGTCAACGATATCTATCAATTAGAAAGAAGGAAGGGCCTATGAAGGGCCAGGTGCTGGGGATACAAGGGCAAAACTGAAAGTCTCTGGCCTCAAAGAATATAAAGGACTAGCATGATTTGGAACAGATGCATCAAACCCAGCCCATCAGCCAGCAAAATTCCATCAGATTAAAATAGAATTGGGCCATGTTTAACAAAATAAAAAAATACGACACAGCATAATGTTAATATGTGGCTTTCTAAGTCAACCCGTGGCCAGCAGGGATGTGTTTCTATCTGAGTTTGACACCACTAGAGGAGAGGCCTGGACATGTGAGTCAGGTTCAAATCCCACCAGGGATACTTGCTACCTATGTGACTATAGGTGAGTCATGAGCCTTTCTAAGCCTCAAATCTCAGTTAATATCGCCTGCAGTACTTGCCAAATGGGGTTTTTGTTTTGTTTGTTTTGGGGGGCAGGGAGAATTTGTTAAAGGAGATGATGTACATGAAATGCTTGGTAAACTTTAAAGTGCCTCTGTAAATGTCAGTAATCATGAAGGTGCTGCTGGGGCTGAACGAACCCAATAAATGACACACATAAATGCCTGAATAAAGTATGAGACGTTTTAAGGGACTGACTGCCCAACTGAGTCCTAGTTATCTACTCTCTTCCAAATTACCTAAACGACACCCTTCTCTTAGGAGTGGAAAGGACTGAAAATATATGGTATTTTGCAATCCTCCTCTAGATGCAAAGAGGCTTAAAAACAAACAAACCAAACCAAAACATAACAACAACAAAAACAAACAAAAAAAAACAGGAGGAATTTGGAGAAACACTTGATGAACTGTATCAACTGATACAGAAGAACAATATGCCTGAGAACGTCCATGAAAAATATCACTAAGAGGAAACCAAGCTGAAATGAATGAAATAAAAAATGGATCCCAGAGAACAGATAGTGGAACATATCATTCTCCTTCTAGCAGAGAGGTGAGGGACTGTGGGGGCAGAATGGTGTCTACCTTGTTGGATGAGGTCACTATATTGGGTTGTTTTCTGTTTAACTGTTTTCTCTTTGGTACAAGGGAATTCTAGGAGATAAGAACAGAAAACAGGAATAAACATATCCAAAAATGATGTAAAAACAAAGGTATCAATGAAACTTATGGGGAGAAAAAAGTATTTCCCCATTTCAAACCCCTTGATTTCTCCAAAACTATAGGAAACTTGACAAGATAAACCAGTATCCCTCCGTTCACATTCACTGTTATTTACAAATACCCCTTAAAACCTGAACCTGAAATAGGTTTTGTCAGCAAAAGAACTCTCCAACAGAGTTCATGCAGTTCTTTTTTTTACCGCAGGCTTGTTTAAGAGTGATAGCTTACTCTTCATGTTGACTCTTACTAAGACTCAAAATCTTAGGGAGGGGCAACAGAAGGGAGAAGTTTAGGGAAAAAAAATGAACATGGACCAAACCAACCATGGCAGAATCCATTAAAAATAATTTCCCTTAAGTCTTTATCTTATTTTAATTGATAAGCACTTACTGAGTATATTTTGTCAACGTTACTAACTTTTAATTTTCAAACAAATAAGGCAAGTTTGCTTTTTCTTTTTTAAAATACAGAACAAGTTAAGCTCATCTCTTTTCTAATTCTTTTGCACTTGGTACCTGTGGTAATTGCTGGTTGGCCATAATCCGTGTGCCAAGAACAGGGCTGGTCAATCAATCAATCAATATTTATTAATTACGTGCCAGCACTATGCTAAGTGCTGGGGATCTAAAAAGAGGCAAAAGACAGTCTCTGCCCTCAAGGAGCTTACGATCTAATGGGGGGAGATAACATGCAAACAAATATATACAGAGCAAGCTATATTACAGTGAAATGATCCTGGTTCTGAGGGATTTTACCATAAAAGGAAACTGACGTTCAGGAAAGTTTGGGTGACATGTCCATAGTCACATGGGCAATAAGTAGAAGGGCTGACATTTGAACCCAGTACTCATTAAACTAAACTGCCTCTACGAGGCCAACCTCTATTAATGACAATAATGATAATAATTATTATTTTAACTGCCATTTGTAAAGTGGTTCAAAGGTTGCCATACACATCTCACCCATCACATCTCATTGACCCTGTAGCAGCAAGCACCCCAAGCGCGTCCTCAGGGTTTGCTGCCCATACAGGTTCTTGGATCTGCTTTGTTAAAGGAAAGCAACTCAAAATGGGTTAACAAGCTTACTTTAATCAGTCAGACATATATCGTTTACCTTATTCAGGGGAAAAAGGTCAGCACCCCAACTTCAAAATATACAGACAGAATTATCAAGACAGAAACAGATCAAGTAGACAGCTTTCCAAACTGTCCAACCATTACATCCATACCCAGTCAACATCTGGGTTTCCACATCTGGGTTTTTCAAAGCTGGGGGACTCTCAACAACAGCTTCCCAGAATTCAGATCAAATCACAGACCACTTCTCAAAGTGAGTCCCAAAACAAAGCTACACATCAGGGCTTATATAGCCTTCTCCTGGCTCAGAGAATGTAACAACCTTATTGACTCACTAGCCAATAGAGAAGTATCTACTGAAAAACAAGCCTCCCTCCCCAGGCTTCAGGTGCATTTCAGCCTAGGGGCAGGGAAGATCTTCCAAATTTGCATTCCCATTACAGACCCCAACAACAACCCTGTGAAATTCTCAAGGTATTATTATCAGACCAAATTTACAGATGAGGAAAATAAGGCCCTGAGAGGCTGAGACTTGCCCAAGGTTACGTGCTGAGGTAAGATCTGAACTCTGATTTGGGGGGCAGGTGGCCCTTTCCAAAGGTTTATCCACTACAACAAGCTGTTGTTTTTGTTGCTGTTCAGTCATTTTTCATTCGTTATCCAACTTTTCATGACCCCATTTGGGGTTTTCTTGGCAAAAACACTGTTGTGATTTGCCACTTCCTTCTCCCTTTCATTTTACAGATGAGGAAATTGAGGCCAACAGGGTCAAATGACTTGCCCAGGGTCACACATCTAGTAGGTGTCTGAAGCCAGATTTGAACTCGTGAAGAGGAATCTTCCTGACTCCAGGCTCAGAACTCTATGTAACACACCACCTAGCTGCCCACTTAAAACAAGTAACCTCTCACAATAAGTCTAATATCCTACATTTACTGAAAAATTAAAACGAGGAAAAATGGTCAGAAGAGCTCCAATTTTGCTCTAGTCACCCAAATTCAAAATTAATGGCATCTTGAACAAAGTCCTTTAATTGCAGAATTTAAAAATTCATGCTCAATTATCATATTCAATATTTTAAGCTCACTGTGGTATCTATCATTTTGGGTAGGAAGGAGCAGTGAGAAATAGTTTATGCCTCTACTAATTGGGAGGTACAGTCACCAGAATGGATGAGGATGAAAATAAATGTATCCACAGGCCTACACCAGCTTTCTGCCCTCAGGATCGAGATGACACCACGCTGGGCACATAGCCCGTGCAATAAAATACTTTACTGGTTTAAAAGGGATTTCCAAAGTCACTGGTTTAAAAGGGATTTCCAAAGTCTTTCTACTTCAGAACAATTTTCCCTCCTCAACAAATATCTTCTGACCACTTGGAAGGGGGGTATGGTGCAAAACAGCACTGGTTTGTACATCAGGGAACCGCTCTGAATTTGGGGGCAGAGACCCTGCCTTCGCATTCCTGCTCCTTACTACCTGTGTGACCTCAGCCAAGCCACAATATCTCAGGGGTTAAGTCTGCTCGGTGGGTTGGACTGAATGACCTGTAAGTTCCATCCAGCCCTGCCTCCCATGATCCTAAAAAGTATTCCTTTCTCTTAAAGAGCTCATAGCCATAGAACATGTGCATAACAAGTTAAATGTCAATTATCAACTGGGCACAGGCTGGGTGAGGGGCATTCTAACGAAAGAGAGTGAAAGAGAGAGGAAGAGACAAGGGTAGAGGAAAGAGAGGGGGAGGGAAAGAAGGGGGAGAGAGAGAAAAGGGGAAAGGAAAAAGAAGGGGAGGGGGAAAAAAGAAAGGGGGAGAGAAAACAGGGAAAGGAAGTAGCAAGAAAAGAAGAGAAGGGAAAGGGAGAGAAGAGAGAGGAAAAGAGGATAGGGAAAAGAGAAGACAGGTGAGAGTAGGGAAAGGAGGGGAAGCGAGGAAGGAGAAAGAGAGAGGGGAGAGGAGAAAGAAAAGGGAAAACAAGAGAGGGGTAAGAAAGGAAGAGAGGGATAGGAAGGAAAGAGAGGGAGAGAAAGAGAGGGGAGGGGAGAGAAGAGAGAAGAAGGAAAGGAGGGAGAGAGGACAGAATGGGAAAAGAAAAGGAACAATAGGGCAGAGAAAGGGGAAGACAAAGAGGTGAGAAGAGGAAGATGGTGAGAAGGAAAGGGTGAGGAAGAAACTGAGGAAGAGGGAAGGGAGAGTGGAAGGACACAGTCACAGGCTTCCCTGGCTTCCTTCAAGTCCCAGGTAAAGTCTCACTTTCTGCAAAAAGCTTCTCCCAGTTTTTCTCAATCTCAGTGCCTTCTCCCTGAGAATATCTCCAATTTACCCTGTACGTATCTCGTCTCTACGTAGCTGCTCTCATGTTGTCTCCCCAATCAGACCGCGAGCTCCCTGACAGCAGGGACCATCTTTTCCTTTCTTTATATCCTCAGTGCAGCACACAGTGGGCACTCAATAAATGCTTGCTGACAATCACATATTTGATGTTCTCCAATGCTGAGGCATCACAGGAGAGGAAGAGCTTAAGCTGAGGGACAGTCAGGAGACCGACCAACACGGCAGGCACAGCAAAGCTGATTGTGGTTCAACGTGAACAGAGCTTGAGGCTTAAAGCCCATCTCCCTAATACTGTCCTCACTGGTAGAGATCAGCCCCTCAATGCTCCATACTGATGGGAGCTATCAAGAGTCTGGGAGAGAGAGATGCTGGTTTTCTGACTTTGAAAGAGAAGGCATGAGACTATTCAGGTTCCTAAAGAGAGAGAAGAAAACAACACATAAAGGAACTGGTCACTCCATCACATCCCTGTCCTCCAGCTACACTTGAGGCTTCTCCCTCTGGCTGAAATATGGGACTCTTCCACCTGGCTGGACTGAGATAACTTGTCCCCAATGGGAGAGACTAAGATGTCTCATTTGTATGCTTTCTCTGATTACTATTTACAATCAGCTTGGATAAATGGGTTTGTTTGTGATTTACTATATATGTTCTTTGTTGAACTGCCACTGGTGGGAAGGGAAGCAAGCCTTGAATGTATAGCGTTGGGCACTCCTTGCTAGTTAAGAGGAGAGTGGTCAGGAATACAGCTCACTTAAAAATGATCTCCCTTGGGGCGGCCAGGTGGCTCAATGAGTAAGAGCACCGGCCCCAGTGTGGGGATGACCTGGGGATCAAATCCGGGCTCTGATACTTAGCACCACACCCAGAAATAACTGTCCGTGTAACCTTGAGCAAGTTACTTAACCCTGATTGCTTAAAAAAAAAAAAAAAAAGATCTCCCTCATAATAACCATATTCAGGTGGGATTGATAGAAAAAATCCTGGCTGAGTGCCTTTCTCTGAAGAGCATCTTGTCTCTGACACCAATCTTCTACTTTCCTTCTGGTAGGAACTAAAGTCTCCCTTGGAGAAGAGTGGTCAGAGGAGAATGTAGACATACCTATTCATGGCTCCTTGTGAGCCACATCTAAGAGACCCACGTGGACACACAGAGCACACACACCTTTTACACAAGAAAGAACTGTATTAGGATAGGCTAAAAATGAAACCAATTGCTTCATGAGGAAGACAGCCCCCTGCTGTTGGAGAAGTTAAAAAAGCTAAATTATCTTCTCTTAGGGATGCTATAGAGGTATGGGGTATGGGAAAATTTGAGTTAGATGACCTTTCCTTCAAGATGCCTTCCAGCTCTCAGATTCTTACACTCTATTAGTCAGACCCTATCTGGAGTTTTGTAACTGGGCAATGTCTTTGAGAAAGGACGCCAACAAAACAGAATTTTACCTACAGCAGGGTGACCAGAGTGTGGAGGCCATACAAAGACTAGCTGATGGAACCAGGGTTGCTAAGTATAAAAAAGGTCCACAAAGGACACAACATTTGTCTTTAAGTATCTAAAAAGAGATTAAACTTCTTCTGCTTGGCCCCAAAGTAGGAGCAAATGGATTAGAGATGCAGACAGGCAGATTTGGATACTTGTAAGGAAAATGTTCTAATAACTAGCACAAGGGTTCTTAACCTTTTTTGTGCCATGGATTCCTCTGGCAGTCTGGTGAAATCTATGGACCAACCCCTTTTCAGAATATGATCTTAAATACAGAAAATAAAATACACAGGGTTGCAAAAGGAACCAATTATATTGAAATGTAGTTATCAAAAAGAGTTGTTTTTAAAGGAACAACAAGCTCACGGACCCTTGGTTAAGAGATATTAGAGCTTTTGGGGCAGTGAACTCTTCATCCATGGAGGTCTCTAAGAGGACAAGGATGGGGTAGAGTACATTCCTGGGGATGACCGGAGGTCCTTTCCAATACTGAGGTTCTGAACTAACTACTTAGAAAAGACAGACAGAATGACAGAGATAGAGTTAAGGGTCCCCCTGAATCTATCTTCTTGAGTTGCTGTGTTTTCCAGAAATACTGGAGGACCTAGAGTATGCAGAGACCCTAAATGTGTCAGAGATGAAGCCTCCCCTCTGAGCTGACATAATTTGCTGTTTGCACCCCAAAAGGGGACTCTCTATGTATCCTTGAGAGTCAAGACAGGCACCAATCAGTCTGCACCAAACTAAGAAACTGTGTGTGTGTGTGTATGTGTGTGCGCGCGTGTGCATGTGCATGCAGTTGGGACCCTCGTAGATAAGCAGATCATCCTATCTTCATGGTCTAGCAGTTCCCAAGGGAATAAGAATGCAGCTTTTGCCATCACCTTCCTCCTTCCCTTCAGGAGGGGATTAATCAATCCTTTCCCTCTCCCCTATCACTTCCCTATAACTTAAATACCAAGACTTTGCCTGCACTGCTGGGCTCCTTGGTATGAGGAATTCCCACATGCATGTGCCTTTCTCTGGCAAGAAATCCAATTGCAATGTATGCCTTATGAACTTGTGGGAAGAGAAGATACGTTTACATCCCTTTTAGCACTAAACAGATCTTGAGAAGTCTGAAAGGTTCAGCTGATGAGATGTGACTCATTCTCATCAATACAACCCCTGGCTGTCACCACCAAACACCGTTTACAACTCTATGGCTCTGGCTTCCCCCAACATTCTCTGGACTCCTTATAATTTAACAACTCTTTGTTTGAGAAACAATATCTGCTCAGATTTGAAAAACCACTATCCCAACGCTAATAATTAGATTGTTTAATTAAAAAAAAAAAACAAAAACAAAAATGACTCACAGGGTTGAGATGGATCTTGAAAATCATCTACTGTCCCACCAGCCCCATTCTGCAAAGAAGGTAAAGTTTTATTGCTTCTAAATGTGTCTGTGTGTCGAGTTGCCCAAGGTCATATGGCTAGTCAGTGGCAGAGAAGAGACTGGAACCCAGGTTTCTCAGCTCCCAAATCAGGCCTCTTTTTACTTAAATTTTTCAAATGCTATCAGAAAAAATATACATACAGCTTACATTCACATAATATTTTAGTCTAGACTTAGGATTTCATTAGTGTAGAAAATTCCCTCTAACAGTCCACACTGGCAACTATTCTGCTCCTAGAATGCTGCTTAGGGGCACTGCTTTAATATTTACTTACAGGGGGCGGCCAGGTAGCACAGCGAGTAAGAGCACCGGCTCCAGTGTCAGGATGACCTGGGGATCAAATCCGGGCTCAGATGCTCAGCACCACACCCAGAAATAACTGGCCATGTAACCTTGAGCAAGTTACTTAACCCCAACTGCTTTAAAAAAAAAAAATTTACTTACAAAATACTCACAGACTTCAAACAGAAGAAACCTTAATGTGGCCTCATGCAACCTTCTCATTTTATAAATAAGGAAGAAAAGGAGCCAAGAGAGGCAAAACAACCCACCCAATGTCATACAGGTCAGTAAAATGATGAGTCAGGATTTCATAGACCTTAACAGGATCACAGCTGGAGCTCAGAAGCTGAATCACGATTTGAACCAGGTCCTACACCTCCAAATCCCCTTGACTCTCCCCTTGACACCATGATGGCACCCTGGGAAGCAGGGAACACAAGTATTTCCAGTCTCTTTTACAAATGAACCTGAGAAGTGACTTTCCTAAGGTCACACAACTAGTAAAATTGTACAGTTGGGATATGAATGCTGGGCTGACTCCAAGTCCAACACTTTTTTTTTTTTTAAAGCAATCGGGGTTAAGTAACTTGCTCCAGGTTACATGGCCAGTCATTTCTGGATGTGGTGCTGAGTGTCTGAGCCCAGGATTCGGTCTCCAGGTCATCCCAACACTGGTGCCGGTGCTCTTACTTGCTGAGCCACCTGACCACCCCTAAAGTCCAACACTTCTGGTACTGTCTAACAAGGGTTCTTAACTTTTTCCACTCCCAACCTTTCAGTGCTTGCTTCTTAAACTGGGTGTTGTGACCCCATATGGGGTTGGCTAAACCAAATGTGATTTTGGTGGTATTGTTTTTGGAGGGTGCAGATTATAGTAACAGCTTATTAACAAACATTCACATTCAAATTTATACCAGAAGCCTACAGGGATGTCAAAGCAAAGAATGATTTATTGGTATAAATCCAGAAATTAGCAACAAATAAATTTTGGTTTTTATATCTGAGTTAAATAATGCCTCAGAATTCCACTTTAAAATCATACATAAATCAATCCTGTAAACTAGAGATCGTCCAGAAAAACAAACAACCCCCCCCCCTCATAATAAAGTTAAACCTCACTAATTCAGCCTGATGATGGGGGAAGGCCAGCCTGGGTTAGTATAATATTTTACAGACTATTTTAAAGAATTGCAGTCTCATTATTTTCAAAACCTGGATAAGAATCCCAACTGCTAACAAAGTATTTCCAAGC
The DNA here is from genome assembly GCF_028583685.1 of Petaurus breviceps papuanus. Lineage (NCBI taxonomy): Eukaryota > Metazoa > Chordata > Mammalia > Diprotodontia > Petauridae > Petaurus > Petaurus breviceps. The sequence goes on along the minus strand of NW_027185655.1, from coordinate 56,673,096 downwards.
AGAAATCTCATCATCCTTAATGGATATTTTGCAAATGGATATTTATAATTAGCAGCATTCATTTGCATATCAACAATTAATGTTCTAAAGTACTTAAAACAAAATCATTGAATGTGCTCCCAAAGTCTTATTTGGATTATTAATTTCTTAGCAAACCCTTTCATCAGGGGCAATGCAGAGATAAACGTTAGATAAGCCAGGGTACAAATGTGGAGTATGTTACTTGAAATTGGCACTTTCTGACAATTAACAGTAAAAAGAAGGTTAAACCTAGGCAAGATGCATGAGGTCAACTCCTGGCTCCGTTACTAACAGTATGGCATTGGGTCAGTCACTTAACTTGTCTGGGACTCAAGTTTCCTCATCTATAATATAAAGAGTAGACTCAATGACCTCTAAGGTCTTTTCCAGTTTGAATTTTATGCTCTGATAAATCTCCAAGAGATGCAAATACTATCAAATCCCCTCATCCTTGTAGAAGCAGCATTTCTGCTGTATTTTCTGTTATCTCAGGCTCTCTGAAGACAGCCCTTCAGCTGGGCATCCTAGGAGTCTGAGAAAACAGTTCTAGTATCTTTGACCTGCTTCTCATTTTACAGTCACGTTCTCTAGCAGGTCCCCAATAATTCAACTCTTGTAATCACAGATTAAAACACACATACTCCCATCAAAACAAATTAGCCAAAAAAAAAAATCATTACTTAAATGATCTTTTCTCGAGACTGTTTACAAACTGTTATGTGTTCAGGCAAACCCACTTCCTTAGAAAGCCAGAGAGGGATGGTTATGAATGTCTGCATCCACAGGCGGCCTTTATTTATCTATAAACAAACTTGATGATCTCATTCTCCCACCTCTAATATTTATAGGTGATCTGCTGGATTTATTTTCTGTAAAAATCCCTCAAAGGTTTTCCCCGTCAGATACACTAGTTGTTTTGTGCAAAAATCTCTAATTAGGCTGGCTGTCAGCCTGGGCTCTTCCGAGATTACCCTGCAGATGGAGAATGAAGGGAACCAGGCAGCCCGTGCAAAGACACAATATGTTAAAACAAGCATTTTGCTTGTACTTTAAGCTCTAATTGAAATTTAAATTCTGTAGTAAAAAAAGACACAGTAAATCATCAAATCTATGGATCAGCCTCACAAAACCAGAGGGCATTCCATTTCAACTGACTGCAAGAACAAATTTGATCTTAATTACTAGGAAGCTCTTACAAGTTGTGAAGGAAGTCACAGCTTAAAGAGGATCAGCCTCCTAACTTCTTGATAAATTAGTTTCTCCAGACTAACCTTTTGGATGCCAAAGAAATATATCACACACATGGCAGTGAGGAAAATGTCAGTGTTCAAAGAGGGGTGAAGTAAATGGCTAGGTAATCACTAAAATGACATGTATGCCTGCTTAACAATATGCTAAATCTGGGAAATAAAGATTAAAATTTAAATATAAAATTTGAACAACCACTGCCACACACTGGCAGCATTTTAAAATTGTGTTTTCCCTGTATCTTAATACAAAATTTTAAGGTTTCTTAGCATTTTCCTAGTTCAGGTTTCTTTTTTTCGAGGTCCTTCTTTAGAAACAAGAGAACTCTCCAAATTGATCCTGGGATCTTTTCTCCCACCCACTTCATTCAAAGATGCCACCATTCCCTAATAGGGACATGAGGATTGTCAATTCCATGGTGACAGGATAGAGTCAAAGGGATGGTGACATTGGAGAAAAAGGACGAGCTAACGGGCCCCCTTTTACAGTCAACTACTTCTACAGGCCATCAGAAATGAGCCCCATGGCCTAATGAGTCTGAGAAGCATCTATTTCAATGTACCCAAGTGTGACAAGAGTCACTCCTGATCCTGGAAGAAGTTCCTTTTTTCCCTTTTCCTTAGGTGGGTCAGGAAACTGCAAGCTCATCTCATCCCACTGGGGGAGAAAATCCCAAGGAAATGGCAGTGATTTTTCTTTTTATTTGCTATATTAGTTCTTATCTGTGCTTTATTGAATCTTTATTTTGGTGGCATGTGTTTTCATCAAATCTTTCCTTTAATAGGTTTTCCACTGAGGATAAAGAAATCAGAAAGAGAAAAGAGTGCCTACCTTTTTCATAAGGGAAGAGTCTGCAATTCAGTTTTTGGTCCAGCAACCTACCTTTCATCAATATAAACATTTGTATTGCTGCTTTTTTTGTGTGGTTTTTTTTTTTTGGACTTTTGGAGGGCAATTGGGGTTAAGTAACTTGCCCAAGGTTACATGGCTAGTATTTTTTGTGTGGGTGTTAAGTGTCTGAGGCTGGAACCGAACTCGGGTCCTCCTGACTCCAGGGCCAGCGCTTTACTCACGTGCACCACTTAGCCAACCCTATTAATGTTGTTTTAAACAATCTCCTTTAATGCTGGACATTTGGACCTGCTACTGATTTTGGGTGTTCTGAAAAGTATAGATGGGGAAGGAAGGAAAGGAAGAAGAGAAGGAAAGGAGGGAAAGCTGGAGAAAAAAGGAAGGGAGGAGAGGAAGGAAAGAGTGAGTAAGGAAAGGAGAATGGAGAGAGGGAGGGAGGGAAAAGAAAAAGGGAAGGGAGGAAATAAGCATTTTATTAAATGTCTACTCTGTGCTAGCATTGTGCTAAGTGCTTTACAAATATTATCTCATTTGATAAAAAAACAAAAAGGAGAAGGACCTATATGTACACAAATATAACAGTTCTTGTAGTGGTGGCAAGGAACTGAAATTGAGAGGATGTCCATCAACTGGGGAATGGCTGAACAAGTTGTTGTACATGACTGTAATGGAATACCATTGTGCTCTAAGAAATGATAAGTAGGATGCTCTCAGAAAAACATGGAAAGACTTACATGAACTGATGCAAAGCGAAATGAACAGAACCAGAAGACTGTATATAGTGACAGTAACAGTGTATGAATGACAGCTATTTTCAGCAATGCAATGATCCAAGACAGTTCTGAAGGACTCATGATGAAAAATGCTATCCATCTCCAGAAGAAAAAACTAATGGAGTCTGAATATAGATTGAAGCATACTTTTTCTTCACTTTATTTTTCTTGTTTTTTTTTAAACCTGCTTTCTTTCACAACATGACTAACATGATATGTTTCACATGACTGTACACATATAACCTTTATCAAATTGCTTGCCTTCTCAATGGGGGGGAAGAAGGGAGAGAATTTGGAACACACAAAAATTTTTAAAAACAAATGTTAAAAATTGTTTTTACATGTACTTGGGGAAAAAATATTAAATAATACCAACAAACAAACAAACCCAAATATCTCATTTGATAATGGGGAGTGAGATAGGGGAGAGGAAGACGCTTTATTGGCTAACAAGGTCTCAGAGAAAAAAATTCATAGTGAGGTCTTCACACCATCTAATGCTAGTGACATCACAATATTTTTCTATTCTTTCAGAGAAAGAAAGAGATAAAGTTGCTTAATTGGGCTAGGTTGATCTTCATTTTCATCAGAATTACAACCTGGCATACAGAAGAAAACACTGGCTTGGGATTCACAAGACCTTGGTTTATATTCTCTTTTTAAAACACCTGGCTTCCTTTGAAACTCAACTTAAGTACCACCTGCTCAATGACATCTTTCCTCATCTGTACTGTCCTCCCCCCAAGATGCAAATTGAATGAAGCCTTTCCTGATACCCTGTAATGGAAATGCAAATTTAAAGATCTTCCCTGCCCCTAGGCTAAAGTGCACCTGGAGCCTGGGGAGGGAGGCTTGTTTTTCAGTAGATACTTTTTGATTAGGCAGAGAGTCAATAAGGTTGTTACATTCTCTGAGCCAGGAGAAGGCTATATAAGCCTGATGTGTAGCTTTGTTTTGGGGCTCACTTTGAGAAGTGTTCTGTGATTTGATCAGATGGAACTCTGGGAAGCCATTGTTGAGAGTCCCCCAGCTTTGAAAAACCCAGATGTTGACTTGGTATGGATGTAATGGTTGGACAGTTTGGAAATCTGTCTACTTGATCTGTTTCTCTATCTTGATTAATTCTGTCTGTATACTCTTTAGTTCGGGGTGCTGACCTTTTCCCCCTGAACTAGGTAAACGATACATATTTGACTGATTAAAGTAAGCTTGTTAACCCATTTTGAGTTGCTTTCCTTTATCAAAGCAGATCCAAGAACCTGTGTTGGCAGTAAACCCTGGGGACGCTTGGGGTGCTTGCCGCTACATACCCTAACCCCTTACCCCCAAGTTGTGTATGCCTGATAGAGAGATAGATGTTAGACATGATACTTTTTTTTTAAGCATTTGGAGTTAAGTAACTTGCTCAAGGTTACACAGCCAGGTATTTCTGGGTATGGTGCCAAGTATCTGAGCCCGGATTTGATCCACAAGTCATCCCAACACTGGGGCCGGTGCTCTTATTCGCTGGGCCATCTGGCCGCCCCAACATGATACTTTCTTAAAGAAGAGTGTCAAAAGGCACTCATTGGTTGTGGTGAGTGATGAATGGCATCTGGATAAATCAAACTATGGCTTAACAGACATGAAATGATTAGTTACAGACCCAGCAGACATTTCAGAATCAGCTGTCCGTATATAGTCAGAACACTGACTGCTTAAAGAAAAGGTCAAGACAAATACCAACTTAAAACAAAGAGGAAAGGACTCTCTCATGAGGATGATTAAAGCCGCTCCAACCCAATCTGTTTAAATACACTATTTAATAAAAAAAAATGGACAAACACCGACTGATATTCCCGTCAAATGCCATTTCTTAGAGAAATTTATCTATTTCACAACCATCTAGACTAGTCTAGTAGGTCTGTGGACAGACTTCTAGAGGGCCATGAACTTTAATGAGAAAAAAACTACATTTGTGTTTTCAGTAATTTCTAACTGAAATTTTGCATTTTCTTCAATTATGGATATAGGCAATTATTATTATATGGAATCCATGGGCTTCCTCAGACTGCCAAAGGGGTCCATGACACACAAAAAAGGCTAAAACCCCTTGATTAAAAGAACTAAAAACTGCCTCAATCAGCAAATAATCTTGCTCACAGAAACTCAGAAGGGGCTTCAGAGATCATCGAGTCTAGGAGTCCTTATCCTTTTTTGTCATGGACTCTCTGATAATCTGGTGAAGTCGGTGGGACTCCTTTTCTGAATAGGGAAGGAAAGAAAAAAGCATTTATTAAGTACCTACTGTGTACCAGGCATTGTGCTAGAGCATTCTACAAATATTATTTCATTTGATCATTTCTTAAATGCAAAAAATGAAATAAGAATTAAAAAGAAAACTAATTGTGTGTGTTTAAGCGTATATATGTATGTGTGTAAATGTTCATGGACCCCAGGTTAAGAACCCCCAATTTAGTCCAACCCACATCTAAATTCGAATCCACTCCAAAACATTCCATCATCTAGCCTTTCCTCAAATACCTCCACTGATGGGGAACCTGCTACCAATGTGGAATGAGGAAACCATGCCATTTCCCAGCTCATAAATGTTCAGTGCTTTCCCATTCCCCCTAGAGTAAAACACAGATTCCTCAGTCCATAATTTTAAGCCCTCTATCGTCCTATTCCAAGTGATTTTCTGGGCTTATTTCATTCTACTTTCCTTCGTGAATGTTACGTTCTGACCAAAGCAGTTCCCTGGAACTCAATTTTCCATCTCTCACTTCCACACATTCCCTAATGCCTGGAATGCATTACTTTCTCATCACCACCAAGTGGAACCTTTGTCTTACACAGCCTCATTCATAAAGCTTTCCTTGACCGTCTCCCCTCCTTAGTTGTTAGTACATCCTTCTACAGCCTCCATTTATCTGATTTGTGTACTTGTGATGATGCTATAGACCCTCTTTCCCCAACCCACTCCCACCAACAGAACATAAATTCTTGAAGGCAAGGATTGTTTAGTATGCCATTGTATCTACTATGACTACCAACAGTGCTTTGCACATAATAAGCTCTTAATAAGCATCTGTTCTTTGCCTGACACCATTTTTATAATGGCTATTATCATTAGCTATGACAGGACCACCACATAGGGATGCAATCTGATGTATCACAAGAAAGCAGGAGAGATAACTCAAAATGATGGTAGTCCAGAAGAATGGTTAGGTCTGGGAAAAAAAACAAAAACTAGAGGAAATCTATATGGGAATCTGTATCATTTTCAAGGCTCTAGGGATCCATTGTCAAGCTATCTCAAAGAAGGAAAGATTCCATTAGAATGGAAAATTTTAATATTAGCAAGTGAGAAAAAAATAGAAACAACTCAGATTTCCATATAGCATTTATGGGTTTACAAAGTAGTTTCTTCACAAAAACTCTGCAAAGTATTACAAGCAATATCCTCCAAGTGAAGCTCGGAAAGGTCTAGGGACTATCTTATGGTCACATGACTAGTGAATGACCTGAAGAACCTATGATAATAGGTTCTGTAATCATGTGTCACAATCTTGCTTAATTTAAGGTAGGCAAGGAAGATGTCTTGTCTAAGGGACATTCAAGGCTGGATTTTGTTCTATAATCAAAAGATTTTTGAAAATCAAATAGTAGACCCAGTGGGATCCTATTCTCTTTCTTGTGACTGTAAAGGTATGGTCTCTAATAGATAACTTACTGCAGAAACCAACCCATTCACTTTTCAGGTTTTCATCAACAACATCCTTAATGCTTGCACAGACTACTTCCACGAAGCTATGTAGACAATATAGGCTCTTTAACAGTGGCAGTATATGAACCCAGGTTTCCTTGATTCTGAGTCTAACATCAATACAGCCAAATACTGAATGACCTCAAGTCTCTTCCAGTTTTAATTCTATGATCCCATAGAAGTAAAATTCCTGAGAGATAACAAATACTTGAAATAAAAATTACCTGATTTGTAGCACTGCACTCACCATTATTTAAAATTTTAACATATCTTTAAGTGTATCATGATGGAATACTAAGTGTTTTTTAAAAGCCATTTAATACACTCACACTTTTATAGTACATCAATGGCTAAAGAAAACTACAGATTCTAATGTCACTAGATAGAAACTGAATTATTAATAAGTGACAGGAAAGAGCTTTGAAAACCTAGAAGGGCTACGAAGATGTGTAAAAATGACAGTCAACCAGTGCCTCCAAACTCAACAACTAGGTAATAAAAAAACCCACCACAAAACACTAAAAAACTGCAGAGCCAGACAGATGCCTGTCTACTCTTTCTTCAGAAGAGAGCTCATAAGCATTGCTCACAAAGCATTTTATACACAAGTACAAAGGCAGCGTCTTAACATAGACAAAATCAGCTATTTCCCAGGTTGGGAAGGTGTCAGCATTCAGGTGACTGGAAGACCATTAATGGGATACAAAGCTTTTAGCTTCTGGGTGACTGCTACCAGTCTGCCCCAGGCTCAGTGATTGAAGAAGGCAGAGGGTCCCACCGGTAGAGTTACTTGGTAACCAATGGAAAATAAGCAGGTGGACAGGTGCCCGTAACATACAATCTCCTTTCTATTTGGTAACAATTCCTATTTGACTGCCACTGGCATGCCAGAAGCCCAAGAGGGAATCAGGCCTGAGGTTTTCTCACCATCCCAAAGAATTCCAAATCAGGGCTCAGGTACAGGAATGAATAAACTACCTCCAGGCAAGATCCTATCTACTTGGTAAATAATGACTTTGGTCTCCACATATTTAGACCCAGAATTTTTAAAGTGACCTTTTAATTTCTAAAATGTACAGATGGCACGTCTATGTTACATACAGTTTGGGTGGGTACACTCCCACCATTAATCTCTTCCCTCCCTGTTTCCTACTGACAATAACTTTAAAAAAAATGCAAATTAACACAACATCTTTACTCAATTTTTAACCCCCCCCCTTTTTTTTTGCTCACTAGAACTGGAATTGAAATGAAGGCTACTTTATGCCCTTCTAATTCTTTAGCAAGCAAATTCCTCTAAACAGAAAACTGTCATAATTTGAAAAGACTGAGTAAGCTCTATGGTAGGCTTTCCTATGTCTAACCTCTGCGTTCAAGTCATATGGCAGTGACTGGCAGATGGGAAATGTTAACTGATTATATTTTTTTTTTCAGATCAAAACAACCATATCCCAGTTATCTAAAAGACCCTGCGGACATGTGACTGCCAAACCCCTCCCAGAGAAAGCCAGATAAGCACCAGTGGGAAGAATGCTGGACAATGCAGTCAGAGGGTCTTCGTTTGACACCCTCTGCCACAGACTGATCTTGGGCAACTCACTTCACCTCTCTAGGCCTGTTTCCTCATCTATAAAATGAAATAACAAATGTAAAGTGTTTTGCAAACCTTAAAGTTCCATATAAAGGTGAGCTAATGCTATTTGTCACTAGCTCTTACTGAAGCCTTGTTTTAAACTGCACCAAGACTTCTGGGACAGCCTGTATTGTAGTTTTTATTAGTATTAGTACAAAAATGAGGGAATTATACCAGACAGCCTTTAAGGACCTCTTCCAGCCTTAGAATCCTATAACGCTGTGACCTTTGAGGTGGCACAGAAGATACAGGGTTAGACTTGGAGTTAGGAAGAACTGAGTTCCAATTCTGGCTCAGATACTTACTTCTTTTGTCACCTTGGGCAACCTAAAGTCTCACTTTACCATATAAAAAACGAAGATAAAAATAATGCCTACCTCATGCGGTTATTGTTAGGATCAAGCAAGTCAACATACATAAAGTACTTTACAAAACCTTAAAAGGAGATACACACAGACAAATCTTTGCCGTTGTTTAGTCATTTCAGCTGTGTCCAACTTCATGACCCCATCTGGGGTTGAAGACAGTGGAGGGGTTTTGTCATTTCCTTCTGCAGTCCATTTTACAGATGAGGAACCACAGGCAAACAGAGGTAAATGACTTGCCCAGGATCACACTGCTGGTAAGTGTCTGAAGCCACATTTGAACTCAGGTCTTTCTGAATCCAGATCAATGCTCTATCCCCTGCACCACTTAGATGTTACATAAATGCTAGCTAGTATCATTATTAATTATTATTATTATTATCATTATTATTCCTACTGCTATCCTGCAAATGGGAGAAGTACCATAGAACTAGAGATAGGTAAGCAATGCAAGATTTCAAAGAAAGAAAAAAAAGGAAGACAGTGAGGTCTTCAAACCAAAACACCAGTGAGCTTGACGACAATTTCTGGCACAATTCCAGAATGCTTTGTTAAAGTGGTAGTTTGTGAGGACTCAGGAAGGGAAGCAGGGATCATTCTAAGTCAGCATGGGTTCATTAAGGACAAGTCGATGCCAGACTAATCACATTTCCTCGGTGGATGGGCTACAAGCCTGGCAGATCAAAGAACCGTTGTACACATTCTATGATATACCTGCATATCGACAAAGTTTCTCATGCTTCCCTGTGGACGAGACAGGTAGGTTAGGTAGGTGGATTTGGAGCTGATTGAATGACCAGACGGGAAGAATGGTGATTAAACGGATCAATGTCACTTTAGAGGGAAGCCTATAGTGGAGGGGGCTCCCCCAGAGATCTATTCTTGGTCCTTTGGCCTTAAACATTTTTGTTAATGACTTAGAGAAAGGTATAGATGGCATGGTTAGCTAAAGTTAGAAATGAAAGCTAGCTCGGAGGGATAGAGAACCCACTGAGTGACAGAATTGGGATTCAGAAAGATCTTAAAAGGCTAGAACTGTGGACCAAATGTAATAAGATGAAATCTAATAGGGATAAATGTTAAAAAAAAAAATCCTTGAACTTGGGTTCAAAAAATCAATCCCACAGTATGGGAGAGATGTGACTAGACAACAGTTCCTGTAAAAAGACCCTCAGAAGGTTAGTGAACTGAAGATGTCTGATGATGACAACCAAAAAAGTGAACGTAATTTTAGGCCACAATAACAAACGTATAGTCATACAGGGCAAGAGTAGTAATTTTCCTTAAGTACAGAGCTGACCATGTGACTTCTCTGCTCCATCAACCCCAGGGGGCTATTGCCTCTACAGTAAGAGATAAACTTCTCTGTTTAACTTTTTAAGCCTTTCTCTACCTGTCTATCCAAACTCACTGGATTGGATTCTCCCTCCCAGTCATCTAGCCAAACTGGCTTCCCCCACCATACTCATCTCCCATCTGGGTGCCTTTGCAAAGGCCATCCCTCACACCTAGAATGTATACCTTAATTCCACCTCACAAAGGCCCCATCTTCCTTTAAGATATTATTCCATGCCCAAAGGGCTATAAAAATGTGCATACCCTTCGACCCAGTTATACCACTTTTAGGGCTGTAACCCAAAGAGATCATACAAGGAGGAGGAGGATCCTTATGTACAAAAATATTTATAACAGTCCTTTTTATGGTGGCAAAGAATTGGAAATTGAAGGAATGCCCATCAATTGGGGAGTGGCTGAACAAGTTGTGGTATATGAATGCAATGGAATACTATTGTGCTGTAAGAAATGAGGAGCAGACAGACTTCACAATAACCTGGAGAGACTTATACAAACTGATGCTGAATGAGGAGAGCAGAACCAGGAGAACCTTGCACACAATTACGGACACATCATATCTGTGATGACTAAGTTTGATAGACTGGGCTCCTCTCTGCAATGCAAGGCTATAAGACAACTCCAGAGGACTCATGATGGAAAAGGCCAGCCACATCCAGAGAAAGGATTACAGAGTCTGAGTGCAGATTTGAAGGAAACTACTTACTCTCTCTTTTGTTTTGTTTCTTCTTTCTTGTTGTTCATTCCATTGGTTATAATTCTTCTTTACAACTTGACTACTGTTTAATGTGAAGGCATATGTAGAACCTATATTGGATTGCATGATGCCATGGGGAGGAAGGGGGAGAAAATTTGGAACTCAAAAACTTGGGGAACTGAATGTTGTAAACTAAAAGTAAATAAATTTAAAAGAAAAAAATGTAGCTAGGAAAAAAAAGACTATTGTTATTATATATAACCTATAGAAAATTGCTTGCCTTATCCATGAGGTGGGAAGGGAAGAAAGGAGAGAATTTGGAACTCAAAATTTTTAAAATGAGTGTTAAAAATAGCTTTTATATGTAACTGGGGAAAAATAAAATATTAAATCATTTTTAAAATGAAATCAAGACACAAAAAAAAGAGTAAAAAGATTGTTGTTGTTCAGTCATTTTTCAATCATGCCTGACTCTGTGACCCCACTTGGGGCTTTCTTGGCAAAGATACAGGAATAGTTTGCCATTTCTGTCTCCAGCTCATTTGACAGATGAGGAAACTGAGGCAAACAGGGTGTATTGACTTGCTCAAGGTAAATGGCTGAGCCTGGATTTGAACTCATGAAGATGAGTCTTTCTGATCCCTGAAATGAAGAAGCAGATGGCTACAATGTAAAACATGGTGGGTTTGGAATCAGCTGTTGTTTTTCTCATCCAGTCACGTCTGACTCTTTGTAACCCCATTTGGGGTTTTCTTGGCAAAGATACTAGAGTGGTTTGTAATTGCCTTCTCCAGTTCATTTATGCCACACATATAATTGATCTTATATTGCTTGCCTTCTCAATGGGTTGGGGAGGGGATGGAGTAAAGTAGAGAATTTGGAAGTTAAAACTCAAAAATAAAAAAAGAACATTAAAAAAATGTTAAATTTAAAAAGATTCTGTTCAAGTATCCTATCCCTTTCCACACATACCACTAGTACCCTCTCTCCAAAACTCCCTTGTATTTAACTAGTTTCTATGTGTTTTATTATTTTATTTCTTATTTTATCTTTTCTATTCACTTCATGTTTATGTTGAATATACTACACACTTGTTTTCTCTCCCATTAGAATGTTAAATACCTCAAGAATTTCAGTCTTCAGTACTTGTATTCCCAAACAGTGCAGCACACAGTAGGTACTTAATAAATCCTTACTAGTTGATCAACAGACCCACTGTGCCCTGCCCTAGTTGGACTATGGCTGGAGTCTTCTGTGAGCCACACTGACAAGCTGGAAAATATCAACAGAAGGGTGACTGATGAGGGCAAGGAGACTCAAAATCATGCCATCGGGGATGGCTGGAAGAAGCAGAGAGGTTTAAATTGAAGAAGAAAAGATTATAAGGACAGGATAACTAATTTCATTTATCTCAGAGTCTATGAGGTGGAAGAAGGATTACACTTGTTCTTCTTGCCCTCAGAGGGTGGAATTAGGAGCAATGAATGGAAGGAAATGACGCAGATGGCCCCAATGGAAAACATGGCGGGTCTGGAATCAGCTGTTTTAGGTGTTCAGTTGTGTCTGACTCTTTGTGACACCATTTGGGGCTTTCTTGGCAAAGATATAGGAATAGTTTGCCATTTGTTTCTCCAGCTCATTTGACAGATGAGGAAACTGAGGCAAACAGGGTGAAGTGCCTTCCCCAGGGTCACACAGCTAGTGAATGTTTGAGGCCAGATCTGAATTAAGGTATTCCTGGTCTGGTGCTCTATCCACCATGCCACCTCAAATTCCAGGTGAGCCACCTCACACCTGAATGACCTCAGGCAAGTCACTTAACTTTTCTGAGTAGCAAGTTCCTCATTTGTAAAATGGGAGTTCAGTGGAATCTAAGGTCCCTTCTCACTGTATATCTGTAATCCTATAAACTTCCCTTCAATGGCTCTCTGTTACCTACTAAATAAGGTCCAAACTCTAACTTGGCATTCAAGGCCTTCTATAAGGTCCTCACTCATCTCATATTGCTCACCTGCATCCTACCCAACTTTCCCTGTACAAAGGAAGGTGACTAGTTCAATCCTGGAGAGGCCAGGAGGCGGCAGAGTCCCACCTAGATGGCTACAGTACAGTTTATTATTATGGAGTAGCACAAGATACCAGCACATGATACATAACAGCAATTCACCTCCACTTCCTCCCCCATCCCTGTCTGTTATTTTACCTCCATGGCTGAGCTGGCATCAGCTGGCTTTTAAGGCTCCCTGTCCAAAAGCAGGGCCCTGGCCAGGCGGCCACCTTAGCCCTTTACTCAGAATTTCCAATGGTACTGAAGTAGACCAAGGAGTCATAGAGAACTTTCTTCCCTCATTTCTGAATGTCTGTGTGGCTACAGTTCTCTGCTGGCACACTCTGTTAGTGTCCCTGGTTCTGTCTGGACAGCATCAGTCAGTCAATGAAATTTACCGGGTGCTCATTTATGTACAGCAGAGACCTGGATACAGCTGCCCTTCTGTCCCTCCATCTGCTGGACCTCTGAGGTACTTGAGGGGTAGGCGGGGTCAATAAATTCAGGTATTTTAATAGTATTTTCCTTCCCTACATGTTCATAGCTATGAAGGGAGAGATTTCTGATGGCTCTCCTATTTAATAACAGATCTGAGATGAAACACATTTGTCACAGAGATCAGGTTGCGTTCCATACCGTAGGGGTATTTGGTGTCCAGTTTACTCTTGGCCGCTCTGTTCCAAGGAAGCAAGTCATCACTGCACCCATTGGGCATTCCATTGTACCCGATTCCAACAATTTTGTTTTCTGCATTGACAATGCAAGCCCCAACCTAACCAGGAAAAAAAAAATGGCTTCAATTAAATTTGAGAACCAGACTTGGAATCAGGAAGATCTGTGTTCAAATCCTACCTCTGAAGTTTACTCACTATACAATCTGAGTCAATCACTTAAGCTCAAGCCTCAGTATCCTTGTCCATAAAATATGGATATCTACAGTAGCTACCTCAAAGAGTGAACAGTCATGAGTTCCAAGTACCATGTGGTGCGTGATGCAGTTTGCAAATGTCTAAGTCTCACATTAATGCTTTCTTTATAATTATTATTACCACTTCATAAAGGTGCTGTGAGAAACAAAACTAGCCAGCCTAACAAGGCTCTGAAAAAATATTAGCACTGAATTAACAACAGTAACTAACTAAATTTTTAAAAATAATTATATAATAGTTATTTATATGGCCCTTACTATGTACCAGGCACAGTACTAAGTACTTTATAATTATCTCATTTGATCCATCCAACAACCCTAGGAGGTAGGTACAATTATTATCCCCATTTTACAGATGAGGAAACTGAGGCAAACAGTTAAGTGATTTACCCAGGGTCACACAGCTAGTAAGTGTATGCAGCTAGATTTGAACTTAGGTCTTCCTGACTCCAGACACAGCATTCTATCCACCGAAACAAAGATAAGTTATGGTGCTAGATAATGAAGGAATTCAGAGAGGAGTAAGGCATGCTTTCATGCTCAAGGAGTTTACAATCCAGTAGGATAGAAAGATAGTTAATAATGATACTGAAAGGAATTGTGGTATAGTGCTGGCCTCAGAATCAAAAAAACTTGGGTCCCAGTCCTGCCTTGGACATTGCAAATACATAAGAAACAGAAAGTACTGTGACAGTCCACAAGAGAGATCATTTGATTTATCATTACTATTATAAGCAGAAAAATTTAATGAAACCAGAAATACAATTAACTCCAATGCCATTTAAGTGGAAGACATCACAGGGTGCCCTATCTTGTTAGAATGAGATTTTTATATTCCTTGTATCTGTGTCTGTACCCCCAGTCCCTAGCATAGCACCTCACATATAGCAGGTACTTAATAAATGCTTGATTGATTGATTACCTATTCCTCAATCCTGCCCCAACAATCCACTACAGTCTTTCAACAAATCCCTGCTGCAATGAGGCAGTTAACTAAAGAACCTAACAATGTACTCGGGCAGCGAACTGTAAGAGAAGAAATAAAACTGCGAACATGGAGACAGCAGATTTATCCTAAATCTTAAAATTAATGGTTAGTCTCCTAAGTTTTCCCTTTTCGGCCATTAATGCATTTATGTGCATCTCTGTGAGTATGAGTGAATTACACTCTGCGAAATGGTCTTACCTGGGAATTTGGATCTTTGCTCCTCTGGGCAGATAAAAAGGCCACAGCCATAAAGTACTCAGGCCATTCCAAATAGTCATCCCGTTTTTTACAAGTTGTTTCACTGTGGTTCAAGCTGCAAGGACAACAAAAGCAATACAATAATGATGATGGTGAAGAAGAGGAAGAAATTTAAAAACCCAGCATTTGAGAAAAGCAAACAGGTTGTTTTGATTAACAGTCCCAGCTGGGTGTCAGGAACATGCCCCTTCCTGAGTTCAAATCTGGCCTCAAGACACTAGCTGTGTGACCCTGGGTAAATCACTTAACTGTTTGTCTCAGTTTCCTCATCTGTCAAATGAGCTAGAGAAGTAAATGGCAAACCACTCTAGTATCTCTGCCAAAAAAAAAAAAATCCCTAAATGGTGTCACATAGAATGACAGGACTGAAACTAAACCCCAACCCATATGATTCTTTTCAGAAGTAACTTAAGCAATTTACAACAGCCAGAGATGGTGCAGGGATCTGTAAAAGAGAGGAAGACTCTAGCTATATGACCTTGGGCAACACTGTGCCTCAATTTCCTCATTTGTAAGATGAATAAAATCTGCTCTACAGCCAGGTGGCATAGTGGACAGAGTATTACGGGAAGCGGTTGGGGAAACCTGAGTTTAAATTCAGCTTCTAACACTAACTAGCAGTGTGATCCTGGGCAAGTCACTTACCTGCTGTTTGACTCAGTTTTCCTCATCTGTAAAATGGACATCAAATGAGATAACTGTAAAGCACTTGAGCACAGAGCCTAGCACAAAGTAAGTACTATATAAATGTTAGTTAATATTATACCACTTTTGCAAGAATTGTATTATCTAAGGCACTTCGAAGAATATAAATTGCTATGAGAAATGAAGTGGTAACTATATTATTTTTTTTTTAAAGCAATCGGGGTTAAGTAACTTGCTCAAGGTTAAACAGCCAGGTGTTTCTGGGTGGGTGCTAAGTGTCTGAGCCCCGGATCGATCTCCAGGTCTTCTTAACACTGGAGCCGGTGCTCTTACTCGCTGAGCCACCTGGCCGCCCCAGAGTAAATATATTATTAACAATAAAATTAAGAGCTTCCTTCCTAGCACAGTGCCTGGCACCACAGTAAGGTTTTATAAATATCTGCTAACTGATAGTAGTATGAACTATAAACGTGCTACAGCTTATGAAAGGGGACTGAGAACGTGGGCTCAGAGGTCATCGAGGAAAATTGTGTTCAACAGAACACACTTGAACCTGTCTGTGCTCAAATAACACACCTGGCAGAGAAGTCATGTGGAAACCACAGAAATGCGGCCTGCGAGGGGGAGGGTCTTCCCAAAGCTTTGCTTGAAGGCCCAGTCAGTAAGCCCTGGGATCTAATCCTGCCTCTCACATTTATTCACCTTTGTGATTTGAGGCTGGTCACTTAAGCAGAGCCTCAATTTTCCTCAGCTGTAAAGTGGGAATATAAGTGCTGCTGCACCTACTTCACAGGACTACTCGGAGGTTGAAATGAGATCATCTATGTAAAGCACTCTGCAAACATTCAAGTGCTATATAAATCTCAGTGACTATTATTACTGCTTCATGAAGGTGTGGTGAAAAAGAAAACTAACCAGGGTCCAGCCAAGCAATGGCACTTAAAAAAAATTAGCATGGTAAAACTAACTCCGCAGCACCAGCCCTGGAGTCAGGAGGACCTGAGTTCAAATCCGGCCTCAGATTCTTAATACAAAACTAGACGTCTGACCTTGGGCAAGTCACTTAACCCCAATTACCCTACCTTTCCCCCTCAAAAAAAAAAACCAAACAGTAACTCCTCCTTGCAAAGAGGCTAAGGGCATTTTCCAAGGGAATAGAAACTGGGAATTATTTTCTTTCTGTCTGCATACCCCCAACACTCAGCACAGTGCATGGCATACAGCAGTAATTTAATAACTGCTTGTTTTTCAGACTGATTTGTCATTTCCTAAGAGGGGTGGCATCCACCATCAATCCTCTCCCCAGAAACCCTCATCTGGGTTACTTTGTAACTAAAAATAAACTGACTAGAACTGGAGAAGAAAGAGTGGGGGAAGCATGATTCTGCATTCAGATCCGAGGCTCCCAGGGGTCTAATGTTTTGTTTTTATACTTTAGTAGGGAATCTGCCAACGCTTTATATGCTGTTTCTCTATCCCAGGGCTTCTCTTGGAATAACCGTGTAATAAAAGGGAGCGCACGGGTCCGAATCCTGCCTCGGCCTTTCACTGGTTTTGCTATCCTGGGCACGTCCCTGAGTCTCGGCTTCTTCATCTGTAAAGAGGGAATGAAAGCAGCTGCCGTACAGGGTGGTCTGGAGGATCAAAGAAGCCCTTTGCAATTCTGATGCAAACGCAAGCGATTATTATTAAGGTGCTTTGCAAACCATGCTGGCTATTAGGCTACCACGATTATTGTTGATATAATTATTATGGGAGTCTGAACTTCAATGAATCGGGTCATTCAAGGATGCATGCGCGGTCTACACGCTTCTTCCTCATTTCCAGGGTCCTGCAGTGGGTTTGGGGGCAGGCACCTTTCCTCCGCGGGCAGTCTACAAAGTGAAGCTCACTGCAGACAATGACGCCCCGGGGGGGGCTCGGACCCCCAGCGCAGGGAGACTCCCCGCGGCGCCCCAGCTCAAGTGCGGGGAGGAAGTGGGGGAAAAAGGGAGCAGGAGGAAGGGGGGGGGGGCGGAGGAGAAACAAGGGGGAAGAGGGAAAAAGGAGGCAGATGAAACAAGGGGGAAGAGGAGGGAGGAAAAAGAGAGAGAGAAGGGAGAGGGAAGAGGAGGAATGGGGACGAGGGGTAAGGAGCAGAGCAGAGCGTACCCTCCAAGCTGGTCCCCGCTCATGTCGCCGGAGCTGCAGCGGCCTTCCCGCCTCCACGCGCCCGCCAACCTAAAGCGGGAAGAAGAGGAGCCGGGGGCGGGGCCGGGCTGGCCGGGGGCGGGGCCGGGCTGGCCGGGGGGTGGGGTCGGGCTGGCCGGGGGCGGGGCCGGCGCGCACGAAGCCCCAGTCCCTGCGCGCGCGGCCGCCCTGGAGCGAGGGGAGCCCGGCACGCCCCGCCACCCTCTGCGTGCCCGAGCCGGCTCTCCACGTGCTCCCCCCACCCTATCCCCGCCTCCCTCTCCGCGCGCCCCGCTGCCGCCTCTGCTCGCAAACTTGCGCAATTGTCCCTAATGTCTCCGGCGGCGTCTCCCGCCTTCTGCTCGGCTCTGATCTTGACCTAAGCTTTGGGGCTTTATGCAAAGGGAGCGCGGGCCTGGGGGTGGGGAGGGGGGCCCTAAATTGTGGATCGAGAAGGAGCTGGAGCGCGCCCCTGCGCGCGTGCGGCCCCCTGGTTGAAGTTCCCGTTTCCAGAGCCCGTCTGGGGCTCCCTCTGCTCCCAGGAGTCCGCTCCCCGCCCCGCGCGGGATTCTGCCCGCGCGAGGGAGAAAACGCGCAGAACATGCGCGCATTCCGAGCCCTTGCGCTCCTCCCTGCCCGCTTCCCTCGGTCTAGTTCTGCCCGTCTTCATGCCTAAGCCCTTTCTTTGGAGTGTTGGGACTTTTTAAAAGTGAGATTGCAGATTTCTAGAGTGCGGGTCATTTGACGGAGGACAAGGGTGTTGTGTTCTTTTCCTAAAAGGCTGCATTTTGGCTGAAAACAAGCGAGTTTTTGTTCCCGACCCCGCCCCCCCCATGCCTAAAAGAAACCCAGAGTGGATGCTGAGGGCAAATTAGATAAAAGTAACCAAGCTTCAGACCTGCAGGTTACCTGGGGGATAACCACCAGAAAGGGGGCCAGAAATCCGGAGATCTGTGTTAGCGTTTGACGCCTGATACTAGGAACGTTCAGAATGGCCATTTGCATGTAATATGGAAAATAATATCTGCCTATGAAATTTCTTAGGATTTGGTTTGGGTCTCTATTTGTCACCTATTAGCTGTGTGACCTTGGGAAAGTTAACCTCTCCAACCCTTTCTTCGTCTGTAAAACGGGTTGCATTTTACTTTTTTTTTTAACCCCAAGAAATAAGTCTGAGAAGGACACTTAGAAGTCTGTTCACAAACCAGGATGACCTTGGTTCTGTGACCTAAAGTATTTTAACTCTCTGGACCTCAGTTTCCTCGTCTGTAAAATGAAATCGGACTAGATGGCCATGGAAGACCCTTCCAGCTCTAAATCTATTACCCTGTGAAGCCTTGTGACCCATACCCCTGGTCTCAAAACAACTAGTCGTCTAATAATTGCCCCCTTTAATCTGGTGCATTGGATTTATCTATAGAGGGCTCATGTGCCCTATTACTTCCATAAGCTCCATGCAGACAACTGTCTCAGCAAGGTTTATTATTCCCCCAGTGCCTAGCACCATGCTTTGCACAGAGTAAGGGCTTAATAAATGTCCGCCAAGTCGAATTAAATCGAACATTGGCACAGGCACAATAAAATGACAAAAGAATTCCTCTCCCTCATGTTCTGGGTGAGTGCATTGTCAGCAATCAATAAGTAATAAATACTGTAATAATCATGAGTCCTGATATGTGCATCACACATGCTAGCTACTAGTCCAAACAAAAGCTTGTTAACTATATTAATTTAGTCCAACAGAGGAAGAATGATGGGAGTGAGCAGTTGGCTGCTCTCTCGTTTTTCACAACAGCAGACACATCATTCTTTTTCTCCATGGTCCAGCCTATGGATTCAGTAATTAAATTATATACTGTTCTTGATAGATGCTGGGAAAGCAAAAGGAAAAGGACTTCTTTAAATCTAGATTTTATTCTTTACTCTTTTGATCAGGGTTGGGGAACCTGTGACCTCAAGGTCACATGTGGCCTTCTAAGTCCTCAAGTGTGGCCTTTTAACTGAATCCAAACTTCACAGAACAAATCCTCTTAATAAAAGGATTTGTTCTGTAAAACTTGGACTCAATCAAAAAGATGCACCGAAGGACCTAGGTAAATTTGATTATTTTCTAAGTCAGCCATGAGCTCCCTTAGACAAATGTCTACTTTTATATGCCATTGCAACCAGCATTTATTATGAGAAAATGTTGAATTCTTAGCCTCATTCATTCTCCAAATTTCCATTGAAGTCTTATCTGCATTCCTTTTCTGCCAACCATACCTGATCCTCTGATAACATCACCAATTCCCTCCGGGCAGCCAGTTAGCACAGTGAGTAAGAGCATTGGCTCCACTGTTGGGATGACTTGTGGATCAAATCTGGGCTCAGACACTTAGCACCCACCCAGAAACATCTGGCCGTGTAACCTTGAGCAAGTTACTTAACCCCAATTGCTTAGGGGTGGCCAGGTGGCTCAGAGAGTAAGAGCACTGGCTCCAGTGTTGGGATGACCTGGGGTTCAAATCCAGGCTCAGATACTTAGCACCACATCCAGAAATAACTGGCCGTGTAACCTTGAGCAAGTTACTTAACCCCGATTGTTAAAAAAAAAAAAACACACATCACCAATTCCCAGAATCCTAACTAGGAACTCTGGAGCCTGGGGCAGTTTAAATTGGCAGGAGTTCTTAATGTTTTTGTGTGTGGTCAACTCCTTTGGCCATCTGATGAAGCTTACATAAAGACTCCTTTCAAGAATAATGTTCTTAAGTGCATAAAATTCATAGGATTTCAAAGAAATACCAATGATATGAAATGCAGTGATCAAAAAAAAAATTAAGTTCATGGACTCTAGGTTGAGAAATCTAATGTAAGAAACGACCACTCCAGTGTGTGGCAGAGAGAGGCTAGAGATACGTCATAGGAGTTTAGAAGGTTAAGAAGAGGTCAGGATGTTCAGAAAGGACAGGTTTGGGAATAAAGATAAGGGCTATGAGCTAAGTGTTGATCCTTTTTGGGAGAATGTAAAGAGACCAGAAGGTCCCTAGATGAAGACAAGAAGGGTCTGGATAGGATGGGGATCAGTTAAATGACCAGACGTGGTTGCTGAATGATAGCGAAAGGAGCATCTGAAAATGACTTTGGGAAGCAAGGAGAGTTCCAGCTGTTACTCTTTCTGGCACTGGGTGACAGAAAAAGCAGCCAACCTTGGAGAGGGTATCAATCAATCACAGATCCAGAGCTGGACAAGATCTCAAAGGCCTTCCAGTCCAAATCTTTAAGCTCTCAGATGAGAAAACTGAGTATATTGAGATTAAGTGATTTTCCTTGGGTCACAGGTGTGGGATCAAATCACATCTTTTAAAAAAAAAATTAATGAATTTTTAGTTTTCAACATTTGCTTTTATAAGATTTTGAGTTCTAAAACTTTTCCCCTTCCCCAAGATAGCATGCAATCTGATATAGGCTATACAGGTACAGTCATATTAAGCATATTGGTCATGTTGTAAAAGAAGAATGAGAACAAAGGGGGAAAACCGCAAGAAAGAAAAAAAGAAAATTGCATGTTTCCATCTGCTTTCAGACTCCATAGTTCTTTCTCTGGATAGCATTTTCTATCTCAAGTCTTTTGCAATCGTCTTGTATCATTGCATTGCTGAGAAGAGCTAAGTCTATCAAAGTTGGTCATCACACAATGTTGCTGTTACTGTGTACGATGTTCTCCTGTGAACCCACCCTTTCTGACTCCAAACTACAGCATGCTGCCTCAAAGCATTTGGTATCTTCAGGAAAAGAGTTTTCATTAATCTCCAGAAGATGGAAAGAACAAGAGAGAAAGATATCTAAGATGGTAGATTTAGAATTGGAAGGGATTTTATTTTATTTTAGAGATAAGACACCCAAGGCCCTAGAAAACTGAAGTTATTTATTCAAGGCCTCATTATGGGTGACAGTACCAATATTCAAATTCAGGTCCCTTGATTCAAAAACCCATCTCTCCACTCCCACACAAAAGAGGAAAGCTTTAGAGAGCATAGTGGAAAGGGAGGCCAATGAGGACAGGCACCAAGGAGGGCTAAGGCTAAATTAACTTTTAGGGAGGAAGGGCAGCCAGGACAGCAGTAATACTGGTGGGGCTGATTTCCAAGCAAAGCAGTGTGTTGGAAGTAGACTCATCCTTTTGAGGGAAGGGCCATAGGAGACTCCCTATCAGCCAGAAACACCTAAGGGCTGATAGCCCAGGTATCTGGGCAAGAGCAAACTGGCCTTCTCATTCTCCCCTTTGATCACCATACATACAAACATATGTTGTTCAGGAATTTTTCAGTCGTTTTTTTTTTTTTTCAGTCGTTCATTCTTCAGGACCCTATTTGGGGTTTCCTTGGCAAAGATGCTAGAGTGGTTTGCCATTTCCTTCTCCAGTTCATTTTACTGATGAGGAAACTGAGGCAAACAGAGTTAAGTGACTTGCCCAGAGTCACACAGCTAGTAAGTGTCTAAAGCTAGATTTGAACCCAGGAAGATGAGTCTTCCTGACTCCAGACCTGGAACTCTATCCCCTGCACCACCTTCCAATAAAGTCAAACTTTCACTCCCAAAACAGTGTTACTATTCTCTTGTTGCAAACACACACATTGCCCTGAATATTCCCAAATCTCACCAAGATCAAACTTTAAAAAAAATTCCCAATTTATCCCTTCCCTTTCCAAGAGAGCCATCCCCTATAACAAAGAATAAAAAGAAAAATGAATTAGGCCACCAAAACTAAGCCAATACAATGAAAAAGTCCAATGTCATGGGCAGTGTTCCTTACCCATAGTCCTCTACCTCTGCCAAGAAGGGGGAGAGATACAAGAGCAAACTTGCTTATATGTGACAATAAATTTCAATTCAATAAAATTCCTTTCAAGGAAATACTGTGAGCAAATCTCAAAGGTCATTTGTGTTAGGGAATAGTGATCAGGCTGGTCTGGCTACAGTAGAATGTACCTAAGGAAGATAGAACCTGACACACAGTAGGCAATTAAGAAATACTTGTTGACTGACCAAGAGGTTTTGTGGTAGAGGTTGTTTAAATGTAAAATGATTTACCGATGAGCTTGATTCAACATAGCTAATAAATATTGTTTCTGATAGATCTGATCACTAAAGTGTGATCCCAATTTATTTGTTTCAACACCTGTAATAAATTGTATCTTTTTCATTTGGACTCTTAATTCCACCCTGGCTCCATCTTTCTGGACCCTGATTATACTGTGTAATGTATTAACTATCCATCCTAGCTTTGTGTCATTTGAAAATGAACTAAGAATTCCTTACAGTGGCAAATGAACTAAGCATTCCTTACAGTGGCACAGTAGATAGAGAACCAGACCGGAAGTCAGGAAATTCAGATATGGCCTCAGACAATTACTATCTATGTGACCCTTGGCAAGTCATTTAACCTGTTTGCCTCAGTCGCTCATATGTAAAATGAGCCAGAGAAGGAAATGGCAAACGCTCCAGTATCTTTGCCAAGAAGACCCCAAATGGGGTCATGAAGAGTTGGACAAGATGTTCTTTATCAAGAACAGCAAGCTTTCTATCATATAACTTCATCTGATTCTTAGTCTGATAAAGGACTGAACAAAATAATGTGGAGGAGAAAACCCTGAAGCTCATCCCTAGAAGCTTCCCTACCCCTATGATCAACATAGACCTTGGGGAAGAATAATTTAAGCAGTCTAACTTTAGTATCAAACAGCCCATATTTTTTTTCATTTGTCCACAAGGATATCAAGAGAGATTGTCAAATACCTTGTTGAAAAGCAAGTATACGAGGCCTGCAGCATTTCCTTGATCCACTAGTCATTGTCAGAAAAGGAAATGAGGAAATTTTGTCATTAATTTTTTACATTTTTTTGTTGGGCAAAATGACAGATCCTTACAGAGAGAAGATAGATGTCTGTGCCATTGGAAAACATCCTCTGATTCTATGATATATGCTTGGTGCCAATTTAACTTTTTAAAAGCACATTATGGTAAGAAGTGCTCTGCAAATGCAAGCTATTTTTAATAAAATACTTAATTTTCACATTTTCTATTGACTAGTATAGTATAAACAAGCTGATAAGAAGTAATAACTACAACCATGACTTGACTATAAACTCCAGATGGAAAGGATACCATCCTATTTTTCCTCTTTAGTATTATGTATGTAGCTGGAGTTGAGTGAATATTTATCACTGGGTTGATTCATTAGTAATCATCATGTCTATATAAAAAGAAAATAGGAACCCCCAGTTCTTAGTGCCATCTTAATTTAGGGACCTACCAATTCTCTTTAGTTCAGGAGCAGCCAAATTTTAAACTTCTATTTTCAAAGTTTTTTAATTCATATTCTAGGTCTAAAGGGGTTTCTTTACCCTTACCAAGTCCCAGTTATTACTTTGAAATACAAGTCAGCCTTAGTCTAAGCACAGCCACTTAGCCCAAGTGCATGTTAGCACATCTATTTATGCATGGCATCCGCAGAGCTGTATGTCCAAGGTTTTGTTTTAAGCAAATAGAAACCCACTACTTCCATTTGCTATTGGAACCACAAGCTAGAGAAATTCCTTGTTCCCAGTCAGTACATATCAAACAGTTGCAAATTATTAGAGTTAACATTCTTTTTTTTTTAAGCTATGCAACTGGACTTCAGGGCAAAATGATAACAGAGCTAGCCTTAAGGTTTGCAAACTACTACTTTACAAATGTTATTTCAGGTTATCTTCATATCCTCCTCCTCCTCCTCATTATTGTTCCCATTTTACAGATGAGGAAGCTAACATTGGGAAGGATTAAATGACTTGCTTAGGGGTGATATAACCACTAAGTGTGAGACAGGATGCATACTCAGGTTTTCTTGACTCCGATTTCAGCATTCTATTCCACTGTGCCACCTAACATCCCCTATTATAATAGCTAATAATAACCAGGATTTATCAAAGGGTTTGCAAAATTATTTACATTATTACATGTTATAATAACATTATAATATACTATATTATCTCATTTGATCCTTACAATAATATTATGAGATAGATGTTCTTTATCCCTATTTTTTATATGAGGAAACCGAGACCTTGTCCATTGTCACACAGCCAGTAAGGAGTCTAACAGGAATGTGCTGATAAATGTTTAACGACTAATTCTCTGAAAAAGAAATGGGGGGAAAGAAAAAAAAAAAGAGAAATGTACATGAAAACTTTATTATAATTTAAAAGGAATAGCAAGTTGTACATAATGCATTTGCAGTTTCATATGCAATCATCTTTTTCTTATGCTATGTAATGGTAATGTTTGTTTTATTCCATAAATTAAAAACAAATAATTTTTTTTAAAAAGAAATGTAAACTTGACATACTTCTAAGGTTAATCTGCATTATAAACATTTTCTGCATCACTTTCTTAAGCATGGACCAGTAGTGTCAAACTCCCTGTGGGCTGACTTAGAAAACCACATATTAACATTATCTGTATTTTATTATATTTATTTTGTTAAATATTTTCCAGTTACATTTTAATCCAGTTGAGTATGTACTCTCCAGGGTTACAGGCAGCATTCTGTTTTTGATACTTCTGGTCTGGACAATCAACAAAATGATAAATCAAGGCTATAGCCTTTGCACAGGTTTCTGGGGTGTATGTGCTCACGTTGGAAATTTAATAGTTGACTTGAGTTCCAGCACCATCCTTGACTCTACACCACCTCATACAGTCTCTAGGCAGTTTCCTAAGCACATGGGACTGGTGATGGAAACCATGATGGGAGAAAAAGCTTTCTGGGAATAGTGGGCATGGCTTAAATAAGAAACAGACAGGATGGGTCAAGCCAGAGTCCTCAAAGGATCAAGAGTAAAGGACAAATGGTGGGAAAGGGGATCATGACAGCAATTCCAAAACCAAGCTAGAGAATCAGTGTGTTGGTTGAGGAGAATAGACAATGGTAAGAAGCTCTTGACAGATTTCTCAAAAATACTAGAGATTTCATTATTTTATAGCAGCCATAATCCTTGTGGGCTGGAACATTTACTTTTTAAAATAATTTATTTATTTTAAGTTTTCAACATTCACTTCCATAAGATTTTGAATTTTAAATTTTCTCCTCCCCTCCCCAAGAGGGTATGCAATCTGATTTAGGCCCTATATGTATACTCGTAAGATATTTTCGCATTCATCATGACGTAAAGAAGAATTAGAATCAATGGGAGGAACCCTGAGAAAGAAGAAACAAAACAAAACAAAACAGAAAAAAAAAGGTATCAAATAGTATGCTTCCATCTGCATTTAGATTCCAAAATACTTTCTCTGGAAGTGGGCAGCATTTTCCATGAGTCTTTTGGAGTTGGCTTAGATTCTTACATTGCTAAGACCTAAGTCTACCAAAGTCAGTCATTGCACAATGTTGCTGTTACTGTGTACAATGTTATGGTTCTGCTCATTTCACTCAGTATCAGTTCATATAAGTCTTTCCAGGTTTTTCTGCAATCTGCCTGTTCATCATTTCTTATAGCACAGTATTATCCCATTACATTCATATAATGCAATTTGTTTATCCATTCCCCAGTTGATGGATGTCCCCTCAATTTCCAATTCTTTGCCACCACAAAAAGAACTGCTATAAATATTTTTGTACATGTGAGTCCTTTTCCTGTTTTTATGATCCCTTTGGGATACAGACCTAGAAGCGGTATTGCAGGGTCAAAGGGTACGCACAATTTTATAGCCCTTTGGGCATGGTTCCAAATTGCTCTCTAGAATGGTTGGATTAGTGGAACATTTACTTTTTAAGTGCAAAGGAGAGCCTGTTTATGTTGGCCAAGATGTCTGGAAAACCATTTTCATGGAAACTGGAAAGAGGTCTGGATGATTTTTGGAGTCAGAAGAAACCTGGGTTCCACCAGCTGGGCCTCCTTAATGATAAAATGGGGATACTACTGCCCATAGCATCTCTCTCACCTCAAAGTCTTCTGTGACAATCTAAATGAGTGAATGCACAACTTGAATGAATGAATGAATAAATGGAAAAACATCATTAGATGCTTCTTATATTCAAAGCACTATTCTAAATGCTAGGAACACAAATAGAAAAGTGGAGACAGTCTCTCATGTCAAGAAACTCATTTTAATTGTAGAAAACAACCAATTTAAAAGGTTTCACCTACAAACCAGATGAAAAGGTGCTTAGGGATTCTTCTTCTTCTTCATCAGTTAAGTGACTTGCCCAGGGGTTACACAGCCAGTAAGTGTCTAAGGCTAGCCTTGACCTCAGATTCTCCTACTCCAGGGCTGGTGCTCTATCCACTGTGCCACCTAGCTGCCATTGTTTCTGCTGATTAAAATCATATTTGTTTCTGACATTGTACCATTTGACACTGTCAAGGGATTTGTTGGAGAGAACTTTCTTCTCTGGGTCCTCAGAAGTTATGGTTGCTGAGGAGTTGGACCCTCCCCCACCTGCAGAAGTACTTGCTAGGTTATCATCTCCCATAGAGGTGGCTCCCTTGGGATAATGGCAACAGCATCTGGGTTGGAAGAAGCCATGGGGGCATTGCCATTCCTGGGGTTCTTGGACTCACCTACTCATCAGTAGTAGCTGGTCAATGTTTGTTCAATATTAGTGATGGTGAGGAAGGTGGTCCCTTCTCCACAAGGGTGGTTTCCTTCAATGCTGGCTCTGTCAAAGTAGGGTGTGTGTTTTGGGGGGATTCTGCTATTATCAGAGGTCTTGAATTTAAGGTCCTGGGCTATCTCCATCAGTGTCTGAAGGGAGGGGATAGCCATGGTGTTGCTGGTGGTTTCTAAAAATTCACAAGACCATGGAAGTACCATAAAAGGTCATCTACTTTAAACCCCTCTTTTGCAGATAAGGCAGTTGAGGCCCAGAAAAATTAAATTACATGTCCAAGGTCACACAGCCAGTAAGTGGCAGAGCCAGGTTTTTAATTCAAGTCTTCTGGATTCAAGTCTAAAACCAATAAATACACTTTTCATTACACCATGTTGCTTCTCGTGTAATTTTATATACAATATTTACTTTGTCAGAAGAGTTTACTGCATAAAGAAAAGCCAGCTTATGTATGTATAAACAAAATCTGCTTTATCTTTTGGTCGTGGAATTAGGGAATGGCACTTTAAAAAATCCCTGCCCTGTTTTGTATCTACTTTGTTCTTCCCCTCACCAAATCTATCAAGATTTGATCATTAAGACATCACTGCTTGTAGGACTGAGTTTCAAATGTGGAGATTAGAAGAAAGCTTTGTCAGAAGCATACTGTCATCACCCTGAATTCTTCTCCATGCCAAAAAATGGGCCAGTTGGCTTTATAAGTCTTTGCTCTACAGATTTGAACTTGTAGCCTTTTTAATCCATGACTCTGATTGACTCTTATGGAAATTACACATGTAGGATCAAACCCAAAAGAAAAAAAAAATTCGTGTAAAATGTAAATCTAAAAAAAAAAAAACCAGGCAATTTTCTTGTGCCATTTTCTATTTCCGTGTAAGTTACTGGGTGCCAATCATTTTTCCTTTTTAAAATTCAGATTTGTCAAGCAGCGTGTAAGCTTTCAATGTCGTACAAGAAAAGATAATGCCCCGTGTGGAACAGTCACTCATGTTGGTTCTATGAAAATGCCTTCCTAATATAAATTTATCAGATTGCTGGTTTTATAGAAATATTAACTATCTCATTAAATTGTATACTCTACCATGGGGTCATAGAGGAATCTACTGAAGGGTAATCAGCAAGGTATTAAAGTTCTAGATAGGGTGCTCTTTATTGACATACAGAATCACCAGTCATTTTGCAGGGTGTACTTTAACTGATTTAGCAAGGTGACTGCCCAAGAAATCACTATAAATGAAAGCAGCTGTTAAATTGCATTTGTGTGCTAACAGCTTTCATAACCTGCTTGACATGTCCTGCAGGCCATCAGCTAACTGGTGAACTCCTTGCTGCTAATTTCTGATATGTGACATAATCAAAAGAAGCATTTGGTTGCAGTGTACAGTGTGTGTTTGAGGGCAGTAACCTTCTATAATTGTCATTAAGATGAAAATGAATATTTATAGGTGTCATTGATAGCCAGGAGCCTCCTCTCCCCCAAAGGTGCCCTGGCTCTGGGCTCACATAGATTCCTGGTCATCCTGGGGGTGGGTCTGCCTTTTTTCATAGTCTTTGGTTTAATATGTCCCCATCTAGAGTTATTCCAGGAAAACATCTTTTTTTTTCATTAATAGTATTTTTTTTTTCTAATCACATACAAAGATAATTTTAAACATTCATTTTTGGAAAGAGTTTGAGTTCCAAATTTTTCTACTTACTCCCCCTTCCCCAAGACAGCAAGCAATCTGATATAGGTTATACATGTGCAATCATGTAAAACATATTTCCACATTAGTCATATTATGAAAGAAGAAACAGAACAAAAGGAAAAAACCATGAAAAAAATTGAAAATAGTGTGCCTTCAGAAAATAATCTGCCTTCAGACTCCATAATTCTTTCTCTAGATGTGGATAGAATTTTCAATCATGAATCTTTTTTTTTTTTGCTTTTTGGAGGGCAATTGGGGTTAAATGACTTGCCCAAGGTCACACGGCTGGGTTTGTTTTTTTTTTGTTAAGTGTCTGAAGCTGGATTTGAACTCAGGTCCTCCTGAATCCAGGGCTGGTGCTCTATTCACTGCACCACCTAGCCACCCCTTCAATCATGAATCTTTTGGCATTGTCTTGAATCGTTGTATTTCTGAGAAGAGATAAACTGACCATAGTTTATCATCTCACGATGTTACTGTTACTGTGTACAATGTTCTCCCGGTGCCATTCATTTCACTCAGCATCAGTTCATCTAAGTCTTTCCAGGTTTTTCTGAAATCTACCTGCTCATCATTTCTTATGGAACAATAGTATTCCATTACATTCATATGCCACAAGTTGTTCAGTCATTTCCCAATTGAAAAGTATCTCCTCAATTCCCAATTCTTTGCCATCACAAAAAGAATTGCTATAAAAATTTTTGTTCTTTTTCCTTTTTTATGATCTCTTCAGGATACAGAATTAGAAGTAGTGTTGCTGGATAAAGAGTATGCACAGTTTGATTGCCCTTTGGACATAGTCCAGGAAAACATCCTTAAACAAGCTTCATATTTGGCTTATATCTGAAATTCTCCCAAAAAGGGATTAACAGAGCACCATCTGGAAAAACTACACAATATACAATGCTTTCAAGTACAGGACAGCTATTTATTTCCTCTAACACAAAAGAAAGGCTTAAAACCAAAAGACACATAAGCCTGCATCGACAAATACATAAAACATGAAACAATAACCCATAACAAAAAAACTCACAGGGAACCATAAACAGATACAGAAAACAAATTATGCACTCAAAGGACTTAGAGAAACCCATTTCCCCCACTATACTCTCCCAGGTAAAGGTTCAAAGGAAACTTAGGAGATTGCGAAACGCATTTCATTTTCAACTCAATTTGCACTGTCTAAGTAGCAACGTCATATGTTCTGGCCTGCCAGGCATTCATTGCTTATCCTCCTTGAGGTAGTCATCTTCTCCAAGAAATGTGTGCCTACAGCGAGCATCTCCTAATGGGTAACAAGTCCCCAGAGTTTGCAATCACTTCGAACCTCTTGAATTCACATCAAAGTTGCCAAGCCTTGGAAAAACTCTCCCAGGATTGTCTTTGGGTCACCCATGCTCAGGGAGGAAAAAAACACAAAGCAGAAAAGGAAGTTAGGAAGTTGAGGAGGGATAAAAGACAAGCAGATGCACCCATTGTCATGATAGAGATCCAGTGAAGAATTTGGAGATTCCAGACACACTTGAAAGAGAGAACAGAAGTTGTTTCTCCTTCTAAGCCTGCTCGGTGGGCAGTTGGTCCTGGATCACTTGCCAAATCTCTTTGTTGCAGCCCCAGTAGCACTGTCCAAGTTACCAGTGGACAAAAAGACCAGTAGACCAACCAGGAGCCTCTGGTTATGGGTGCCCTTTAACAAGGGACTGGAGTACATGTGTCACTAGGATTGGCCTGAGCACAGGCTCAGCTCTCACATCTCTGTTACCCAGGCAAGGAAAAGGCAATGTAATGCAGTGAAGAAAGTACTGGCTTTAGAATAAGAGGATTTGTATTCAGATCTTGGCTGTGCTGCTTACCATCTGTTACACCCTGAACATGTGGTCACCCTGAACTTCTCTGAATTTCCTGATTGGTAAAATGAAGAGGGTGGACTAGATGGCCTCTCAGGTCCCTGTCAGCTCTAAATCTATGAACTCATCTTAATCTACTTTATTGTTCTGAATATAAACCCTACTTACATCTGGCTTACATAAGATCAAAGGTTAGTCAATAGTCCATATCATTATTTAGGGACTACCTTTTTGTCTGTCTCTGTGTATGTATGTATATTGTTATTTTCCTTTCAAAGATCTCTCATTTTATTAGCATGTTCCTGTATTTGGGTACAGTCTATATTTAGACTAATATTTAAGAGATTTTTGATAGAAACCCATGATTCTATCAGTTAGAGGAACTCTAGGGTAGAGCTTACTTCTGTTGGAGATCCTCAAGTTTTCTGTAACTTACTGTCTTTGAGATTTGTTCAGGGCATTGAGAGGTTAAGTGATCACAATCAAACTGTTAGCATATCAAGAAAAGTTCTTGAACCCTAACATATAAGTCAACAGAAATGGTCCCTGAATGATGCCACTGGAAAGGGGGTATACTCATCTCGATTGGAAATGCTCCACTTAGAGCAGATAGTAGGTAAGGGGTTGTAAAGAGAAGGGTTCTTTGTATTAGCCCCAAAGGAAATTGTTGGTACTTACAAAGTGAGGGTCAAAATATCCCTTTGCCACTATCTTCCCCCACCCTCCCAAAAAAAAACCAACCCAAACGATCTCAGCTGGAGTGGTCTATAGGTAACTCAGAGGAGAAGAAAGGGAGCAAATATTTAGTTGTGAAATATTTGGAGAAACTTTGATCCCAGTGATTTTTCCTCCAAACTAACCTTGGATTGAATTAAGTAACAGTCACACATGGTAAACTTGAAATCTTGAAATCATTCCAGGGAGGGAGGAATGTAAGAGTTTGATGATTAGAGTAACCACTATTTCACCTCCCCCCCCAAAAAAAAATCAATATCTTCAAAGTATGAGAATCATTCTAAGATTTGCTGGAACTAAGCCATTTTACAAGAGAATCAACCTGGAAACACTTTGGTAGAAAATCAGAATGTGACTCTTTTCATCTGGGAACTGAAGATAATACTACTTTTCCCCCCAGGACCCTACCAGTTCTTAGAATCATACAATTTTAAGACTGGAAAAGACCTTAGTTCCATTCCCTAGGTTTAACAACAGTGAGTTCCATATACGTAAGCTATCATTCCTTTCCAGGCTCCCCTCCTGACTCTACTCCCATGTGTTCTCTACCATGCCAACATGCCTCCTCACCCTAGAAGTTCTCTACCCCTGGATTTCTCACATTGGAAGTACCCTCCACCCATGTGGCCCCTTCTTTTCATTGGTTAGCTCCTCTTAGAACCTCCATTTTGTTTGTTTGGTTTTTTTGCTTTTTGGAGGACAATTGGGGTTAAGTGACTTGCCCAAGGTCACACTGCTAGTTTTTGTGTTAAGTGTCTGAGGGCAAATTTGAACTCAGGTCCTCCTGACTCCAGGACAGGTGCTCTATTCACTGCACCAGCCGCCCCAGAACCTCCATTTTAAGGGGAAAAAAATGGCCAACTCAGCCATGTTTTCATTCCTCTCTAGGCACCACATCAGTGCTTTCTCTACCATATTCCCAGCACAGTCCCTTCCCTGTGCTCCACTTTCAGGTTTCCTTTATGTGTTATCTTCTCCCCATTAGAATGCAAGCTCTGAATGAAAGCAGATCTGTCTTTCCTTCTTTCCTTCTTCTTTTTGTATTCCTAGAGTTTAGCACAGTGCCTGGCATATAGTAGGTGCTTAATAAATGCTTATGGACTTGACTTGATCTACTCAAACTATCATCAGTCTTCTTGTCAGTGAAATCTTTACCTGTTTTTGTTTTCTTATAGAAATCCAAGTTCCTATTTCTTTCTTGATCAATAGCTTAATTGGGTATAGTGAAAAATAAAATGTACATTCATTTGTTTCCATAGCAGCCATCTCAGATTCATCTGTTCTCTTAAAGACTTTTCATTTCAAGAGACCTTGCCTTCTTTTCAGCTACAAATACACACACGCACACACACATACCATATATATATATTACAACATAACACTATATATTATGGAATTTTCAGCATAATCTGTTGTTCAGCTGTGTCCAATTCTTTGTGACTCCATTTGGGGTTTTCTTGGCAGAGATACAGGAGCAGTTTGCCATTTCCTTCTCCAGCTCATTTTACAGATGAGGAAACTGAGGCAACCAGGTTAAGTGACTTGCCTAGGATCACACAGCTAATAAGTGTCTGAAGCTGGATTTGAACTCAGGAAGATGATTAGTCTTCCTGATTTCAGGTCTGATATCCACTGCACCACCTGACTACATAATTCTAATTTTACAATGTTTTTGCCTTATACACTGATTTTAGAAACTAACACCTTGAGGTAACATAAGACTCCACTATATTCTCTCCATTACCAAGTGGTTTTTTGACATCACCACCCGGGTATACCATTAGTTCAATGTGTCCAAAATGGAATTTCTTATCTTTTCCCCTAAATCTATCCTTCTTTCAATGATCATTTCTATGCTGATGGTTCTTTGGGCTTGGGGGCTAGATTTTTTTCTTTTTTGTTTATTCTATCAATGTTTCCTCCCCCCCCCCCCCAACTGAGACAATCAATTCTTTTGTCTCATACAGTTTTCATTTATGATTTCTTGAAATATAGCTCTGAAAAAACAGGCTTTGATAAAGTTCATTGGGATTCAAATGGAGCTACTTGACTATGCCTTTAAACCCAAAACACTCTGGCTCTCACTGATTGGCCAATAATAGGTCCCAGCCCAAGCTTCACTTGCTGGTGGTTTCCATTTTGATGGCTCAGGGTGAGTGCAAATAGCTTATTGTTTCTTTTCTGGCTAGAAACCCTAAGGGTTTTCTCCTCGAAGACTGATTCTTTTGTGAAGGCAAACCAGGACACCTTTTGCCTCAATTCTTATCTACCGTAGTCTTTAACTACTGAATGGGTGTTGCCTTGTACAAACTGAGACCTAGGAAAGACCTTAGCTTAAAAAGGGCCATTGCCAGTCATACAGACTTATGTCTTGCCACTGGACCCCAATGACTAGAGGAAAAGTGAGGCTGATGACTTTTCACAGCCCTGCCTCACTTAAATCCAATTCACAGCCCTGCCTCACTTACATCCAATTCACAGCCCTGCCTCACTTAAATCCAGTTCACAGCCCTGACTCACTTAAATCCAGTTCACAGCCCTGCCTCACTTACATCCAATTCATTCACAAGTCAACATATCATCCTCTTGTTGTCACTGGTCCTCTTCCAAAACAAAGCAACAATGCATAGTGGATTGATAGGAAATGACTTGATATGATAGGAAATGACTTGTCCAGTGTGACAGTTACTTAGTCCTAAAACTTGGATCTCTTGACTCTTAGTCAAATATTCTTTTCACTAAATCATGCTCCTCATGTACAATGTAAAAAAAAAACAACATCATCAACAAATATTTACTGAGCAAGGTATCTCTCACACATGTGTTAAGATCATGAAAGACTGCTTGATAGATGTAGACATACTATCTCCAGCGATCCTTTGAATAGCAGTGTTAAGCAAGGTATATAAGACAGACACATGCCCACCAAAGATGTTGGCCAGGGTCATTAAGGGTGTCCGGTGCAAAGGCTATAGGGAAGAAGAATTCCTTATTAAATGGATGAGGTTCTCCAGATGCTATAGGATCATAGGATTACAGATTGAGAGCTAGAAGTGATCCCAGAAGCCATTTAGTCCTCATATTACAAGTGGGGAAACTGAGACTTAGAGACTTTCCCAATGTCACAGGGAGAATATGGGTCAGAGGCAGGATTAGAATCCAGATCTTCCAAGTCACTCAGTCAACAAATGCCTATTATGTTCTGGGCACTGAATATCAGCTAAGGGCTGATTAAAAAGAAAGATAAAAGATAGTTTCTGTTCTCAAGGAGTTTGCAGTCTACTGGGGGGAGACAATATGCATAAATATATGTATGTATAAATATAATAATTATAATATAATAATCATTATATGTTATTATATATTATATAATTATATGTATAAAAAAGATCTATACAAGGTAAATTGGAGATAATTAGCAGAGGAAGGCTTCTTACAGAAGGTGAAATTTTATCCATTATACTTCATTGATTTTTTTATGACATTGGACTTAGTACCAGCACTTAGCATAGTACCTGCCACAAAGTAGGCGTTTAATAAATGCTTATTGACTTGAGGGTCAAATCCCAAAACACTAAAGAGCTTCCTTAATGAGATCCACCACTACTCTAGAAAGACAAATCTAGTAATATACCCAGAAAATGCCCATTAGATGAATAGATTCTGCCCCATTATGACACATAGTTAGATAGTCAATCCACCAGAACACAGATACACTGAATGGGCATGGAAAAGCAGGCTAGATGGCATCTTGAAATGTCCCCACGTTGACCCCTCTCATCAGTATTCTCTCCATGAAGGCCAGATGCCAATCACAGAAACACCATGATATCAGAAGAACAAAAACTTCAAGTTATCCAAAAAATGCCAGAAAGAAGCTTGGTGGGCTGCAAGACGTTACCAATGATAGCTGGTGCACAGACTTGGCGTAAACAGCGTCATTGAAGATACTTGAAAAGGAGGTAGGCGAGCCAGGGGGCAAGAACAAGCCATAACAGATGGAGAGCTCAAGTATCAAAAAATACTGAGACTTAGAAGGAGATCTCCAACACACTGAGTATGGCGGAGATGACCTTTATGGATGATTTATAGATGGACACGGAAAAATAATGAGAAGACCTGGACAGATTAGATGAAGCAAGTTCTCACACCAATGAAATCATTTATCCACTGATGGATACCCACTATATGCTTAAAATTTTACTAAGTAATGAAGAAGCCTGAAGACCAAACTTCAAAATCTACCTCTGATTGCAGCTGGTGGCTTAGTGGACTGAGCACTGGGCCTGAAGTCAGGAAGTCAAGCATTAAAATCTGGCCTTACAGCGTGATCCTGGGTAAGTCGCTTTACTGCTGTTGGCCTCTGTTTCATCAACTGTAAAATAGGGATTATAATAGCACCTACTTCCCAGGATCAAATGAGATAATATTTACTAAAAGTACTTAGTGATGGGGTGATGGTACCTGGACCCCTAAAAGGAAAAGATCATGTCTTTGAAAGCAGCCCAGTTCCTCAATTTTCCCATACATTTCAGTAGTCCAGATCATTGGCACTTCTTCCTAAGGTATTTGGCCCACCTAGATCACTTCATTAGCTTCCTGGACAATCTTTTCACTATTGCACTTGGCACACCCCAGACTATTTGACATTCCTTAATCCCACCTACATCCTTTCACTGTCCTTTTTGTCTCACCCCCATTAAGTTGCAGGTTCACTAGGAAATCCTTGCCTTCTCCTATTGACTTTACAACAAACTGCTACTTTGACTAGAAGATGTTTGAGTGTGTGACTTCATTCCAGGAGGACACTGCCCTGTACCCTGACATTTTGGGGTTCCCAACACCCCAAACTGCATCAATCCCAGGTACTCTAGGGAATTGTAAGAAAGAAGATACAGTTCTTACTCTCAAAAAGCTTCACATTTAGACCAAAAATTTGCAAATTCAAATAATATTAGCCCACAATGATGTTACCACGTCCCTTTGCAGATTCTGTGTTTTTATTATGTCCAATTTATATTAAGATTCCTTTTCCAGTTTCAGTGCTTATATTGAAAACCATTCATAAAAATGCTTTCATTTTTTCATTTGCATGTAACACTGATATTCAAAGGAGCATTACTGTAGCCTGGCATACTTCATGGTTTCAGTGTTTCAATGGCTCTATGACCTAATAATCCTTCCTCCAGCAATGAATGTGATGGCCCATTCACCCCTTCCTAGCTTGTGAGAGTCTTGTCCATGCCTTACTGTAAATCTTCTATAGAGAGCTACCCATCTTCTACATTTTGTGAGTACTGAAGAGGTTACCCATAAAGAGGGTTAGGGTTGCTTTGGAGACCCCAAAATACCAATATGCTGGGTCCTGGTGAATGAATTAGATTCAAGTCTTTTCTCAGCCAAAGAAAAGTAAAGTTTATTATAAGTTCACTTGTATTAGACACAGAGTAAGTCTGTGCTAGGTCATTCTATGGCGCTCTCACAAACTTGAAGACAGGATGGGGACTTATATACAGAAGGTTGTGGGAGGAATCTAGGGGTGGTCTAGGGGAGGAGTTTGGGGAGGGTCTTCAGGAGGAGTTAATGAGGTCAATGAGTGATTAAGGGTGGGAGGTTGCTGGAGGCTATGGATAATTGTGGGCTAGGCCAGTTCAAGGGTGGATGGATATTTTGATAGGCTCAAGAGTGGGAAGTAGATGAACAAGGGAGGGCTAGGCTAGTAACTAGGCTAGAGTTAGTAGTTAGCAGTTAGTAACTAGGCTAGAGGTCTGGGCCTAACCACTATGTAAGGCTTATAGCCTCTTGCAAAAAAAAAAATCAGATGGGATGATTTAATCAAGTCCAAGGGAGGTTCCCAGAGGCTGTACCTCAAGGACTTAAGGAGAGCTCAAGAGGGCTCCCAGAGCCCACACCTCATCAGGTACCCCTATAGCACTTGGGCTGGTCATCCATTTTCCTTCACTTCCTTTAGATGGTCAGCTCATCTTCTGTCTCCAGTATAACTTTCTTGAGATGATACCCTTTTTCCCTTCTTTTTGTGTACAAATCATCATTGTTAATATGCATGGAGTAACCTGAAAAAAAAAAGAAGGGATTCTCCCCCTGCCCTCCCCCTCCATGATCTGAATTTTGCCGTCTGGGTTCTGGGTGAGTCCAGCTAAAGACATTTAGGAAGAGAAAGACATATCTTTTTGCATTGGTTGTCCAAAAGCCCTTAGCACAGGTAAAGTCCAGATAAAAGAAATTATCTTCTTTCTACCTTTCTGCTTTGTGCTGTTTAAGATATCCTCCCCAAAAGCCCAGGGACTACCCTAAGTCTGCTTTGTTTTCCATCATCTTATCGTCACAAAAAGCATTACATAAAATAAATAGATGAAAGTATGCAAAACACACCTATTGCCCTCCTGGATTGGAGAGGAGAGAGACTATATGGCTTATAGTCTAACTAAAACGTAGGTCTGAATGCTGAAATTCAGCATTATGTAGACACAATATATACTCAAGTGCAAAGTCCTTATCTTGCCTCCCACTCTTTTCTGCTTCTTCACTCATGGCTCCCAGGGAGACCCAGGGGAGTGGATTTCCTGGCAGTGTCCTGCTGCTCTCATGTCATATCACAAATGGTCTGTGTTGCTGAGGGGTGAGAAAGCAAGTTTACATTTGATAGTATAAATCTGCTAGAGAGCAATCTGTTTTGTTTTGAACAGCCTGCTGTTGTGATAGCCAGGTCCTATAAGAGTGACCTTCCTAGGTCAAGCAATCATGTAGTCAAAAGATATTCTTTCCATAAAAAAAGTAGCAAATTCTATTAGTGGTTTTGAATGGTGCGTTAGGCAAGTTATTATTAGACAGAACTGACATTTCACATGTTTTAACATTCTTTACTCAAATGCCAAGAGGCAGTCAAAAGGTGGAGAAATTATTTAGGATTTTTAAAAAATCAAAGAAATTCCCTGCATACTGAAAGTGTTCATTCTCAAATTGGCACAAAGCTCAAATCAATTCCTCTGATTTCTCCTCAGTGCAGATGCAACAATACCAAAATGAAATGGCTTTGGGGAACCTTAATAAGCAGCGGTCAACAGAGCAGAACCTTCCGATACAGCCAGATCCAGGCCAGAGGATGGCTTGAGTAAAGTCCAGCTGAAATATGACATTTATTCATTCCAAGTTCAGTCTACAAAGTAGCTCTCTCTTGGTTTGGCCAAACAAATATTGCCTTCCTCCTGGATAGACAGATATGACAGCAGCCACCAAGACACTTGCAGGATTTTTCATGCGTATGTCTTTTGAGGTACACATTTTGCTCAGCAAAAGCTAAACATTTTTTTTTTAACTGCACAGTAAGAAATAGGCCAGAAAGCATCAAAGCTTTATAGCTTTTTAGAAACCTTGATGGTCTTGCAGGTACAACTGCCTATGATATGGTTCAGCTGTAATAACAATGGAAGGTATATTGGTGGAAAGTACTGAGGGAACATCAGAAAAGAAAAGAGAAAACAACAAACAAAACTCATAGCCAAGGGTCTTTTAAACAGATTTAAGAACTGTTCTTTCAAACAGTGGCTCTTAGCCTCGGAAAACCTTTTTGAGATTTTTAAACAGTGCTTTGGATGAGCTGCAGAGTGAGAACCTGGAATTATCTGGTGCCCTGGAATCAATATTGAGCAATATTTTCTCTTTGAGAGAAATCCAATCTGACAGGATGGAGTAAGAGCAATGAGGAAACTGGGACCCTGGCTAAGACGCTTTCTATAGAAAACCCCTAAAAAGCAGGACAAATTAGGTGATGTCACTCGAGGCAGAAAGCCATGGTGACAGACAGAGTCAAGCCCTGTGGAGGCTTCAGAATACTTCATTATCACTGTCACAGGTCACTTGGCTTCACAAAATGCATCCATCAATGCCCTGAACAATTCACACGCCAGCCTCCCTCCTGACCTTGGCCACTAGGTGGCGCAGGCATGTCATGAATGGGCTCACAGTGGTGGGGAAACCAGGGTTCAAGGCAAGTTAGGGTGTCATGCTTTGGGTTTGACCAGTCTCACCTGGATCCCTAGTGTGGACAGTCACACATAAAGTTTCCAGATGATTGGGGAATCTGCTCAGAAAAACACCCAGATGAAGGTGTCATTGTGGAAAGCAAGTTGTCATAGATTCCCCTAGAGACATATGCTTTATTCATATTGGTAGATTCAGAACTAAAGGGAACTTGGAAGTTATTAAATTTAACCTGTTCAATAAACCAATGAACCAGCCTTTCCTTCTTTCCTTTCTTCCTCCGCTCCTTGGACCTGAAGAAAAGAAAGGAAGGAAGAGAAGAAGGGACAGAGGAAGGAAGGAGAGAAAGAAGAAAGAAAGAAAGAAAGAAAGAAAGAAAGAAAGAAAGAAAGAAAGAAAAAAAGAAAGAAAGAAAGAAAGAAAGAAAGAAAGAAAGAAAGAAAGAAAGAAAGAAAGAAAGGAAGAGAGAGAAAAGAAGGAAAGAAAGAAAAAGGAAGAGAGAAAAGAAGGAAAGAAAGAGAAAGGAAGAAAGAGAAAAGAAGGAAAGAAGAAAGGAAGGAAGAGAGGGAGGGAGGGAGGAAGAAGGAAAGACAGAGGAAGGAAGGAGGGAGGTAGAGAAGAAAGAAAGAAAAAAGAAAGGAAAGAAGGAAGAATGGATGGAAGAAAGAAAGGGAAGAAAGGAAGGAAAGGAAAAAGGAAGAAAGGAAGGAAAGAAGGAAAGATGGAGGAAGAGAGGAAACTGAGGCACAGAAAGGTGAAGTGAAAAACTAATTATTTTTTCATGAATAATAGATGCCTTTTTTTGGTCTTGATTTTGTTAAATACATATTGATATCTTTTACTTTTAGATCTCCTTCATTTCCAAATATATCTTTTCCTCCTCTCCTCATAGAAGGTTATTCCTTATAATAAGGAATACAAGGGCAGGGGCCAGGAATGGGGGTGGGAGGGCAGCTCAACATAACTAATAACATATGAACTGTGTCTAAAAGCTTGCAATATTCCACACTCATGGTGCCCCATCCCTGCAAAAAGGGAAGGAAGGTATATTTTGTCCTCTAAATGGCACAGTGGATATGGGGCCTGGACCTGGAATTAAGAAGACCTGAGCTCAAATCCAGCCTCAGATATTTGCTAGTTGTGTGACTCTAGGCAGGTCAATTAACCTCTGTCCTCCTTAGTTTCCTCAACTCTAGAAAGGAGATAATAATAGCACCTATCTCTCAGGATTGTTGTGAGGAGCGAATGAGATAACATTTGTGAAGTGCATAACACAGTGAATGGTCCACAGCAGACACTAAATAAATGCTTCTTCCCTCCCTTTCCTTCCTTCCTTCCTTCCTTCCTTCCTTCCTTCCTTCCTTCCTTC
>NW_027185655.1:56601285-56632087 GCF_028583685.1 Petaurus breviceps papuanus | reverse complement strand
TTCCTTTTCTTCAGATACAAGTTTGATCATTACAATTGCATAGCATTCAGTTTTTAAAATTTATTAGATACTTTTTCAACTCTGCTAGGTTGTGAACCAGAAACTTCAATTGAAAAAGAAGGTTTTGGGGGGTTTGGTTTGGTTTGGTTTAGTTTGTTAGTGTTACTTTGCTCTAGCAAAATGAACTACAAAGTCATCTAAGCATTTACTTTCATTATCTTGGAAACCAAATATTGTGTCCTCCCCCAACACCTCTCCCCCTCTCCCCCGTTAGCAAATTCCCAGGGATGGTTTAAGACAATTCAGTTTTGTAAAGTTTTAGGAGACACGTTTTTTAAAAGCAGAGCTCTATAGAAAGTCTAGGCTTTTGGTCTAAGGCCATCCATCTGTGTATGCAGATGTTCCTCAAAACTGCCTTTGAAGCAAAAGCGATTGTTTTGAAGAGTCTCTGATTTCTAGTTTTCTATTGACTTGGATACATGGATTTCTTTGCAGTTTGCTATGTGTGTTCATTGTGGGAACTGGCTATTTGTTGGGGGAAAAAATGAGGGATTGGTTATAACATTTAGGCTCCTCCTTTGCTTGTTAAGAAATAGCAACCAAGAGTTTCGTGTCAACCCAAAAATTCTATTTTCTTGACTACCAGTATTTAAGGAACCATATAGATATGATTCTAGCCCAGCACCCCGCCTCTTTTGAGGAGAGCAGAATGACCAGCTGTTCTTGGAGTAGCCTAGAGCCCTTGGAGAAAGATCAGGGGAGGAGATGCTAGAAATGTTTCTATTCTTGGTTCCCTTTGAGCCACATCCATACTACACGTGCAACTCAAAAGAGCCCAAAGTCTTTACTTAAGTGTCAGTAACACTGTACAAGGTTCTTTGAAAAGACCTGAAATAAACGGGGGACAGGTAAAAACAAATTATAAATGCACATGAACACAGGTAACCAAGCATACAGATTCATATTCTTTATAGAAATACACACATAAGGGCCAAAGAGGCAGCTACTGAGACAAAGCTCCAGAAGGCCACCCACTCAGGACCAAAGATGCCAGACCCACACATCACTGCCATCCATTTCTGGTACCTGCCACAGTGAGATTTTAGAGAGGAGTGGCAGGGGATAGAGAGGGGAGAGTAGTGGAGCAGGAAGGAAGATCCACAGGGTACTAAGAGACGGAATGCTTGGGGCAGGCAAAATGATAGATAGGATGTGTCATGGGGCAGATCCTGAATGAAAGCCCGACATTCATTGAAAATGTAGAGTTGGGAGGGACCTCAGAGGCCATCAAGTTTATCTTTCTTAATTTATAGATGAGGAAACTGAGACCCTAGAAGTTTACATGACTTGTCCAAGGTAGCACAAGGGTGTATTCATCAGACAGGATTTGCATTTCTGACTACAGAGGCAGGGATCTTTCCACTGTACCATGCGTGTGAAATGTGGAAGGATGGTTCACTCAAAAAGGTGGCCCCACAACAACTTTTTTGCCAACAGCGTAGATCACAAAAGTTTGCTTAGTAGAGAAGAAGGATAGGAAGAAAAATATGATTATAGGAGACTACCACAATAGTCAAGGCAAGAGTTAATGAGGGCCTTAGTTGAGGGATAGGGTCAGTGTGAATAAAAAGGAAAATATAGATTTAAATCCAGCTCCCCATCCCCAAACCCAAAATCTCTAGACACTATATAATATATCCTCCCCAAAAGTACTATTTGGTAACATTCCAGGCAAATAATATAACCTAGAAAGAGGGGAAGAGAAGCATCATCTTCCTTCAGTCAGGTGAGTTTCGCAACAGCAGACATGGTTGGTTGCTTGCTGGCAATTCTGGATTTTCAATTTCTCATTCTTTAGTATGAGTTCTGATTGTTGTAATTTATTGTTCTCAGTCAACCCTTGCCTCTCATTCCTTCTTGCTATTTATGTCTCTGAAATAGTGGTGCAAGAATAAAGATATACAATAAAGGAACCATTTTTTATTTTGTATGGAAAGACAAGGGTGATTCTTACTTAAGAGACTCATTTTTATCAAGCATGATGCAGAAGACGAGATGGCCAAGATTTGTGCATCTTCAAAAGAATTTGAATTATACATTTAAATTCAGACTTGTGGCATCAACGAAGATAATTACCAAGAATATATTAGGATTTTTCTCAGTCAACAGCAGACATTGTATTGAGTTTGTCAGTTTTTGAGTTATCAAATAAAAGATTATATCGGGAAAAAATTGAGTTTAGAGATTATATGAAAACCGCTATGGCTTATGTCAATGCTTTTAGTATAAAAGCCTGGAGCTGAATAGAATATTAAGAAATTTATACATATTTTTCCTAATCAGTTGGCTAACAGAGGGCTGTGTTGTCAGAAAACTGCTTGGTACAATGATTATCCTCCAATTGGCTTTAACTGTAGAAGGAAAGCAGCCAGGTATTTCATTATTTCAGAAGTACCCAAATGCTGAGTCACATGAGGTTGAAGCAATCAGAGAATATATATATATATACACACACACATA
Source organism: Petaurus breviceps papuanus (assembly GCF_028583685.1). Taxonomy (NCBI): domain Eukaryota; kingdom Metazoa; phylum Chordata; class Mammalia; order Diprotodontia; family Petauridae; genus Petaurus; species Petaurus breviceps. Next base: position 56,629,567 of record NW_027185655.1, on the reverse strand, counting down.
CATATATGTGCATGCATGTATGTGTATATATTCTTTGATTGCACATGTGTGTATGTATGCACAGTCCTTCCTCTCCCCCTACAGTAACATATAAAGTAAAATTATAAAAGCAAAGAGACTGAATAGGGGTGGGGGTGGGGAGTGAGGGATATGTGTTTGTGTAATCAGTCTCTTCTTTTCCTTTTCTGTCTCATGATTCCATAGGAACAGGATTGAGAAGATTCTGAGTTTTTGATTTCTTGTCCAAAGGTATTATCTTATTTGTATCTTCCAACTTCTGAGAAAGTGCTGATGAGAACCTTAAGGCTGGTTGATGAAAACCCAACTCTCCCCATTGGATGGGTTTAATTTTTTCTTTTTCTTTTTTTTTTTTGCTTTTTGAAGGGCAATCGGGGTTAAGTGAGTTGCCCAAGGTCACACAGCTAGTTTTGTATTAAGTGTCTGAGGCCGGATTTGAACTCAGGTCATCCTGACTCCAGGGCTGGTGCTCTATTCACTGCACCACCTAGCCACTCGGGTTTAATTCTCTAGTCAGAGCACTATAGCTTTGAATGGAATTCATGGTCAGTAGTACAATCAGCCAGAGGTTGACTGAGTCAGTTGCAAATCTCCAGCTCCAACCTTTCTCATAGACTCATCCTTCATTTCCAACTATTAGACACCTCTGCCTAAATGACTTGCTGTTACATCAAACTCAACAGGTACAAAACCAGAACTCATTATTTTCTTTCTAAAAACCTACCCTTGCACTAACACCTCTATTTCTATCAAAGGCACTACCATTCTCCTAACCACCCACCTTGAAACCTCAGTCATTACTGACTCTTCCTTCTCCTTCAATCCTTACAATCAGTTACCAAATCTCTGAATTTTTTCTCCTGTCCATCTTTGCCTTTCTATGATCTCTGTGCCTCCAGTGGGTCTGTTCTCTCATCCTTCTTCGGTGCTATTGTCAAAGAACTCTGACTAGTCCTATAGCTTAGCATAGTGCTTGCTTGGCACATAGTAATTGTAAATACTTGTTTCCTTCCTTCATTACCTCCTTCCCTCCATCCCTCCTCTTTTCCTTCTTTTTTCCTCTCCCTCCATCCTTTACCTTTCTTCCTTCTCCCTCCTCTTTTCCTTCCTTCTTTCTTTCTTTCCTTCCTTCCTTCCTTCCTTCCTTCCTTCCTTCCTTCCTCCTTCCTTCCTTCCTTCCTTCCTTCCTTCCTTCCTTCCTTCATCTTCCTCCCTCCCTCCCTTCCTCCCTCCCTCCCTCCCTTCCTTCGTTCCTTCGTTCCTTCCTTCCTAGATTTCTTTGATTCTCTCCTTGATTTCTTCCTTAACTCAAATGCTACTCCCAAGTTCATGATGACCTCCCCCTTCCGACCTCCCATAGTCTTTTGGTTTATAATCCTCTAAAGTACTTACTTAATAATGTGCATTATAGCTATCTGTGTTGGTGTCTTACATTTCTTGACAGGATTCTTTCTGTGATCTTTTTGAGGCCATATCTGTAACATGAAATCACAGTGTTTCACACTGAGGGATATCAGGAAAGTTGACTTTATTTAGGTTTCAGACTTGGTTTCTAGCAAAATCTGAAATAGTGCCCCTGGCAGTAGAGGAAGGAAAGGTGCCTCCTGGCATGCTTGGAATTGTCAAGTGTAATGTGTAAATAAATATCTCTCTTTGTGTTAAAGCTCAGTTTAATAACTCAATCAGTAAAAGACATTCCAAGGGAACAAGTCAGATAAGAAGCACAGTGTATGTTATTAACTTAGCTTTAAGAAGGCTTTCAACATAGCTATGTATTGTAGTCTAATATGTGATGCTAAGGTCTAGCATTAATGGTAATATACACAAATGAATATACATTTTTCCATAGTACCTCAGGGGGCAGAGATTATAGATCAGATAGAATATGATTCATTTTCACCTCTCCTTCCCCAGGCTACCCCCCAGAACCCCATTTGGAGCTGACACCTCCTGTCCTTTCCCCAGGCTTTCCAGGCCATTTCTTCAACCTTCCTGTCAACCTTCTCCCTTTCTCCTTCTGGTGATATAATAACACCTCCACTCCTATCCCTTGCTGGAAGGAACCTAGAATCCCCACTAGAACTTTGCCCCTTTCTTATCCTAACCACTGGTAGCAATCTGTCCCCTCTAGATACCCCTACCCACTAACCCTAGAGGGCAGGTAGCCAATGTATCCCAAGGACACCAGGGTTTTGCCGCCCAACTTTTAGCTAAACCCTCTTATAAATATTGTTTGCCCCTCCCCTCCCAAAGCCCCATTGAAGTGTGCTTTCCACTCCTGGGACTATCTTTCTGTTTATATAGCTAACACTTAGCACAATGTTTGCCACATTTGTGCTACCGTTCAGTAGTTCCAGTCATGTCTTACTCTTTGTAATCCCATTTGGGGTTTTCTTGGCAAAGATACTGGAGGGGTTTGTCATTTCCTTCTCCATCTCATTTTACAGATGAGGAAAGTGAGGCAAATAGGGTTAAGTGATTTGTTTGGGGTCACACAGCTAGTGTCTGAGGCCAGATTTGAACTTGGGGCTTCCTGACTCCAGGCGCTATGTTCTATCTACTGTGCTACCTAGCTGTCCTTGCCACATAATAGAGACCAAATAAATGCTTTTTAAAAACATTGATTGGGGCGGCCAGGTAGCACAGTGAGTAAGAGCACCGGCCCCAGAGTTGGGATGACCTGGGATCCAATCCGGGCTCAGACACTTAGCACCCACCCAGAAACACCTGGCCGTATAACCTTGAGCAAGTTACTTAACCCCAATTGCTTTAAAAAAAAAAAAATTGATTCATTGGACAAATGACCAGTAAGATATAGAAAGTTGCCACAAAATTCCCAACAACAAATGAACTAGGAAGATTGTTAATAGTGGAAAATTTTAAACTTTTGTGAGTGACCAGATGTACATGTAAGCTCCCTATTATGGACAACATGGTAGGAACCTTATAATTTCTTTAAATTCTCAGTCTTGTCTAGACACTGTCCTTTATACATAACTGAATAACTTGCTAGAGATTTGGGAAGGATACTTTTCTGTAATTTGTATCACACATGTTGCAAGTTCTGCGAGTATTAGAAGAGTCACAAAGATCTACTGACTTGTGACAGCACCAGTTACAACTTGCATAGATGTCAGATTCTTACTTGAAACAGAATCTGTCATCTTATTCCTTTTACTCAGCAGGCGAGGGAATATTCACGCAGTTACTCATGTTTGCGATTCTGCTTCATTTACAAATGATTGTAATCATTCATTGCAGAATCTTTGGGCAGAATTCTTTTTTCTTCTTCTAATTGTTAATGGGATGGGTGACCAGAATGTGAAACAATGAAGACATGAAGACTAGTATCTTTCCCTGATTTCTTTTTCCCTGCTATGATTTTCCTTTGCCATATTAAAATGAAGCTATTTAGACATATAAGATATGTTATATTATAAGACATATGGGGTAGCTAGGTGGTGCAGTGAGTAGAGCACTGGCCCTGGAGTCAGGAGGACCTGAGTTCAAATCTGGCCTCAGACACTTAACACAAAAACTAGCTGTGTGACCTTGGGGAAGTCATTTAACCCCAACTGCCCTCCAAAAAGCAAAAAAAAAAAAAAAGACATATTGTATTTATTATGTTGTGTTATTTTGTATTATGTTATATCATATAATGTCATGTCATATTATATTATATTGTGTTGTGTTATGTTATATTAAATTGTATAGTATTATATTATATGGTATTATTATTTTAGACTTATATATTATACTGTTTAGCTGGTCTGTTGTGGTTACTTTGAAGATTTAGGAGGCTTTTGCTGACTGGCCAGTAATGCTTAAAAAGCAAAAGCAAAACAAACAAAAAACCTTTATTAAAAGTGCATTTTGGGGTGGCTAGGTGGCACAGCGAATAGAGCACCGGCCTTGGAGTCAGGAGGACTTGAGTTCAAATGTGGCCTCAGACACTTAGCACAAAAACTAGCCATGTGACCTTGGGCAAATCACTTAACCCCAATTGCCCTCCAAAAAAAAAGTTTATTTTAACTTGCTTGAGACTTTACTTGAGATAGCCAAGAACATGAGGAAGGGATTAAAGCAAGGGAAGGAGGAATTAGACCTACATTGGAAAAAGAAGTAGATCAATGTTAGTCAACAAGATTAAGGATTTACTGTGTGCCAGGCATTATGCTGAGTAATGGAAATACCAAGAAAGTAAAAAACAAGGTCTTTGCCCTCAAAGAGCTTGTGTTCTAACGGGGGAAACAATATGAAAATAAGTCTGTATGTACAAGATACATACAGAATAAATTACATGGAAAAAAAATCCCAGGGGTGAGGGGAAAGTTAGGTAGCATGATGGATAGAGCACTAGGCCTGGAGTCTGTCTCCCTGCTGCCCCACAAAGTATCTGCTGTTTTTCCAACACTCGCTTTTTACCAGGATTAAGTGCCTCACCCAGAATCATCTGGTTAGTAAGTCTAACACTCAATTTTAAGAAGGATCCAATGACAAAGCCCACTATATTAGTGGGCTTTCAAAACCCACAAATTAGGCAATTCTATGACTTCAAGTTCAGTCCTCTGTCCACTACACAATACTGCCTCCTCTAAGAAGGGAGGGTTCTTTGATAGAAGGGAGGAAGGGGTTATTGGTGACAATGATTTAAAGATTCAACAATAATACATTCTTTTTTTTTTGCTTTTTGGAAGGCAGTTGGGATTAAGTGACTTGCCCAAGGTCACACAGCTAGTTTTTGTGTTAAGTGTCTGAGGCTGGATTTGAACTCAGGTCCTCCTGACTCCAGGGCTGTGCTCTATTCACTGCGCCACCTAGCTGCCCCTCAATAAAACATTCTTTGAAAAAGAAATAGAAGTAAAAGTCAGTCAAGGAGCCTCTGAGGCTTACACCCTCTTTTTCCACTTAACCCTGGCCATATTTCAAGAAGGTGGGGAGTTTGGTCAATGACTACCATCTCATCCACTAGCAGGAGCTGAGTTTGAGTTCTTCTAACCAGTCAGTATCTGAAAGAGATAATGCCACCATTCCCTTTCCTCTGGCCATGCCCTCCTCCCCAACAGCCTAGAGGCCCATACTGGAGACCATGCCCTGGAAAACCTTCCTCCTAGAAGTTCCATTCTCCTGATAGATTTATCTTCCCAGAACACTACCTCAGGAAAGTTCCAGCCATTTTTTACTTCACCTCCCTTCTCTCTCTCCCCACATTATCCATATCCTCTAGCTGACTGTATTGAGTTCCCTTTCCTGAGATTATCCCTGTCCCTTCTACCCTCTAATTCTGGAACTATTTAAATCTCCCCAATTCAGGCCTTTGAAACAAGTTCTCCTGAAAGTATATTTACATGATGTTTTCTGGAAATTAGGAATATGATTTCTGTTTTAGGCAATAAAAGAGTAATTTGGGGATGCATTGCTTAGCTTATGCAAAGGATTTAAGAAAATGATCACTGTTAAAATGCATATGATAAGAAGCAGCTTATTAAATTTACAGTAAATTAAATTATTGTCCAAAAAAAACCCTCCCTACAACAAAAGACTAACACAGTGCTCACTCTAGTAGAAGGAAATAGCCACAGATTGTCAAATTATAATTTTTCTGAGTCTTACTCAGAAGAAAAGAGGCAAATGGAAACCCTGAAATCCAAGAACATATGGAATCCACAAAAGAGGCACCCGCCAAACTGTTCATCTCTAGAATATGGAAAGTGGAGATGCTGTTGTTAGAACCATATGTTCTAGGTAGGAGGACAGGTTTTGTGTTCATGCTGACATTTGTTTTGTGGCATTTCTGTGGATCTGATGTGAACATGCACTTAGCAATAAATTCCAATTAGCAAAGATAAGTCTAAAAATGGGAGGCAAAAAAAAAAAGAAAGGATGCAAAAGGCAAGAGATTTTTTTTTGAGGCTCTTTCTGTTTGACCTTTACAGTATTAGATATAGCTACTCCCAGGATATTTTAGCATACTTAATCACTCTAGGTTTAAGCATTCAAGCTTTAAAAGAAATTTAGTCAAAAAGCTAACACCTGTAATTCAAAGGTATTGCCACTTGGTGGCAGTAGTACTTGCCTTGGGCAAGGGATCCTCGGATCTAGCTCAGAAGAGATGTTAGAGATCATTATACAAAGTGAGAGGGGACCTCAGAGTCCATCTAGAGAGCAAAGAAGAAAAAGAAGGAATAAGCATTTATTAAGCACCTTCTGTGTGCCAGACACTGTACTAAGCACTTTACAAAGATTATGTTATTTGATTCATGAACACACACAAGAGTTCTTGTTCATGTGGGTCATACAGATGGGCATACAGGTATTTACCATATTAGAAATTTAAATGTCCTGGCATTATTATGAAAATAGTTTTGTCCTCTCAACTCCGCCTGTAAAAGTCTAGGGGACTGCCAGGGATCCCTGAAGCACACTTTGAAAACCACTGATGTAGTGGAAAGGATACTAGAGTTGGAGTCAGGAAAGTTTGTGTTCAAATCCTACCTCAAATACTAGTTGTATGACCTTGGGTAAGTCATTAGCTGTACAACTTTTTATTTAATTTTAATTATTTAATTAATAAAAAAATTTTAATTTTCACAGTCATCTGTGAAAGGAGAGATTTTTGTCTTATTGGGTACTCCCTCTCTGATGTAGTGAGATGGAATGGTGGATAGAACACTGAACTTGAAGTTAAGAAGACTTGAATTTAAATCCTGTCTCAAACTTTTGTTTGTGTGTGTGTGATCTTGGGCAAGTCATTTAACTTCTTAAGACTTGGTTCCCTCACCTGTAAAATGGGGGATAATAATAGCCCCTTCCTCACAGGGTTGTTGTGAGGATTAAACCAGATATTGTAAGTAAAGTAACTTTGAAACCTTAAAACATTATAAAAAAATGCTAGATATTTTTATGACTACTGAGTGCAACCCCTCTATAATTTAATAGTTGCACTTCCAAGGCTTACATGAACTGATGCAATATGAAATGAGCAGAACCAGAAGAACACTGTATACAGTAACATCATGCAATGATTAACCATAAATGGCTCTTCCCAGTACTACAATGATCCAAGACAATTCCAAAGGAATCATGTTGAAAATTGCCATCCACATCCAGAGAAAGAATTTCTATGAGTCTGAATGCATATCAAAACATACTGTTTTCTCTCTTTTTGTTTTTTGTGGTTTTCCCCTTTTATTCTGATTCTTCTTTCACAACATGACTAATGTGGAAATATTTTTAATATGCTTGTGCATGTAGAGCCTATATCAGATTGCATGCCATCTTGGGTTGGGGGGCGAGGGGAGAAGGGGGAAAATTTTAGAACTCAAAATCTTATAAAAGTGAATGTTGAAAACTAAAAATGTTAAAAATGTTAAATTTTTATGTTAAAAACTAAAACTAAAATAAATAAATGAATAATTTTTTAAAAAGCAGATTGAAGCATACTATTTTCACTTTATTTTTTCATGGTTCTTTTCTTTTGGCCTGTTTCTTCTTTCACAATATGACTAGCATGGGAATGTTTTCCATGATTGCACATTCATAAGATATATTAAATTGCTAACCATCTTAGGAAGGGGGAGGGTGGTGAGAGAGATAATTTGGAATTCAAATTTTTTAAATGAATGTTAAAAATTGTCTTTACATGTAATTGTGCATGTTGTTTAAAAAATCAGTGTGCTTCCAGACTTGCTATGGCTAAAGTGTCATCACTTTGAAGTCATCTTTGTGACATTCTACTCTCTACTTGGTCTGGTCTTTGGGTGTCAGCCCCACAGTCTGAGATCCATACTGGAAGACTTTCCAGCTTGGAAGGACCTGATGCACCTTGTTCTTTGCTTCCAAACCCTTCAAGAACTCAGGGTTCTCTCCGTCCCACAATAAGGCAATTTCAATTGCCAGAAAACCCAATGTCAGCAAAACAGCCCAATTTTTCCAAAAGAAAAATTTTCATTTGGGGAAGAGGAGATAGCCACAAACTGGCAAGTACCATTGCCTTGAGAAGCAAAGAGTGACCTTAGGACATTTTCAGAGTCCAAATCCAGTAGTAGCTAAGACAATGACTTATCCAGCAGATACGGTGCTTTGGACATGAGCTTGGTGGGACCAGTGTTATATAGGAACTGATTCTAAGCTGACCCTGTGTCTGTTTCGACCTCCAGAGACCAAGATGGTGTAGAGGAGAGTATACTAGGAAGATACCAGGGAGAAATGTTTGCACGTTATTTTTGCTATATTCTTGAAGTAAATATCCATTTGTAAAAACTAATTGATGTCATATAGTAAAACTGGCTCTAGAACCCAGACTCGGGCACCTAGGGATGTTACTGTGCCCTCTTGATCTTTCAAACTCTCTAGGTCAGAGTCTCTAGTCTCCTTCACTTAAAAGGGAAAAGAACAAATGCAGAATATAAGGACTGAAGCGATTGTGTGGAGCCATATGGCGTCAGAGGAGAGAAGGCCACCCCACCCTGTCCCCAGCCTCACCCCAACAACATGGTATCTCACTGGACTCCAGAATGGGGATTAGAGGAGCTACCCAGTAAGGCCAAGATGAATTAGCTAAAGCTGATAGGTTTTCTTGAATGCCCCCATAGCCAATAAAAGAGCCTCCCCTACTCCAACAGAGCCAGTTATAGACTGTCCAAGTGTTCCTTCATGGTTTGTCCAAGGTGCTTCCAATTTATGTCATTGCAACTCTCCTAGAAGCAAACTCCCCAAAATGGAGAGATACCATCCAAGGAAATCCACCCATGTGCCAGACCCCCATTTACACAAATAAGGGCAACAGCAACTGAGCAAGGAATATTCATGGCTCCCAACTGTGGCTCTTAAAGGGACACCCTATTTCCCACTATTGTCATCCAACCCTTTCCCCCCAACACACACACACTCACACTCACATACATTCACACACACACTCCCATACACACACACACACACACAAACACATGCACACGCACACGCACGCACTTTTCTCTTTACATTTATCATGACCTGCTTTATGCCCTACTGACCTGTGCTCAGTAATTCCTTCTGGGACAATTAGAAATAAGTTAATTTTTCTCTAAGCAAAGCCTGGTCTTTGCTAAGTAAATATTGGTCCTAGCTCTCAGCATGCCCCTAATTTTACCTCTCCTAAAGCCGTGGACAGGTTTGGACTCCGGCCACCAGTCCAGCATCAAGCAGTCTGGTCAGATTCCCAGGATTCCAAAGTTTTTGGCCAGTTTCCAGAGGCAGCAGATTCCAACTGCCCCTTCCTGGGTCCTAGAAAATCAGAACTCCAGGTTCAGCCACAGGCCACCTGGCAAATGCCCAGTTGTCCCTCGAGGAAGCCTGACCCTGGACAAGGGTCAATGTAGCTTAAAACCCTGTGCCTGGTTAGTAGAAGTCCAGGCTTATTAAAAATGTATGAATTCTTACACTTAGCTGGTTCCCAGGATTGTCAAAATCATATCAGAGACCTGCAGTCCTCTTGATTTGTTTGCAGTCAGAACAGGCTCCAGCAATCCCAAACCAATGTACAGCCACCTCCGACAATATTTCCTGTTCTTAATATGCTGTGAAATAGGGGGACATTAGCAAAGGATCAGTTCCTTCTAGACACATGATTTTCCATAAACACAAACTGTCTCCTTCAGTGGCTTGTCACAAATCAAAGCTACAAGTAAGATCCATCTCGCCTCCTCTGCTCTTCCTGTCTGTCCTAAAAGTACAGTCACCTTGAATCATTATTCCATTATTCCAGACAATAGAATTCCATTATGTTCCGCCCTGTTGCCTCTGATTCAGAATGGTGATGGCCAAGAAGAATTCTCTGTTCGCTCATTGCATGTAATAAACCACAGACACAGGTGTGGCCCTAGACAGGTGAGCAGAATGAAGATTCCAAGCTGGATAAGCCATTCCAATACCCAGATCAGGAGGAGGTCCACTCTGGCTTGCTTCAATATCTGGGTGTCAGAGTCTGAAACAGATAAGTAATGGAGTCTGTCAATGAAGGCAAAATATGCATCTTTCCTCCATCCTGAAAGGAAAGCCTGGGGACTAGCTCTCAGAAGAAAAATTCTTGCAAAGGAAGGAAGGGAAGCAGAAAAATATATCTCTGTACACATCTATAAATACACTTGTGTCTCCCTATATCCATTGTGCACATGTGGTATGTTATATCACACGCGGGGCTTTTTAAGAGGTGATTTTTCACTTTCATAGAAGTTTAAAACAAGATGCTTTCTGTACCCAATAAGTTACCAGCCTTTGAGAGCGATAAGAGAAATTCTTCATGGACAATCTTTTTGCAGAAAAGGTATGAAAGAACACAGGCAAACCATAATTTTAATAATTGTCTGCTCTATATAGCGGTCAATAAATCTAACCCCTGCTTTTTCTTTTCACTCCTTAACCAAGATCTACAGGAACAATAACTGATGACAGTAAACTTAAGTGTAATCTATCTTACATAGGCTATATTCTGGATATTGTTCCCAGCTAAAGACCAAATCAAGTTAATGTCACTGGTACAGGAAAAATAACTAGCAAACTCATGCATTTTGTCCTTTTTTAGCAACTGAAGTTAATGAATCATTTAATGAAATCATTCATTGGTTCTCTGTTTCTTCTAATCCTTTTATTCCTTTTCAAGGACACTTATCCTACTGGGCAATATAAGGAAGAAGTAGTAGACAGGGAGAGGGATATTCAGAGCTGTAGCCACTGTGAGATCACATCGACTTTTGAGTCTCAGGGCAAAAATCCAAGCGCTCACTGGGGCTAAGAAATACTGTTCAGAGAAAAGGTACTAAGAACCTCCTACTGTCAAGGTTAAGAGGCAGCTTGGTTTGGTGGATAGGAGGCCAGCCTTAGAGTCTGGGAGAGGTGGGTTCAAGTTTTCTCTTTGTGTGACCCTGGGAAAGTCAGTCATGAGACCTAGTGCCCCAGATAACTCTGTAAGGTTACACAAGTAGCCTATTTGCATCAGTGGAGAACGCTTCTAAATTGAGAGTTGCTTAAACCAGTGAAATTGCAGGTGTGGGATTATAGATATAGATATAATATATATACTCTATTACATATATTGCATATATATGTTTATATATGAGAGAGGGAGGGAGAGAGAGAGAGAGAGAGAGAGAGAGAGAGAGAGAGAGAGAGAGAGAAAGAAACATCAGAGATACAAAAATGGAAAACAACATGATTCCTTCCCTCCAGAAGGCTAAAGTATAATGAGAGAGGTATGGTGTCAGATAGAATACAATAGCAGCAAAGGAGAAAGGAAGGAATAAGCATTTATATATAATACCTACCAGGTGTCAGATACAGCGCTAAGCACTTTGTACAAATACTATCCACCACAACCCAGCAAGGTCGATGCTTTTATAATCCCCATTTTACAGTTGAGGAAACTGAGGCTAGAAGAATTTAAGTGACTTGCCCAGGGTCGTACAGCTAATAGGTGACTGAAGTCACTGGCTCAATAGATGGAGTGCTGGATGTGGAGTCAGAAAGAGTTCAAATTCAGCCTCACACTTACTAGCTGTGTGACCCTAGACAGGTCATTTAACCTCTGTTTGCTTTGATGCACTGGAGAAGGAAATGACAAACCACCTTGGTATCTTTGCCAAGAAAACTCCATGGATATTATTGGCTTGCTATGACCCAAGGGGTCACAAAAATTTGGACATGATTGAACAACTGAACCACAAACTCCCTGACTTCACACCCAGCACTTTATCCAACATTGTTCTCTGGAGAGCCAGGAAAAGGGTTATGAGAAATTCAGCCCAGGAGAGATCCCTTTCACCTGGAGAATCAGAGGATGTTTTCAGAAGCAGTGGTACCTGAATTGCACTCTGAAATAAGAACTTCCACAGATGGAGATGAGGGTAAGGGGAAATATATTCCAAACACAGAGGACAGGACAACTGGAGTAAAAGCTGTGTGACATGTCTCATTTCCCAAGCAGGAGAGTCGATGCCCTGATTCAGTCGTCTCCTCCATGTTACTCTCTTTGATGAAATACAGCAAGAATGCAAATTCTTCTACTGAAATCTAACCAGTTTTTGGAAAACAACTCTTAGCTGGGTACCTCACAAATAAAAGCACAGGCCATTTTAGTGAGCCTAGGATTTCATTACTCCTTATCATGATATCAAGAGGCCTGGTACTGGTAAGTCCCTTTCACCCAAGCCGGTGGAATGTCGCAATGAAAACACTGTTATCAAGATCTCAAGGCCAAAGGACCCAAACGAATTTTCTCCCAGTGTTTATTGTCCAGCTTTGATGTATGACTCCTGTCAGCTGGCCCCACCATATGTCTATGTCATCTCACTGGCTTGTTCTCAACCTGTAGGTTGACCGGGTCAGCAGGTGCCTCCTTGCTGAGAGAAAGAATATGGTTAAGTTAATAATGTTAACTTGTCAGATCTTCCCCTTTTTGTCTACCTCCACACATTGTGATAGGTCTGTCTTCAACCATCTTCTCCAAGGTATCAAAAGCCCAGCTAGAGGGGAGAAGAGATAACTGAGTACTCAGTGCCCTCTTCAAGAAATCCAATTATCAATGGTCGCTGGAGACATTTTCCTTTAAGTGTGTTAGGAAGTGACCTAAATATGTGGCTTTCCTTCTCTCATAGCTAGAGTCTTTACTACAGCCTACATTTTCAAAACCGAGAGTGTCTCTCCTCCCCCCTCTATTCTTAGCTGCTAGATCATATATTTCAAACTAGAAGGAACCTTGGAATCTACCTATCTCATTATAAATGGAAAGGAGGAAAGGAGGCACAGAGAGGTTAGATGATTTGCCCTGGAGTCAAGTATTTGTGATAGGATTTGAACCTCAAGTCTTCCTGACTTCAGGTTCACTACCCATTCCATAATAACACACTGTCTCTCCTCCAGGGCAGTTTAAAAAATGATGCGCCCAGGTGCAGTGGAGGAGAGAAACCTGTAAGGAAATAGAAAATGCCCTCTATTCTCACCCTCTTCTCACCCCAAAACACATTGTTATTCAGTCATGTCCAACTCTTTGTGACCCCATTTGGAGTTTTCTTGGTAAAGATACTGGAGTGGTTTATCATTTCCTTCTCCAACTCATTTTAAAGATGAGGAAACTGAGGCAAACAGGGTTAAGTGACTTGTTCAAGGTCACACATCTAGTAAGTGTCTGAGGCCAAATTTAAACCCAAGAAGATGAGTCTTCCTGACTCCAGGCTGGGCATTCCATCCGATGTACCACTTAGATACCTAATAAAAGCTTGTTGATTAATTGAATGACTGATACTTCAAATGATCCATGATTTCACCTGTAGTCAGTGGTCCCTTCCCTAATGCATAGTGTAACCTCTCTGACACCTTGGTAATCAGCTTAATGAAGGCACTGTGGCCAGAAAATAAATCACCAATAAAGCTTCCAGTGATGAGTCTCTCTCTAAATTTATTCTGGCTGGACTTCAGATGCATAATCTCTAGTTTAACTCATCTTCAAAACTTTTCCTGACAGAATTCAGAGCTTGTATTCCATTGGTATAATTTATGAACAAATGAATGAATGAAGAGCTTTAATTGAGCACTTAATATGTGCCAAACACTGTGCTGAATGCTGGGAATACAAATACAAAAGTGCCATAACCCTGCCCTCAAGGTGTTTACACTCTAATTGGGGAGCTAATACATGGAAGGAAATGGTGGTCAAGGAAGGAAAATCACGTAGATGATGTGTAGAACAAGAGGCCACTGACACACACTTTCCAGGGGCAATGGTGGTGTTGATTTGATTACAGTTCTCTGGGCAAGGTGTGGAAAAGGTAGGGAGGGCTATACCAGGTGGCAGACCAGAAAATGACCAGGAGGAGCAGAGGTTGCATGGTAATAGGAAACGTTTATATAGCACTTTGAAAGTTGCAAAGTACTTTACATATGTTATTTGATGTGATCCTTACAGACCTGGGAAAGACCTTAGCTTAAAAAGGCCCAGGTCTTCCACTGCATCCTGGGGCATTGCTCGTTGTCTTGACTTATGTCTTGCCAGTGGACTCTGATGACTCTGGAGGAGAGAGTAAGGCTGGGGACTTTGCACAGCCTCACTTAAATCAAATTCATTTGCAAGTCAAGACATTACCTTGTTGATGTCATTGGTCCTTTTTAAGAATGAAGGACCAACAGCAGCAACCACCTGAGCAGGTAGGTGCTTTTGTTATCCCATTCTACAGATGATGAAACTGAGGCACATAGTGGTTAAGCGACTTTCCCACCATTACACTGGAGGGGAGGTTGCATGGTCCCAGGAAGGGTTGAGCTAAGGGAGTGGCTTAACTGCTTTCAGGTTTTCCCTTTAAAAACCTGGACTTTAGGAAAGGATAGAATACATAGCTTATCAAAAATACAACCTAGCATAAATATAATTACAGAGTGTTTAGAGAAGGAAACAAGAGGTTGTAGCTTCTGCAGCCCTATAGTATTGTTGCTGTGCTCTTCACACATAAGGAACCCAGATCAACATTAAACTGCAATCTAGAGACTGCATCTCTAGGGATTCCTAACACCATTGTCCCTATTTCTCCATTTTTAAGCTCATGGGCTTTTAGAACTGGAAAGACCTTTCAAGATTATCTTCAAGGGTTCTTAACTTTTTTTGTATCATAAACCCTTTGACAATCTGCAGAAACCTAAGGACCCCCTTCTCAGAATGATATTTTTAAATGCATAAAATGAAAATTGTTATTGTTGAGGGGTGGAGCCAAGATGGCAACGCAGAAGCAGGGAAACTGTTTGCCCCCTCCATAGCCACCTCAAATATCTATAAAAATGACTCTAAACAAACTTTAGGGCTATAGAACCCACAAAGTGACAGAGAGAAACAAACCTCCTGCTGAAGACAGCCGGGCAGGCCAACAAGAAGGGTCCCAGGGAGCCCAGCCCCTCGGTGAGTCAGGGCTTTTTAGCCTCAGGGTGGCCACGACCAGCCCCTGCTTGAGGGACTTTGGGAGAGTGGATTACCAGCAGCTGTGGCAATTTCCAGAATTATCAAACCATAAATGTCAAAGACAAAGTGAGAGTTCAGTGTGAACAGGGGGTCTGGGAGTACTGTCTGGCCTCTGCTCCTAGAGGGAGAAGCAGCTGAGATGTGGTGGCTACCTCATGGCTGCTTCAGAGCTCCTGGCCTGCAGATTGTAGGGAGACCAAGTGACCATCCTAAGGGGTAATCACTCTTGCTTTAACCGGCTTGGATCTGGATTGCTGTGTAGGGTGGAGGTCCAGGCTGTGTAACCAGTGTGCCAGAGCCAGTGGAGGCTTCTGAGAGGGCACCCAACTAATAGTTCCGGCAGCTGCAAAAACCCCAGTGATTTGGGACAAAGCTCTCCTCTCTGGAAGCATAATTCTACTGTGGCAAAAAGCTCAAAAGTCAAATAATTGAGTGGCAACATGAGCAAGCAAAGCAAACACAACAATCTGACTTTGGATTCCTTTTTTGGGGACAAAAAGGATCAAAGCATGGAATGGCAGGAAGACAACAAAGTCAGAACTCCTGCATCAAAAGCTTCCAAGAAAAATATGAATTAGTTACAGGCCATAGAGGAACTTAAGAAGGATTCTGAAAACCAAATAAGAGAAGTGGAGGAAAAATTGGGAAGAGAAATAAAAATGATGAAAGAAAATCAGGAAAAGAGAGTCAACAACCTGACTGAAGAAAATAACATCTTAAAAATTGACTAACTCAAATGGCAAAAGAGGCTCAAAAAAGTCAATGAGGAGAAGAATGCCCTAAAAAGCCAAATTTGCCAGATGGAAAAAGAATCTCAAAAGCTCACTGAAGAGAATCATTCCTTCAGAATCAGATTGGAGCAAATGGAAGCTAGTGACTTTATGAGAAATCAAGATACTATTAAACAGATCCAAACAAATGAAAAAAAATAGAAGGCAATGTGAAATATCTCATTGGAAAGACCACTGACCTGGAAAATAGATCCAGGAGAGATAATTTAAAAATTATTGGACTATCTGAAAGCCATGATCAAAAAAAGAGCTTAGAAATCATCCTTCAAGAAATTCTCAAGGAAAATTACCCAGATCTTTTAGAACCAGAGGGCAAAATAGAGGTTGAAAGAATCCACCAATCACCTCTTGAAAAAGATTCCAAAAAGAAAACTCCTAGGAATATTATAGCCAGGTTCCAGAATTCCCAGATCAAGGAGAAAATATTACAAGCATCCAGGAAGAAACAATTTTAATATTGTGGAAACACAATTAGGATAACACAGAATCTGTCAGCTTCTACATTGAGGGATTGAAGGGCTTGGAATATGATATTCTGGAGGTCTAAGAAGCTGGGATTAAAACCAAGAATCACCTACCCAGCAAAACTGAGTATCAAGTTTCAGAGAAAATATGGTCATTCAATGAAATAGAGAACTTTCAAGCATTCTTGATGAAGAAACCAGAGTTGAATAGAAAATTTCACATTTAGATACAAGAAGCAAGACAAGGAAGAGAAGGTGAGCAGGGAAAAGGAATCATAAGGAACTTATCAAAGTCAAACAATTTACATTCCTACACAGAAAAATGATCATTGTAACTTATGAAACTTTTCTCAGTATGAGAATAGTTGAAGGGAATATAAATGTATATATATATATATGTATACATACATATATATGTCTATATAGGAGGGTATACAGGTATACATAAACAGAGGGCACAGGACCAATTGAATAGGAAGGGATGATAGTTAAAAGGTGAAATTGAGAGGTGAGAGAGGAATATAATGAGAGGAGATGGGGAGAGACAGAATGGGGGTAAATTTTCTCTTATAAAAGAGGCAAGGGAAAACTGTTACAATGGAGGGGAAGAACAGGAAGGCAAAAGGGAATAAGTCAACCTTACTCTCACTGAATTTGGCTTAGGGAGGGAATAACATAAACACTAAATAGGGTATCTCACCCTACAGGAGAGTAGGGGGTAGGCGGTGAGAAGGGGGGATGATGGAAGGGAGGGAAGGTTAGGGGGGAGGGAAGTTGGAAGCACACACTTTTGAAAAGGGACAGGGTCAAAGTAGAGAATAGAACAAGTGGGGGGCAGGATAAGATGGAGGGAAATATAGTTAGTCTTTCACAATATATCCACTATGGAAATGTTTTGTGTAGCTACACATGTACAATTTATATTGAATTGCTTATTTTCCCAGTAAGGGTGGGTGATGAGGGAGGAAGGGAAAGAATCTGGAATTCAAAGTTTTAAAATCAAATGTATAAAAAAATTATTATTTTTTTTTACATGCAACTGGGATATAAGATATACAGGCACTGGCGTATAGAGATCCACCATGCCCCACTGGAAAGTCGGAGGGAGTATGGGGGAGGATATAGGAGAGAACAGATTGGGGGAGGGGGTATACAGTGGGATCACTGTTTTGGGGGTAATGGGTAGGGGAAAGACAGGGAGAAAATTTGTAACTCAAAATCTTGTGGAAATGAATGATGTAACCTAAAAATAAACATAAAATTTAATTTAAAAATTGTTATTGTTCAGTTGTGACTGAACAGTTCACTCTTTGTGACTTCATTTAGGGTTTTCTTGACAACGAAGTTGAAATGGTTTGCCCTTTCCTTCTCCAGCTCATTTTACAGATGAGGAAACTGAGAAAAACAAGATTGAATGACTTACTGAGGGTCACAGAACTAATAAGTGTCCAAGGCCAGATCTGAACTCACATCTTCCTGACTTCAGAGCTAGCACTTTCTCCACTTCACTGCTCAGTGCTATAGCAAAGAGACTGCCATGGGAAAATGGCAAGGAGCTAGGAGATTTATCAGTGCTCGCACAGTGCCATTCATGACGACAGCATAGAGGATTTCTCAGATTGTCGACCCTCAATAGGCAACTCCTCTTCTATTTGGACTCTGTGCAGACCTCTCCTTTTTAATCATTCACAAAGGGAAAAAATAGATTTACAACAAAGCACAAAACATGAAAACTAGGTATATTAAGTGGAAATGGAAATTGCAGAGTGATGAAAAAGTGATGAATGAGATCTCAGAATACAAAGATGTTCAATTGAAAGGAAATAAAAGTAAGGTAGAAAATGGAAAAATATAAAATCATACTTTAAGCAATTGAGTGTGTCATCCAGCCCTCTCCACTAAAGCTCTGCTTCCAATGGATAAAGCAAGTAATGTTTAGAAGTGTCCCTCCTACATTCTCTGGTTCCTTGTATGTTGCTTGGCTCCCTCCCATCTTCCTAGCCTCTCCTCAGCTCTCTAATTGACTCTAGCTCTGAGTGGATCTTTGAATCTTTGCCCTAGAGGGGCTTCTCTACTCCAGGCTCATCCACCTTTCTGAGAGGAAAAGCTAGTTTGCATTCCTCAAAGCTGTGGACTTTGGGAAGGGGATAGAGGCAAGAGATGGGACCTTCCTTTTTACTATGTCCTTCCCCCTTCTGCAGAATCATAGTAAAGAGACTGCCGTGGGGAAATGGCCAGGATCTAGAAGATTTATCAGGCGATCTTTGTGTCTAGGCACCTTAACCAATAAAGTGTGAAACTTGGAGTCGGGAAGATCTCAGTTCAAATCCTGCCTCAGACTTTTACTAGCTGGGGAAATCACAACCACTCTATGGCTCAGTTGCCTCATCTGCAAAGGGTGATTCATAATAGCACCCACTTCACAGAGTTGTTGTGAGGATCAAAAAAGTTAACATATGGAAAATGCTTTATAAACCTTACAGAACTATATAAATGCTATCACTGTTATTATTCTTCCCCAAATCATAAGAGGCACCATGGTACAGTGACTTCTTTTAATGCTCAACTCAAATGCTACCTTCTAGGCTTTTCCTGTTCCTTACTAGTGCCTTTCCCATTTTCCCACCCAACCTGTATATTTCTATCTATATGCTGTCTTCTCCATTAGAATATAAGTTTCATGAGGGCAGGAACTGTTTTTACTTTTTCCTTTTATCCCCACTGCTTACAATAGTGCTTGGCATAGAGGAAGTATTTATAAATGATTGCTGATTGAAAAGGAACTGCTTTTAGAGTCATAGGATGTGGGTTCAAATCCCACCCCTGAGATTTACCACCTAAGTGACCTTGAACAAGTCACAATCTCCCCAGTAAAAATGAGTTCACACTATTTGTTCTCTTGGGTCCCTTCTAGTCCTAGAGCTGTGGTCATATAATCATGAGTAGATTTGTATCGAATGTGCAGCCTCTCTTGCCAACTCTGTCCTAAGAAAGATCAGTATATGGGAATCTGAGTTCCTCTGAGTTCTGCCATCTTGGCAAGGAAAAGCAGCACTGGGATCCAGCAAAACTGAGGAAGCCATGCAGGCAATAAGCATTTACTAAGTATCTACCATGTCAAACACGAAACAAAGAAAGGCAAAAGACAGTTCCTGATCTCAAGGAACTACTGTTTAATGGGGGAGACACCATGTAGACATCTATGAGCAAACAAGATATATGAAGGACAAATTCAAGATAATCAACAAAGAGGAGGCATGATCACTGAAGCTTCTGGAAAGGCTTCTTGTATAAGGGAGGATTTTAGCTGAGACTTGAGCAAAGATGAAGAGGGAGAAAGCACAAGGTCTGGGGGACAGTCAGTGAAAATATCCAGGATTGGGGACTTGGGATGAGGGAGAGGCTATGCCGGAGGAGGGTCACAGTATTAGGGAAAATGAAAGGGTATGAATGAAAGATTAAGAAGAAAAAATCAATAGACCCCGGCCACAGATTGGATAGGGTGGGAAGGAGAAGGGGAGAGGACTAGAGGGTGACACTTGGGTCATGAGCCTGGGTTCCTGGGAAGACAGGCAGAACTTCTTAAGTTATGGTAGGGTTCTATGTAGATTCCTTCCTCTCCAAATTCTGCCAACTGTACACCCTTGGCACCAGCCTTCCTTCTTTTTTTAAACCCACTGAATGTCAGTCTGACCTCTAGTGACTTAGAAACAGTGGCAGACACTGTACCTTCTTATCCATTCTGAGTATCACTTTGATAAACCTTTGATTATTTTTTTTAATGGTTCTAGTAAGTCTTTATTTAGGGTAGCTAGGAGATGCAATGGATAAAGCACCAGGTTTGGGGTCAGAAAGACCTAAAGAATCCTGCCTCAGACACTTACTAACTATGTGACCCTGGGCAAGTCATTTAACCTGGTTTGCTTGAGTTTCTTCTTCTGTAAAATGGTCTGGAGAAGGAAAGGGCAAACCACTCCAGTATCTTTGCTGAGAAAAGGAGTCACAAAAAGTTAGATACAACTGAAGAACAACAAAATAAGTCTTTATGCGCCTTAGTCCCTGGAGCTGAGAAGGTGGCAAAATAAATAATAAAATAAAATAAAAGTAGGTACTCTTTGGGTCTGCATCCACTAAAACTCATGAGCCCCCACTGATGTGATTACCTTTAATGGTCGGCCAAAGGACACAATAACTTCAAATGAAAGCATTTAGTATAATAGCTTAGTGAGACAAAAAGCAAAACAGACAAACAAACCAAAAAACAAAAACCAAATCTTTTATAAACCTGGGGCATATCATGACCCAAATATGTGCAATATCAGTGTGAAGAGTGAAAACACACGGGGAACATGCACGAAAGAGCATGTGCATAAAGATAATGCACACTTCTGATGTTAAAGAATTGCTAATATTTTCTTATATCACTGTACTGTTCCCATCAGGCTTGTTCCCCACTGATCTTTACTGATATTCTTCCATTGGCCACCATTCTCCTGGATAAATTAGTCTTTCTAGAAGATGCTTAGCTGAACATATGATTGTGAAGTTCCTCTCTGATTCTAGCTTCTGGCTTCAGCTGAAGTGCTTAATTATCTCTTCCCTATAAGAAGAATACACTTTACTATGTTTGAAATAAAAAAAAAACAGGATTTAAAAGAAAAAAATAGCTTTTTTTTTAGAGAAGCCTTAGCCATACAACCAAAAAAGGGAGAAGGAGGAAGGAGGGTGACCCTTATCTTTCTTTTTTTTTAATTAAGTTTTTATTGATTTTTTTTTTTTGCTTTTTACATCACCATAGTTTTCTCCAGGATCCCACCCCCTTACAGAGAGCCACCTGATATAACAAATAATACTTTTTTTTCCAAGACAAAAAAGGAAAAATCCAGCACAACTGATCAATTCATCCAAAGAGTCTTTAATATTTGTGCAGCATTCCACATTTGTAAACCTCCTGCCTTTGCAAAAGAGAGGATTGGGAAGTGCCTTCTTGTGGCTCTTCTTTCAAAATATGCTTGTTGCTGTTGTTTTTATAGTTTTGCAACTTTTCCTTTTGATTTTTTGATGGGTAGTTCTTTCTATTTACATTGTTGCAGTCATTGTTTATATTGTTTTCTTCTCTCTGTTTACTTCATTCTGCATTAGTTTGTATATTTCTTTTCATGATTCTCTTTATTCATTACAAATTATTTATTTATATTTTTATTATATATAAAAATAATATATAAAACATATTATGTTATAATATTTATTCATTACAAATACAACAAATTATCATTTGTTACAACACAGTAATATACCATTACATTGATGTGCTAAGATTTCTTTAGCCATTTCCCAATCGATGGTCACCTACTTTATTTCCGATTATTTGGTATCACAAAAAGTGCTACTATAAATATTCTGTTGCACTTGAGGACTTTCTTCTTGTCAGTGGCTTCCTTGGTGGTATAAGCCTGGTAATACAGTCTCTTGATCAAAAGATATGGACATATCTTTATGTCCATACACTTTATTTACATGATTGCAAACTACTTTCCAAAACATACCAATTTACAGCCCTACCAACAATGTACCAATGTCTCTATCTTCCCACAACCCCTCCAACATTGACTATTTTTGTCATCTTTGCCAGTTTGAAGTATGTGTGACAAAACCTCAAGGTTGTTTTGATTCTCATTTCTCTTATGAGTTATTTGAAACATTCCTTCATGTGATTGTTAAAATAGTTTTCAATTCTTCTTTTGAAAACAGTTTCTTTATATCCTTTGACAACTTATCTACTGGGAAATGGCCATTAGTTTCACTCACATATGTGTGTACCCACTTATATACATATATGACTAATTTAAATATATTGCTAAAATATATAAATATAATGCCTCAGTTTCCTCATATGTAAATGGGGATCTTAATAGCACTTACTCCATAGGATTGATGTGAAATAATATTTGTAAAGTGCTTACCACAATGCCTGGCAAATAATATAAATATAAATTATATATACATGTATGTTCATATTTGTCATTTGTTTACATATCTTACAAACCAAACTCTTATCAGAGAAATTTGATACAAAGATTTTCCCCCATTTGACTGTTTGTATTCTTATCCTAGACACATTAACTTTTTCTGTGCAGCTTTTCAGTTTCATATATATAATCAAAGTTATCTATGTTTTCTTTATTAATTATCTTTACTACTTGTTTGTATGGGAACACATTTGCTAGGGAGGTGGAGCCAAGATGGTGGAGTATAAGGAAGCAATGCAGAGAGTTCCCCTCGAAAACTTCACCAAACAGATATAGCAAATGCATAAGCAGGGCAGCTAGGTGACACAGTGAATAGAGCACCAGCCCCGGAGTTAGGAGAACCTGAGTTCAAATCCAGCCTCAGACACTTGACACATTTACTGACTGTGTGACCTCTGGCAAGTCACTTAACTCCCATTGCCTTGCCTTCCCCCCTCAAAAAATTTGCATAAAACAAAAGAAAATGCATCAGAATGAATCTTGATGAACTCCAGAACAGGTCACACAGAGTCATCCGTCCAGTCCAGCTCCATAAAGGGAGACAGAGGTTGGGCCAGGAGCATGCTGGTCAGGGCACTCCTTGCTGTTGTTTGTCCTTCATTTTTGAAGAGGACCATGTTCTCAGGGAAATGTGTTGACTTGGATTTGAGTGAGGGAGAGCTGTGCAAGATCACCAGCCTCACTTTCTCCTCCAGAGCCATGTAGGTCCAGTGGTCAAATATTCATCAGGATGACTGGAGATGACCCACAGTGCAATGGGAGACCCCGGCCCTTTTCAAGTTCTCACTTGAGGTAAAGTCCATTCAGTGAGTAGGCCTTTTTAAGAAGTGAGTGAGGGATGACCCTTTAAATTAGACAAAAAAAGGGTAAAACAATCAAGCAGGGAGTGGAAAACCCTCAGGATTGCTGCTCCAGAGAGAAACAATTACCATTAATATTCACTCTAAGCCTGGAGGGCCCAAAATACAGCAATCAGGGCACTCCAATGCCCAAGGAAAGGCTGTGCACCAGTGCAAGAGAAGGTCCCAGAAACATAGTGGGGCCCCATACTGGAGCACTATGAGGGGGACAGGGGTGAACTGACAGCTTTCCTTTGTCATCCGCTCCCCCATTCCTGGTCATGGATGTAGGGCAGACTGAGAAGACTTACAGCAGCCCCCAAGTAGGGGCTCAGACCTCAGAGCAGGGTCTTGTTTCTAGCTTCTAGCCCAGCCTGCAGAGGACTAGCAAGGGCAGGAATTCCAGACCAGAGGAACCTTCGTGTCACTCTGAATCAATAGAGCTTTCTAGCTGGCTGATAGGGAGTGAGTCCTTCAGCATTCTATTCTGGTTCAGTTCAGAACCCAGGTCAGGAACTTGCAGACCTCAGATCAGGGGGCAGCAAACAGACTTTTCCTGGATTAGACTACTTTGGTGTGGGAATTGTGGAAACTGAGCAAAACACACTGACTCCATCTTGTGACTCAATTCTGGATCCAGTTCAGTTCCTTTTCAATTCAATTATGGTATAGTCCAATTTGTCTCATGAGAAAACTTTATTCAGTTATGGAAATGGTGAGAAAACTTGATTGCATTGTTTGAACCTAACCCTGCTTGGCTGGGAAGCTGGACCACCTCTAGAGACTTTTAAACTAAGGAAGTAGGTTACGATGACCAGAAACCCAGTCAGATCTGAAGATTGATGCAAGGAGTTTTCTCACAGTTATACATCTCAAGCAACCCATATGTCTTATCTCAACACTGACCCCATACTGGTCAATCAGTTACTATTTCTTTGTTCTTTTGATTGATGTCCATTTACTTGGAGGTGAATGGATATCTCTTTTTCTGATTTCAGGAACTTGCACCTGGTGTTCGCTCTTGCCCCTCCCAACTCTCAAACCTCATTCATTCCCCTCCCAACTTGGGAAGCCCCTAATCTTTCCTCTAATTGGAAATCAGATTACCTAATTGTGTATCCTGGTTTACATTTTGTAAGTTGTTTGCTTTTAATGCATAAAAATCTCTCTCCCCCTGTATTCAAGGTCCAGTGCCAAGCTGAGGGAGCCTGGTCCCAATTTGTTATACAATTGGCATCCATTGCTTAATAAATCAATATGGATGGAAATGTGAACTTTTGCTTCCTCAGTTATTTCAGATTTTACCACTAAGATCAAAATTATTTTCCTCACATTACTAAGGCATTTTAATTTTTTATAATACAGTAAAGATCAATGATCCATATTTTTAAAAAACTCTTTGGAGGGACCTCAATAATTTTTAAGAATGCAAAGGGTCCTGAAAAGGTTTGAAAACTACTACCTCATGTTATCTGGTTCAGACTGCCTTTCCAATCTTATCTCACACTGCTCCCTTTCCAAATCTTTCCTAAAACAAGGGAAGAACTTTAACATATATATTATCGAATGACTCATTCATCCAGCCAACATTTATTAAGTATTGTTGTACCTGGAATATTGTCCTATACGTGCATTGGAGGAAGTTGAATGTTTAGTTACTGTTACTATTCCTGTCCCCTCCTTTATATTCTCTATGTTTCAGCTATTTAGGTGGCTGGACTTGGAGTCAGGAAAACCAGAGTTCAAATCTTGTCTTAGACATTTATTAGCTATGTGACCTTGGCCAAGTCACTTAACGTCCATCTGCTTCAGTAAAATGGGGATCTTCATAGCACCTACCTCCTAGGGCTGTTGTGAAGACCAAATAAGATGTTCGTAAAGTGCTTAGCACAGTGCCTGGCCCATAATAAGAGCTTAGTAAATACTGATTTCCTTCCCTTTCCATATTTACCATCCCTTGTCCTAGTCCTTCCTCCTGGTCTCCTTTCTTCTGCCCATTATCATTTCACTTCAGCACCTTCTACACTTTTCCTGATCCCCCTCAATGCTAATGCCTCCCGCTGTTAATTCTTTCTGACTGAAGCTGTCTGTAGCTTGTTTGTACATAGCTGTTTGCATGTTGTCTCCCTCATTAGACTGGGAGTCCCAGGAACTGTCTTTTGCCTTTCTTTGTAACCCTAACCCTTAGCACAGTGCCTGGCATAGCTTAATAAATGCTTGCTATTGACTGACAATATCTTTGTGGCAATCCATCCTTCAATTATTCTCATCCACAGACCTAGCTTGAAACTCTTCTCCTCTGTGAATCCTTTCCAATGTAGTGGGGAAGTATCCCTCTTTTGCAATCGGTCTCCTGGAGGAATCCCAGGCAAGAAAACACTCTAGCAGACTTCTCCAGCCTCCAGTGATCTCTCCTCCCCTGAGCTCATAGCACTCTGATACGACACTTGCACAAACTATCCTGCACAATATATGAGCATTTTCATTTAGGGTTCATCATCAAATCATAGTTCTAGGGCTGGAAGGAACCTTAGAGGCTATCAAATATCTCTCCTCCCCCCAGTTTTACAGATGAGGAAACTGAGGCCCAGGGAGGTTACACAATTTGGAGAGGCAGCTTGGTAAAATAAGTGACTTGGCATCACTTACTAGTTGTATTACCTTGGCCAAGTCTCCTAATATCTCCCAGCCTCTGTTTTCTCATCTATAAAATGGAAATAATAATAGCACCTACCTCACAGAGCTTGTTAGGAAGGATCAGATGAGATACAAAGGTCAAGTGCTTTGCAGACTTCAAAGTATAATGCAAACATTGTTATTATATTATTGACCAAAGCCACACCTCTTGTATTATTGTCTTTATTATCTAACATGTCAGTATTTAATTTTTCAATGTGTGTTTTTAAAGTGTGTTTGGGCTTATCTCTGTGACTAAATTGCAAATGTATTGATGTCAAGAACTGAGTTTTAAGAAAATTCCAAGGACAGCACAGTCCATGGAGTCACAAAGAGTTGGACGTGGCTGAAAAATGACTGAACAACATATATAAATAAATATATATTATATATACGTATATATTCTCATGCTGTTACTTTGTTATGTTTTCTTGGCAAAGATACTGGAGTGGTCTGCCATTTCCTTCTCCAGCTCATTTTATAGATAAAGAAACAGAGGTAAACAGGGTTAAGTGACTTGCCCAAGGTGACAGCTAGTAAGTTTCTGAGTTCAGATTTGAACTCAGGTCTTCCTGACTCTTGGCCCAGCACTCTACCCACTAACCCACCTAGATGCCTCCTGTATCTCTATGTAGTGCTTTGCAGATCTTAAAGTTCTCTATAAAAGTCACCCATGATTATGGTTACTACAGAGCCATAGCATTGCCACAGATTTAGAGCTGGAAGCAGGGGAGTGTGGGAGCTGGTTCTGACCATTATTAAAATTTTAGTGTGAGCATTTACTTCTCAGAAATCACAGATCTGTTGATTATTTTGTTGGTTGTCTAGACTTAAGAATGAGATGGAGAAAATGTTAATGATGCAGATTAAAAGCGTGCCCTACATTTTCCTCCCTGGAGGAAACTAGCTAGTTGTTAAACATTTACCAGCACATCCCAACTGGAAGTGACCTCAGGGACCATCTAGTTCATTTTAAAGGCAAACAACTGAGACCCAGAAGAGCTAAATGCTTTGCCCAATGTTACATCTTCACACAGATATCTATAACGAAATGCTGAGTTTTCCTTTACTAGCTTTCATAACCTAAGAGTAAATAGAATCATAGTTCACAAATTTGCTAACAGTCCTTATATGCAAGCAATACTAACCAGCATATAAGATAAGACAAACATTATCACCGCCATTTTACAGATGAGGTAAAATGCCAGTGCCTGCATACCTGATGAATGGCAGGACTGGGATTCAAAACTATGTCTTCTGATGCCAAGGTCAGGGTCTGTTTCACTTCCCTACAATACTCTCCCAGCCACAAAGTGATTTCCAAGCAGATCACAAACTATTTGGCTGAATTATTTCCTTCTACAACCTTTCAATGATTTTTTTTTGGCATACAGAAATTGTGAAATAGAAATAAGAAGTTTTAATCAATAATAGTGGTTCTCTGCAGTCCTACAGATCGTGCTGTAATATCATCAATTATGTATGTCTCTCAGGGGATGGCATGTTTCAGGGGAGTGGAAATTGAATACCAAGGCTTTCCTACTAATTTTCAGTCCAATCCTGTCCAAGACTTTAGCTTTCCCAGCATTTCTCTTTCCTCTCTTTTCCTTCTCCACCATGCCCTAGCAACACAGACCATCAGCGTGAAATGAGTCACTGGTTTCCCTCCAGTTCCCAGGAAATGAGTGTTCCTAGTTTAACAGCTAAGTTGGCCTAAAATAACCATTCACTTCCTCAAGGTCTATCCATACTGCATTGGGGGAGGGACTTACAAATTGAGCTTTTCTTCCTTTTTTAAAACTGCTTGCCAGTTGAGCCGTCAGACATGTTCATGATCCAGACCCCAAGCTACCTGCGAAAGAGAAGCTGGACAATTACCGTATTGGTCCCAATATAGGCTGCTCTTAAATGTTGGCTACACCTATACAAGGAGAAGAAAAAGACTTCCCAGCTATACACACTATAATATAACACCAATTAGAGGCCACTTACTGTTCATACAACAATCCAGATTTGGTGGAATAGTAAATGGGGAAAGGGAAGGCTATATTGGGGACCATATATGTGTGTGTGTATACATGCACACACATATTACATATATGCATATATACATATATGTGCATGCGCACGTGTATATGTTTGTATGCATACACACACATAAGAAAAAATACTTCTGCATTCCAAATGGGCTGGTATTCTTGTAGAAATTATGCTATAGGGGTGGTTAGGTGGTGCGGTGAATAGAGGCCCTGGAGTCAGGAGGACCTGAATTCAAATCTGACCTCAAACTTTTAACACTTACTAGCCATGTGACCTTGGGCAAGTCACTTAACCCCAAATGCCCTGTCTTCCTCCCTCCAGAAAAGGAAAGAAAGAAGGAAAGAAAGAAAGAAAGAAAGAAAGAAAGAAAGAAAGAAAGAAAGAAAGAAAGAAAGAAAGAAAGAAAGAAAGAAAGAAAGAAAGAAAGAAAGAAAGAAAGAAAGAAAGA
>NW_027185655.1:56581653-56601275 GCF_028583685.1 Petaurus breviceps papuanus | reverse complement strand
GAAAGAAAGAAAGAAAGAAAGAAAGAAAGAAAGAAAGAAAGAAAGAGAAAGAAGAGAAATGATGCTACATTATTCAGGGACCATTAACTCAGGTACCTCATAGACCTGTGTTCAAATGACACTTAAACAGTGATCATTTAACCAATGCTTAAATGAGATAACAGCTGTAAAAAGTGCTTAGCACAGTGGCTGGCCCCATAGAAATGCTTGTTCCCTTCCCTTCCCCTTAAATACCCTAGGCTCCAGTATCTACACCTCTAAAATAAAGGAGTTGTATTAACTAAAAGAGGGGCAGCTAGGTGGCATAATGGATAGAGCACCAGGCCTGGAGTCAAGAAGACCTGAGTTCAAATCCGACCTCAGACACTTCCTAGCTGTGTGACCTTGTTTGCCTCCGTTTCCTTATCTATCAAATGATCTGGAGAAGGAAATGGCAAACCACTTTGCCAAGAAAACCTCTCTTGGGGTCATGAAGTGTGGGACTTGACTGAAGTACAACAAATTAACTCAGTGATTTCTGCAGTCCCTTTCAGCCAAGAATGTGCTGGTAAACGTTCAACAACCGGTTTTCTGATGGGGTAAAAATGTACATGGAATACACCTTTAAATTTAAACTTCATTGTTGACTGCTTTCTTAAGTCTAGACAATCAACAAAACAATCAATCTCACCCTGATTTGTAGTGTTCGACGATCCCTGAGGTATAACTACTTACCTTAAATTTAACAATCAGCTTTTGGTAACCAATTCAAGCTGGATCCAGCACTACCCTGCTTGCATCTCCAGATCTGTGATCCTCAAAAGCTGCAACCAAGTGTCTTGCAGACAAATTAGCTTTAATCAAATCTACTTGCAGAGCTAACTCTCTCCTGTAGGTGGCATTCTAAGTGTAGCTAACTACAGCAACAAAGTAGCCTGACTATGTCTGGAACCTTTTCCATTCTCAGAACAGGACATTGGAGAAAATACAAAATTATAAAAAGAAAATGGAGGGGAGAGGCGCCAATCAAAGTAGTCAGACAAAATTTAAAGGAGTGAGTGATAGCATTGAGACGAGAAGAGAGAATGGTGATAGTCAATTCCTCCCAGTTTATCCATGAACATCAGACTTATGCATCTGTGTGGGTACAGTTACAGGGTGGACCAGACCCTAATTTTTGTCTTCACACAATTTAAAAAAAAATTTGTGTCTCACTTCTAAGATTTATATTTTAAAGTAAAGTTTAGTTAACTTTTCGAAATTAAGTTTAGTCAGATTTTTATTTCTATATGATGAATATATGAAATATATATTTTAAAAATGTCCTTTATGATTATATAGTGTTTACCTAAAAAAAAATTCCATGAGTATACCCTCAAATGAAATGTGTCCCACCTGTGATTGGGCTCTTGGGGGCAACCCCTTTATTTCACAGAAGAGGAAGATAAAACTCAGAGACCAAGTGACTTGCTTCGTTCAATGCAATTGAATTCAATAAATATTTATTAAGCATATATTAATGCTAGGCACTGGTGAGATAAAGATAAAAAGAAATAGCTCTTGTCTTTAAGGAACTGCATAGGATCATGGCCTGGGATTTGGGAAGCCACTTCAAAGACATCCCAAAGGAAAGATGGAGTGTAAGACAGGCTTCCTGAATTCTCATTCCTGTTACAAGGGAGAGATTACAGTGGTTTTGAGCAGTGATGTCAAGCGGAGATACGGGCCACCAATCCATACATAAGGATACAAGAGACTATGCATTGACAGTTTAAAAAGATATAACGTTATCTATGTTTACTTGTTAAATGTTTCCCAATTTTCATCTAGTTCAGGCCAAACTCAGGAGTGTGATGGATTGCATTCAGCCCAAGCCCTGAGTTAGATATATCTGAAGTATTTGAAGTAAAGGATTACCACTTATTACCCAAGGGACTTTGAACAAACCATATGGACTCTCTGAGCCTCAGTTTTCTCAACTGTAAAATGGGCCTAGCAGTATTTTCATTATTTCACTTCACAAGATTATTATGGGGCATTAAATGATGTAATTTATGTATGACACTTTGTAAACTGTAAAAGAACTATAAAAATGTGAGTTATTTCTGTTGTTTTTATAGCAAATAAAAAAAAAAGGAAGGGAGAAAGATAGGATTTCCGTAAGGGATTAAAAGGAAGCTAAAAGCTTTGGATACAGAGATAAAGTCAGAAAAAAGAGAGGGAATCAGACAAGTGGTGGAGGTGGATTTAGAAAAAATAAGACCGAGTTTCCAACATGACTTTCTTTGAGAAGAGTCTCTAAAGCTGTCTTTTATTCTATGGAGTCAAATGCTTTTATTTAAAAAAAAATGAATAATGGACAAATTATAATTCCCTATACTTTAGAGTCAATTGTGATTGCTGAGATATAATCTGCTAAAGAAAATGTGCAAAAATCTGCAAACATAAATAGACTATTTTCCAATCCAATGCAACAAACATTTATTAAGTGTCTATGGCATGCCAGGCATTATGCTAAGTGCTGACAGTATAATTAATAAAAAGAAAGAATGTCCCTACCTTCAACAAGCTTACAGTCTAATGGGGACAGACAATACACAAAAGGAGGCAAGAAAGCATGTGGGAGCGTGGACAACATGGAATATGGTGTGTGTGTGTATGTGTGTGTGTGTGTGTGTGTGTGTGTGTGTGTGTGTATCTTGTTCTGTGGAACTGAAACCAGGCAGGGCAGGAGAGGCAAAGTGGAATGATCTGAGAGCCCAATTTCTACCCTCTATAAAGAAAGGCAATTGCAATACCATTCAAACTATCAAAAAATTATTTTATAGAGCTAGAAAAAAATAATAATGAAATTCATCTGAAAGAACAAAAGGTTCAGAATATCAAGGGAATTAATGAAAAGAAATACTAGGGAAGGTGTCCTAGCCATCCCAGATCTTAAATTGTATTATAAAGCAGCAATCATTAATACTACTTGATACTGGCTAAGAAATAGAGGGGTAGATCAGTGGAATAGGTTAGGTACACAAGACACAGTAGTCAATGACTATAGTAATCTACTGTTTGATAAACCCAAAGCCTCTAGCTTCTGGGATAAGAACTCTCTATTTAAAAAAAAACTGCTGGAAAAACTGGAAAATAGTATGGCTGAAACTGGGCATACACCAATATCTTACACCGTATACCAAAATAAAGTCAAAATGGGTACATGATTTAGATATAAAGGCTGATATTATAAGCAAACTAGGAGAGCTGGAGAAGATGTGGAAAAATTGGAACCTTAATGCATTGTTGTTAGAGTTGTGAGCTGATCCAACCATTTTGAAAAGCAATTTGGAGCTATGCCCAAAGGGCTATAAAATATGCATATGCTTGACCCAGCAATGCCACTTCTAGAGCTGCATCCCAAAGAGATCATACAAATGAGAAAAAGGACCCACATGTTCAAAAGTATTTATAGCAGTTCTTTTTGTGGTGTCCAAAAACTAGAAATTGAGGGGATGCTTATCAATTGGGGAGTGGCTGAACAAGTTGTGGCATATGAATGTAATGGAATACTATTGTCTCATAGGAAATGATGAACAGGCAGACTTCAGAGAAACCTGGAAAGACTTATATGAACTGATGCTGAGTGGAAGGAGCAGAACCAGGAGACCATTGTACACAGTAACAGCCACAGTGTGTGAGGACTGACTTTGATAGACTTAGCCCTTCTCAGCAATGCAAGGACCTAAAATAATTCCAAAGGACACATGATGGAAAATGCCAGCCACATCCAGAGAAAGAACTATGGAGTCAGAATACAGAACAAAGCATACTATCTTCTTTTTTATTTTGTTTTGTTCCTTCTTTCTCATGGTTTTCCCCATTCATTATCATTCTTCTGTGCAACATGACTAATGTGAAAATGTGTTTAAGAGGAATGTATGTGTAGAGTTCATATCAGATTGCAAGCTGAATTTGGAGAGGAGGCAAGGAGGGAGAAAAATTTAAAACTTATGGAAGTAAATGTTGAAAACTAAAAATAAATAATTTAATTCAAAAAATAGAAATGATGACCAGGCAGACTTCAGAAAAACCTGGAAAAACTTATATGAGAGGGGAGCAGAACCAGGAGACTATTGTACACAGTTACAGTCAAATTGTGCAATGACTAACTTTGATAGAGCTGGTTTTTCTCAGCAATTCAAGGTTCTAAGACAACTCCAAAAAGCTCATGATGGAAAATGCTATCCACATCCAGAGAAAGAATTACGGAGTCTGAATGCAGATTGAAGCATATCATTTGTTCTCTCTCTTTTTTGTTTTGTTTCTTCTTTCTTGTGGTTCAGTCCATTGGTTATAATTCTTTACAACATGACTAATGTGAAAATGCTTAATATGAATGTATATGTAAAGCCTATATCAGATTGCATGCCGTCTTGAGGAGGGGGACGTGGGGAGGGGAAGCAAATTCAGAACTCAAAAGCTTGTGGAAATGAATATTGTAAACTAAAAATAAATAAATTATTTTTTAAAGGAAAAAAAAGAAAGGCATCAGGAGGAGTTTGGTACTGTAACAGTAAGCACCTTAGCTTACCCAGGATGGCTGCTAGCACAGGTTCCTTGATCTGCTTTTCTAAAGGAAAGCAACTCAGAAGGGGTTAACAATCTTACTTTATTTTTTTTTCCAGTTTTTTTTTTGGCTTTTTTTTTGGAGGGCATTTGGGGTTAAGTGACTTGCCCAAGGTCACATGGCTAGTTTTTTGTGTTACGTGTCTGAGGTCGAATTTGAACTCAGGTCCTCCTGACTCCAGGGCAGGTGCTCTATTCACTGCGCCACCTAGCCACCCAACAATCTTACTTTAATCAAACATATATCATTCACTTAGTTCAGGGGGAAAATGAACTTCAGAAAATACAAACAGGGGGCAACTAGGTGGCACAATGAATAGAGCACTGGCCCTGGAGTCAGGAGGACCTGAGTTCAAATTCAACCTCAGACACTTAACACTTACTAGCTGTGTGACCTTGGGCAAGTCACTTAATCCCAAGTGCCCCCCCCACCAAAAAAAAGAAAAGAAAATACAAACAGAAATTACAAGCAGACAAAAAATACAGACAGAGAAAATAACACAATTCAATAGACTAACAGAGAGGGCTTCTAGCTGTCTGACATACATAATTAGTTACCAGAGAGAGAAGCACCAATATCTGGGTTTTCAAAGCCAGAGGGCTCAACAGCTACCCAGAGTCTCATCTGGCCAAATGACACAACTCTTCCCATAAGTGAGCCCCAAAGCAAAACCTAAAACCTCATATATATATGAGACTGGGAAGATCTTCCAATTCCCTTACCTTTATAGGTACTCTGCCCTCCAGCCCTCCAAACAGAGGGGAGAGAAGGCTGAGGGAGGCAGAGTCAAGAAGTGATGAGTTTATCCTAGAAGAAGCATCTTCTTTTGTGGAGTTGAAACCAGGCAGTGCCCCAGAGGCAAAATGGAGTAATAATTTTATCTACAGTAGATGAATTGATAATTATTTTCTACCATTTTCTCAATCTCCATCTTTTTATTTTTTAAGTATTCTCTTAAATTCTCTTAGAATTTCCCCTTTCTTCGAGATGTCTTTAAAATTAATGCATTCGTTTAGAGTTAAATGTTTGGTCAGTTCCTCCAGTCACTCCTTCTGACTTCTGAAGTACTTCTGAAGCATTTTGTTTCCTTATGTACTAGTTT
This sequence comes from Petaurus breviceps papuanus, assembly GCF_028583685.1. NCBI lineage: Eukaryota > Metazoa > Chordata > Mammalia > Diprotodontia > Petauridae > Petaurus > Petaurus breviceps. The sequence continues at coordinate 56,595,579 of NW_027185655.1, read as the reverse complement.
GGGTGTTGAGGTGGTAAAGGCCAAACTCTAACATCACATTTGAGAATATATTACCTTTGAAAGGCTGGTGATCTGTTCCAATTTGTGGTATCATGTACAGAGTTTTGAACTTGGAATCAGAAAGAGTTCTGATGCTTTTTTAGACACTTTTTAGCTGTGTGACCTTTGACAAATCACTTAATCTCAACCTCAGTCTTATCATGTGTAACATGTAGATAATAATAGTATCTCCCTTACGTGGGATCAAATGAGATAACATACATAAAGTACAAAGTGCTTTATAAACCTTTAAGTGCAATATTAGTACTAGCTATTAATAATTTCTTTCTTTTTTTTTTTGCTTTTCAGAGGGGGGAAGGTAGGGCAATTGGGGTTAATTGACTTGACCAAGGTCACACAGAGAAGGTAGGGCAATTGGGTTTAAGTGACTTGTCCAAGGTCACACAGCTAGTTTTGTGTGTGTGTGTTAAGTATCTGAGACCAGATTTGAACTCAGATCCTCCTGACTCCAGGGCCAGTACTCTATTCACTGCACCACCTAGCTGCCCCTATTAATTATTTCTTATATAAATGCTTTAGTTTGTTATCTACACTTGTGGAAGGATAGCTGCACAGAGATTATGTATCCATTAAATTAGTGAAGTAAGACCGATGGTTATTTATTTTTTTTTTAGAAAGTTTTAATGTCTTTTGTTGTATATTACAATAATTTCCCAAATATACTATGCTTAAGTTCTCTCATTAAAAAAAAAGGAAGGAAGAAGGAAAGAAAGAAAATAATCGAAATCCACTGGCAAAAGGACCGTGTCTGACAGTATGTGCCACATTCTGTGCCTATAGCCCCCACCTCTCTATAAAGAGAGTAAATGTATTTCATTATTTTTTTCTGATTACTTGTTCCTGACAAACCTATAACCCTATTGATTCTCTCTCTCTCTCTCTCTCTCTCTCTCTCTCTCTCTCTCTCTCTCTCCTTATATATAGTTTCCTGTAGTGCATGGGAAATTTTTTTAATGTTTGAGAAAAAGGCTTGTAATTTCTCTTATTGAGTGATTGAGTTAGGCAGCTGCAAATGGAGAACCCAGGAAACAGAAATTAACTGGCAGGACACCAAAAACCTGGGCTGTTTGGAAGAAAGAGTGGGATATTTACAGGGTACAGGAGGCCCATGGTGCCTCGCCTTAGTTTTCCCATGTGACAAGTATGTACATTTAACTCAGGGGAGCTGTGAGGAGTATGGCAAATGAGTCACAAAACACTACTCTTGCTAGCGTTCTGTTCATGATACATCTGTTCTCTGGGCCCTGTGAACCTTAAGGAAAACAAGGAGATTTAAATTCATTTTTTGGAACATCTTACAGAGATAACCAAGTCTATTTGGGGCTATATCCCCTTTGGACAGAATGGGACTTAAGAAAAAGATGTAAATAAATAGTTACCAATTTTCTCCTGTTCACTTTAAAGGCATAAGAGAACACTGATGAAACCTTTATGGACCTTCATGCCAGAGGTATGAAAAAGAATAACATGTTGGGCCTTGGAAAAACTTTATTTGAATTCTGATTATATCCTTTTCTAGCTGGGTGACCTTGGACAAGTGATTTAAACTCTCTGAGCCTCAGTCTCCTCATTGGTAAAAATGAGGTAGTTTTGTTCAATAATCTCTATAGTCCTTTCTGAATCTACCTTTTCTGAGCTGGAGCACAGGTGCTTTGAATAGGCATTCATTGCACCGACATTTCCCTGAGTATCTACTCTGGGTTCCACTAATAGCTGTTCTGCTTGGAAAGCCAAAGGTGACAAGCCTGCCACCATTTTTCTTCTTCTAATGGGTAAGATGCCCAGGAGTGGCTTTGGAAATCATCTCACGAGGAGCAAGGAGCAAGCCTGCCTAACCCAAAGAAGTTTTTTCATGGTTAGGATCAGAACACATTAATGCTAATGAAAACAGAAAGCAGACCTCTTCTGACATATTTTATACTGTTTAAAGATAAACATTTGTGCACCGCATGCCGCCAATGGATTTAAACTCCAACGAGGACTTTATAAGCCATCTGCTAGTCTCCTAATGAGGCTAGTAACTACCATTGTTTACAGTCAGGCACCAGGGGTCATGGGTATTTGTTGGAATGCATCATTGCAGAAAGTAAAAGAGCCTTTTCTTCACAAAGGCTAATTACATCTACAATAAAACAACGCATCTCTGAAAAAAAAATCTCTTGAAGTCCATAGAGGAGCCCAAACTTGGCACAGAAATCACCAGCAGTAGTGCCCAGTGTGTTTTCATTTAGTGAATCTGGATTACAGAAACCAATCATATTTAACGGTTAACAATACGCGCAGCCACGGATGATGCCTTTGTTTCCGATCACTTAATCACAAGATGCTTCCCCCTGCCATCTGGATCTCTAGGATGCTGGATGGGAGGCTGTTCACATTCCTGCTCTAACTCTTGGCAAGACTCACAAGTGGGTGGAGGTGGCAGTTTTTAATAAGGTTAAAGCTTGGCCTTGATAATGATCAAAACTGAACCAGGGAATTTGGTGGAAACAGTTGTAGCATAAGTAGACTGATCCACAGAAAAGAGGCAGAGCAAATGGTCCAGCAGGGGTAGGGAACCTGCAGCTTTGAGGTCACATGTGTCTTTCTGGGTCTTTGGGTATGGCCTTTTGACTGAGTCCAAGTTTTACAGAACAAATCCTTTCATTGAGGGGATTTGTTCCGTAAAGTTTGGATTCAAAGGATCGCACTTGAAGACCTAGAAGCTCACATGCGACCTCGAGGTCACAGGCACCCCACTGATGGTCCAGTCTATGGGAAATGGTCCAGTCATAGAATCAGAAATTTAGTAATAAAGGGGACCTCAGAAACCATCTAATCCAGCCCCTTCTTTTCCTGTATGAGAAATCAGAGAGGTTAAGTGACTTGACCATACACCTAGGTAGCAAAGGTCAGAGGACCTTTGAGTTGAAAAGCTAATGATCTTCTCATTGTACCTGTCTGATGGCTGTCTGCCATCCCTTCACTATACAGTTAAAATGACGACCAGAAAAATGACTGCAACATTGACAGAGGTTGTGTGGTCCAGTGAAAAGCATACTGGTAGTGAATCACAAACCTGGGTCTTATGTCCCACTGCTCACCAAGGCACTCCTTGCATTCTCATTGCCTGGTCCTCATGTCCAGTATTCTCTTCCTCTTTCCCTCTGCCTCCTACCTTCCCTGGCTTACTTCAAGTCTCAATTGAAATTATCCTTTTGTAAGAAGCCTTCCCCAATCCTCCTTAATGCTAGCACCTTGATTCTAATATTCTCTCCAATTTTTCCTGTATATATCAGGTGTGTGCATGTTTGTCTGATTCTAATCTGAGCTCTGATGGCAGGAAAGGTCTGTGTCTCTCTTTATAAAGCCCAGCACTTAGTACAGTGACTGGCACAGAGTAGTAGGCACTTAATAAGTGATTGTTGCCTTAATGACTTAAATCCTCTGAATTGATATAACAGAGTGCTTTAAATTTCCCAAAGAGTTTCACAGGCGTCATTTGATTTGAGCCTCACAATGACCCTGTGAGGTTGAAACCAAACTTGTCATTATTCCCATTTTGCAGATGAGGACACTGAGGTTCAGAGAATTAAGATAACTAGTCTAGGGTCACACAGCTATTAAGTGTATGGCAGGATTCAAACCCAGGGCTTTTCATTTTAAATACACAAGAGGACCACAATGAGATTCATCATCTTGAAGGGGTTAAATTTCCTCTTTTTGTGTCATTCTGAGAATAATGGGTCCATAAACTTCCCTATTTTTTTTAGAGTTTGCCTTTACTATCTGGTGGATTATTCCTGGACCATTTCTGTCAATAAACTAGCATTTTTACTCCCTCCTAATGTTCTGATCCTTCTACACTTTCCTCTATTTAATCCATCATTCAGCATGCATTTATTAAGCGTTCACTCTGTGCCTGGTGTTGCACTAAGCTCTGGAGATATGACAAAAAAAACAAAACCAGTCCCTGTCTTCAAGGAGCTTACATTCTAATGGTGGGGAGGTATCTTATGCATGAATAGGGCTACAGGGTGTCTGTCCCAAAAACCTAGGTGAAGTTTTAATCCCTAATATCTTTAAATATTTTAATTTTTTAAATCTTTTTTTTTTTGCAGGGGGAAGGCAAGGCAATTGAGGTTAAGTGACTTGCCCAAGGTCACATAGCTAGTAAGTGTTAAGTGTCTGAGGCTGGATTTGAACTCATGTGCTCCTGACTCAAGGGCCAGTGCTCTATTCACTGTGCCACCTAGCTGCCCCTATTTTAATTCTTTTAAAGCCTAAAACTGTACTAAGACTTGGGGGACACCATATACATACATACCTTCACACATATGTATACACACATATATGTATGTATATACAAACATATACATGTGTGTATGTGTATATATACATATATATTATATATACACATATATGAATAGAAGGAAGATAACCTAGAAGTGAAGGCATTATCAGCACCTGGAAGCAATAGAAAAGGCATCCTGCAGAAGGCAGCCTTTGAACTGAATCTTGCAGTAAGCCAGGGATTGTAAGAGGAAGGTTTGTATCAGGAGGACATTTCAGGCAAGGAGGAACAGCCTGTGCAAAGGGCAGAAATCAGGAGAAGGAGTGTTCTGGTGAGAATAAGCAAGCAAGCACACAAAAGAGAATAATGTATAAAAAGACTGAGTTGTAAATAGGGGTGTGCTGGTAAATGTTTACGGTTTTCTGGAGGGAAAATATACCCACAACACACTTTTAATTTTGATCTAGATTATTAACATTTTCTCCATCACTTTCTTAAATCTAGACAATCAACAAAACAATAAATCAAGCCTTGATTCCCAAATTCTAAATGCTCACACTGGAAATTGAACAGTCAGCTTTCACGAGCTGGTTTGAGCTGGCTCCAGGACACCCCTGGCTGTAAAAGGCTTTAAATGTTAAACAGATCACATTTGATCCTAGGCTTAATGAGGGAGACATCAGAGTTTATCTGTGCAGAACAGTGCTAACAGTCAGATCCATCTTTTAGGAAAATCACTTTGACAGTTTTCTGGAGGGTGGTTTGGAAGGTAGATTGGTGCTTCCAATTAGCAGGCTATTATAACATGTTTCCCCGAGAATAAGACACTGTCTTATTATATTTTTTGGACAGAAAAACGCCAGAGGGCTTATTTTCAGGGGAGGGCTTATTTTAATGAACATTGACAGCAATTTTAATAAACAGGTAAATGTGAACAAAAAAATGTACCTTTATTCAATAAGCAAATCACTGGGGAAGAGCAGGATGACGCGCTCACTGCTGCAGCTCTGATCGGATGCAGCTTGGAGCGCGGCATGTGTTTCACCCGGGGGGGGGGCATGGTGCATACAGAGGGTACCGTAATGTAGTGTGTAGCGCAGGGGATCACCTTCACTACAGTAGCAATCTCAATAGGGCTTATTTTCGGGGGAGGGCTTATTTTAGAGGAATCTTACACAGTAAGGGGAGGGCTTATTTTCGGGATAGGTCTTATTATTGGGGAAACACGGTAGTTCGGGGAAGAGGTGATGAGAAGTGATCTAGGCTAGTGACCTTGTGAGTGGGGAGAAGAGAAGGCATATGAGCGTTGTTATGGGGATATTAATGAAAAAATGCCTGATTGGACGTTTGTGATTGTCAGACAGGAGACACAGGAACTTTTGGGCTCCAGTCTCTAGCAGGTTCGCTCTTGATCTAGAGGGCAAGAAGGACAGCAATGAAGACATGATAGGGGGTTATTCATCTCAAGGGGGCTGCTGATAATGGGAGCACCAACTCCTACAGCATCCCCTAAGTCTCAATGGGGGCCAGTCAAGGCAGGCACAGTTTTACATTCCCCACTTACTGACCAGTGCTCGCTTGATTTATAGAGGAGCACACAAAGGCAATTTGCCAGCAATCGCCTCAGAAGTTTACATTCACTTTAGCAATATCATGATGATCCAGCATAGCACAGGGTCAGTAGATGTTTTCAACTTAAACACAAATGTTTGCATTATCTTAAAATTATTATATGATGTGCAAGCGTGGTGAGATTGCTTACAAGCCATGAACCTGGGAACTAGTAGATTGTTTATGATCATGGATCCTGGGAACTAGTATCTTAAAAAGAAAACAAATCTACCTTACATACAGGGATAAATAAGAGAGAGAAATCAAGGATGACATCAAGGTTACCAGCTTGATGCCAAGTTTGAGCTGGACTCCATTGACCTGCCTTGGCAAAGACTCCAACTCTAGGCTTTGCTGACCCTACACTCACTCTGGCTATCACATACAGTGCCCACTATCAAACAACAGACCCCTCATCCTCAAAAAAAAAAATAGAATGAAGGGGGGAGGAGAAAGAGGGGGAGAAAATGTAAAACTCAAAATCTTATGGAAGTGAATGTTGAAAACTCAAAATAAATAATTATATTTAAAAAAGAAAATTTTTAAAAATTAGAGAAAAGTGAGCTATCAAAAAAGTTTGTTATTCCTCATTTTCTCCAGTGTAATACATAGCATTTTAGTTTGCAAAACAAGTTTAATATATTGTCTCATTTGATCCTCAGAACAATCTTGTGAGGTGGGTGCTATCATTATTACCATTTCACAGTTGAGGAAACAGTCAAAGAGAGGTTAAGTGACTTGCTCAGGGTCACACAACTAAGAAGTGAGTGTTTGAGACCAGATTTTAGTTCTTAGGCTCATGGGAATTAGGCACTGGGGTCTAGTGTGCAGCACTCCATGCACATTAACTTAACCTTGGATTCTTCTCCTGGAACACCTGACTCTGATACCTTGTCTTATCACTTCCAGGACATTCTCTGTCCCCCTGCCCCACCTTCTGGCTTGCCATTTTTTTGTGTTGTCTTCTTCCATTGGAATGTAAACTCACTGAGGGCAGGGACTCTTTCATGCTTGTACTTGTATCCCCAGGATTTAAGTGTAGTGCCTGGAATATTAATAAGTGCTCAACAAATACGTTATCTTTCCATTTCTGTTTCTTTCTGTGTGACAAAGTCCAATCATTGCACAAATCTTTGTTAAGTGCCTACTGTGTACAGAACTAAAGTAGATATAAACCAGTAGATATAAATGCGATGTTTCTAACCCTGGACCCCAAACTTTTGTTTCCTGTGGCTCATGGCTCAACTGCTGCAAGAAACCTGCTGTCAGTGCATTAATTATTCAGCAAGGGAATTCAATGAGCTGGGTATGATATCAGAATTGTTCACCAAGTGGTGCTCTGCTGGAGCCACCAGACCAGCAGGGGTCTCTTTGGGTCTCTGGCTATCAGAAAGAGCTAAACCTGGGAATGCATACAGGGATCACCTTCCTTCCTTTCTTCCTTCCTTCCTTCCTCCTTCCTTCCTTCCTTCCTTCCTTCCTTCCTTCCTTCCTTCCTTCCTTCCTTCCTTCCTTCCTGCCTTCCTGCCTTCCTTCCTTCCTGTCTTCCTGCCTTCCTTCTCCCTCTGTCCCCAACCAAGTCCACATTTTGGTGGTAGCACCATTAATATAGATTAATACTCTTTTTGTCTAGGTCCAAAATTAATCTAGGGCATGAAATTGAATAGTGCTAAAAATATTAAGTGTGCATGTTAGGTATCACCATAGCACATAGAGTGCTGGGCCTGGAGTCAGGAAGATTCATCTTCATGACTTCAAATCTGGCCTCAGACGCTAGCTGTGTGACTCCGGGGATAATCCTATTTGCCTCAGTTTCCTCGTCTGTCAAATGAGCTGGAGAAAGAAATAACTGGCCATTCTAATATCTTTGTCAAGAAAACCTCAAATAGACTCATGAAGAATCATGAGTGATTGAAGAATAATGGAAGGACACACCTTTCCAACTTTATTTCACATTACTAGCTTTCAGACACCATATTCCTCCTCAAACTTGTCATGCTGGCTTCCTACTGCCATGCATTTCCATAGACCATTTTCCATACTGGGAACATATTCAACTTGGCCTTTCAGAATCCTCATGTTCCATCCTAAAGACAATAGGAAGCCACTCAAAGTGACAACAGTGAATGGAGATAAGGAGACAAATTATGGCAAGAAGGAGAGGGGAAGGGAAAGGGAATAAGGATCTATATAGTGCTGCTATGTGTCAATTACTATGTTAAATGATTTATGATTACTGTCATTTGACCCTCACAACAGCCTTATGAGACAGGAGTTACTGTTATCCTTATTTTACAAGTTAGGAAACTGGGGCAGATAGAAGTTAAGTGACTTGCTCAGGGTCACACAGCTAGTAAGTGTCTGGGGTCTGAGGACAAATTTAAACTCAGGTCTTCCTGACTCCAAGTCCAGTGCTCTGTCCACTGTAGCACTTAGCAAGGCACAAGAATTTGAGAGTAATCTGCATAAGTATCAAATTTCAACCCATAGGAGGTGAGAAGATCTTCGAGAGAATTCATTTTGACAGAGAAGAGAAAATGATTCAGGAGAGAGCCCTGGGGAGCACCCATGCCAAGGAGACAGGAGATTTATGATTATCAGCAAAGGTGACCAAGGAGGAATAGACAGAGGGGGGGAAATAACATCAATATCCTGGAAACTGAGGCAGCAGGGGGTGGTCAACAGTGTCAAAAATGGCCCTTATCCATGTAGGTATTTGCTTTTAGACATAGAGAGCAGCCTTCACCATCTTGGTGATGGGTTTCTCCTCTCTTGTTACCACACGGTTATCGTTATTAAAACCAGTTTGCACTGGTAGATGATAAAGTGTTGCCCCTAAAGAGACTGAGATCAAATCATGGAACAAGCATTTATTCATTGCCTTCTCTATTCCAGGCTCTCCAGGGAAACCAAGAAAGGCAAAAAACAGTTTCTGCCCTCAAGGAGCTCACAGTCTGATAGGAAAGACAACTTGCAAATAAGGTAGAGACCAGACAAATTGGAGATGATCTTAAAGGGAAGGCCCTGACGGTAAGGTGCCCAGGACTATTTGCTTTTTTTAAAGACTAGCCCAAATAACTGAGGGTTTTTTGAGTCCTTTTTTTTCTTTTTGGAGGAGGGAAGGCAGGGTAACTTGGGTTAAGTGACTTGCCCAAGGTCACACAGCTTGTAAGTGTTAAGTGTCTGAGGCCGAATTTGAACTCAGGTCCTGACTCCAGGACTGGTGCTCTATTCACTGTGCCACCTAGCCACCCCGATTCTTAAGCCTAATTGGTATAGTTTTATATCTCTTTCTTTTATTGCTCACCAGGCAATGGTAGCTTCTCACTGCTATTAGTATCCTCACCTGGAATGGTCCTGGGCTCCTTACCATGTACTCATTTCTAATCAGCCATGGATCAGGAAACCATATAACGAAGGCCACTAGGATTATTTGTAAAGCAAGAATAAACAGGCTTCATCTTATGATAACCACAGAATGGCATAATTGGAAAGTACCTCAAAAGGTCTCTAATCCAACCTATACCTAATTAAAACTCCCCTCTAAAACATCCTTAAAAGTATTCTTCTGATTTCTATTTGAAGATCTCCAGAAAAGGGACATGTTTGTCTCTTCTTTCTCCTCCTCTTTTTCTTCCTCCTCCTCTTCTTCCTCTTCCTTCTTTTCCAGTGGATAAAGGAGTAGATCTGAAGTTAGGAAGTCCTGAGTTCAAATCCTCCCTCAGACTCTTACCCATGTGTTCCTGGCTAGTTTCCTTGACATCTCTCAGTCCCAGTTTCCCCTTTTGTAATAGGGAGGTTGTACTAGCTCCTACCTCCCAGAATTGTTGTGCAGATAGAATAAGAAAATACTTGTAAAAAAAAAAAGAAAATACTCGTAAAATGCTTTGCAAACTTTGCTCTATGTTGTTGTTGTAAGTCATTCACTTGTATCTGACTTTTTGTTACCCCATGGACCATAGAACCCTTCTATCCTCGAAGTCTGTCCAAGCTTATGTTCATTGTTTCCATGACACTGTCTATCCATCTCATCCTCTGCCATCCCCTTTTCCCTTTGTCATCAATCTTTCTCAACCTCAGGGTCTTTTCCAGTGAGTCTCATCTTCTCATTATGTGGTCAAAGCATTTAATCTTCAGCTTCAGTATTTGACCTGAGAGTGAATAGCCTGAATTAATTTCTTTAAGTATTGACTGATTTGACCTCCTTGTTGTCCAAAGGACTCTCAAAAGTCTTCTCCAGCAAAAGTGCTATATTAGTGCTACGAGGTAACTAATTCTGCTTTTAAACAATTAAAATTGTTAGGAAGTTTTTCCTCATCAGAATTTAGTAGAGGATTCAAATAAACAAGATTTGAAAAAAATCATACATAAAATCATTGATTCAAAATAATTTATATTTAGATAAATAATCTAGCTGAAATTTATAACAATACATGCTATGATCCCATTTTTCATCATGTTGCTATCTAGTTTTCCCAATAATTTTATTGACAAATAATTTCCTTCCCTGATATTTTATAATTTGTATTTATCAAATAGTAGTCTGTGATATGCCTTTTGGTCTAATTCTGAATTATCTATGCTGTTGTATTATTCTATTCTTCTATTTGGTATCCAATACTAAATAGTTTCAATAACTAACCTCTTTAAAAAAAAACTTAGAGAAATCTGGCATTATCCTCATTGTCAAATTTTTTATAATTCCCCTTGATATCCTTGTCTTTTTCTATATACATGTGGTTCTCACTTTACCTAATTCCGTGAAGTAACACAATGGTATTTTGATTGAGATTGCATTAAAGATACAAATTAATTTGAATATTATTGACATCTTTATATATTGGCTTGTCTGAGCCACGTACATTTGTCTTCTCTTTCTCTGATTATTTAATTTTTTCTGTATTTGCATTTAAATTGTTTTCTATATAAAGCACTTATATTTGTCCTGGTAGATTAATGTTCAAGTATTTGATTATCTTGTCATTATTGTGATATCAAACTTTGAGATATTTGTTTGAAAGTGAGGTGGCCTTGATGGAGAGCCTTCTCCTCAAATTTTGGGGCTCCAGATAGGGGAGGTGGAGAGGAAAGAGAGATATTTAAGGGGATGAGTGAGCACACTGAAGTGCAAGGAGAAAACATGGGCACAACAAAGGACGCAATAGCTGAGACAAGGCAGTTGATGCCATCTTATCTGATATATATTTTTTTAAAGCAATCAGGGTTAAGTAACTTGGTCAAGGTTACACGGCCAGTTATTTCTGGGTGTGGTGCTAAGCATCATGAGCCCGGATTTGAACTCCAGGTCATCCCGACACTGGAGCTGGTGCTCTTACTCGCTGAGACACCTGGACACCCCTAAGCAATTGGGGTTAAGTAACTTCCTCAAGGTTACACGGCCAGGTGTTTCTGGGTGGGTGCTAAGTGTCTGAGCCCGGATTCGATCCACAAGTCATCCCAACAGTGGAGCCGGTGCTCTCACTCACTGTGCTACCTGGCCGCCCCTTATCTGATATTTTTGCATGGAAATTCATTCATTAATGTTTCCAATTAAGTCCTACTCCAGTGACTCATTGTGGTGGGGAGGTAACCAAGGCTCTTGTCTTCTAAGCCAGAATAGTACAAAGTCTTATCAAGCTAGAAAGGCTTAGAGTGTGACTGAGTACGTCTGTCACCTCAAAAGTAGCCAAGATAACTGCAGAGTAATGAGTTTTTTTAGCCTTACTTGCTCTTAAAGACCATCAACTAAATTATAAATGGGATGTGGCTTAAATCAGTTGAAGTACTACCCATCCTTCCCCACCCAAAATCATGGATCCATGAAGTATGGAAATACTCATTAATTTCATCGTCAAATTTTTTTTTCTTCTGCCTTATCTTTGCCCAGTTTGGAGATCAAAAGATAATGGATCTGTGGGAACTGGTAGAGAAGTCTTTAAGCACCAAAGACCAGGGGCCAGAGTTGAAACTAAGAAAGCTAAGGAAGCTGCAAAGTAAAAGTTGAGTATATTTCAGGGGAGTTAGGGATGACCTAAGGACTAACTCTGTAAGAAAAGACTGAAAAGTCTTCTCCCTTCCATAACAGAGCAGCAGTGACAATCCAAATGTACCATAGGCTAGAAATCTGAGATGCCCAGTCTAGCATCCCTTTTTTTATCCTAGACAGAGTTGAAGCACAATAAGGAATTGGGGCTGTGGCTGTTCAAACCACAGAATGACTAGTAATAGTTAGGATAAGACATATATATTCTGCAATGCATCAAGAGGAAGGTACCTGATGCATGGAAAGAACTTTGGACTTGATGTCAGAAGACCCAGGAATGAGTCCTGGCCCTGTTATTTACTAGCTATGTGATCTTGGCAAAATCAATTTACCATCCTGAAACCTTAGTTTCCTCATCTATGAAAGGAAGATAAGAATACTTGCATTAACTACATTTCAGGGATGTTGTGAGGGGGAAAATGCCATAAGATATATGATACCTTACAAATCATTAACTTTTATATAAATGAAAACTGATATCATTTTTGTCCATTTCTGGGATTTGCTTCTTTTTTTTTACCATCACAAATAAAGCAACTATGAACTACTTTGCAAATACAAATATGTCTTTCAAAAAGAGACTTTTTGCAGCTTGGTAGTGGGTAAGGTCTTTAGTGCTCCTGTAGTGACCCAGTATAATGACAGTAGAAGGAAGGCCCAGGAAAGAACAGGGGATGCTCCATTCATCTCACATGGATAATGTCAAATTTTATTTCCATTTAATCCAACATTCTACTAAATGCAAATCACTGTGCTAGATACCAAAGATGTAAAACCAATTCAGCCCCAGCCCTCAAGGAACACCACTGAGGAGAGGTTAATAAGAAAACTCTCTTCCAGCCTGGGATTTTCCTTCACACTTCTGTTAATAGGACCAAGGTACACTCAATCACTCAGACCTCGCTTTCCTTCACCATTCCACTCATCTAATCAGGTGCCAAGTCCTGTCAATTCTACCTCCAAAACATCTTCTACCTTTTAAGATCAAACATTATAAAGTTCTTTGAATTTTTCTAGTCCAAATCCCTTTATGTTATTTGTAAGGTGGAAAGTTAGAGAATTAAACGTGACTTCAGGAACAAAACACACGCTGCCAGCTGTGTTCCACTCCTTCCAATGTTGCCGACAGGAAAGATTTAGCAACTGATTGGCTATATGGGGTGAGAGAGAGTGAGGAGATAAGGATAACTCCAAGCTTATAAACCTGGGAGATCATGAGAATGGTGCTGTCTTTAGCAGAAATAGGGAAGTGTGGGAGAGTGATGGGTTTTGGGGAAAAGATAACGAGTTCTGTGTTGGACACATTGAGTTTGTGATGGTTCTGGAACATCCAGTTTTAAATGTCCACAGGGGGCAATTGCTTAAGGCGGAATTGAAACTCACTGGATAGACTGGAGTTGGATATATAGATCTGAGATTGTAATTATATCCACAGGACCTAATCAGATCACAGAGAGCAGATAAAGCAAGGGTTTCTGAACCTCTTTTGGTGTCATGGAACCCTTGGTAGTCTACTGAAGCCTAGGAGATTCCTTCTTGGGATGTTTACAAATGCATAAAACAAAACACAAAGAATACAAAAGAAATTAATTATATCAAAATACAACTATCAGAATTTTTTTAAAGTTCACTAACAATAGGTTTAGAATCTATGATACAGAGAAAAGAATAGGGGATCTAAGACAAAGCCTTAAGGATCATCCACAGTTGTGAGTCAATATATGAATGATGAACGAGCAAACGGACCTGAGAAGTGGATAGACAGAAAGGAGAACCAAAAACAAAAGAATATCTATGAAGAAAGTGTGGTCACCAGTGCTGAATGCAGCAGGTAGATTAAAAAGGACAAAGATCTGGGAGATCTTTAGCAAGTTTGGGAAGAACAGTTTCAGTCTAGTGATGAAGTCAAAAGTTGGATTCAGAGTCAGAGACTGAGAGG
>NW_027185655.1:56578892-56581253 GCF_028583685.1 Petaurus breviceps papuanus | reverse complement strand
AGAGACAGAGACAGAGAGACAGAGAGACAGAGAGAGAGAGAGAGAGACAGAGAGAGACAGAGAGAGAGAGAGACAGAGAGAGAGAGACAGAGAGAGAGAGACAGAGAGAGAGACAGAGAGAGAGAGAGAGAGAGAGAGAGAGAGAGAGAAAGAGAGAGAGAGAGAGATAATATGTTAAGCATTTACTAGGTGACCAAAGAACTGAGGACTGTATAAAATGAGAAGTGCAGGCAATGACTATAAATAGCTTTTTCTAGGAGCTTTACTGAGAAAGGGAGGAGATACAAGACAATAGTTTGAGGGGATGGCAAGATGCATTTTTTTTGCCTTTTATTTTAGGGCAATTGAGGTTAAGTGATTTGCCCAAAGTCACATGACTAGTAAGTATGTCGAGTGTCTGAGGCAGGATTTCAACTCAGGTCCTCCTGACTCCAGGGCCAGTGCTCTACACTGCACCACCTAGCTGCCTGGATGGCAAGATGTATTGAATGCTTTTTTAAGGGTCAAGAGGGAAGAAACATTAATTAAGCACCTGCTATGTACCAGGCACTATGCTAAGTGCCCTATAAATATTATCTCAATTGGGGAAGACTGATAGTAGTAAAGGAGCCAGTAATGAGAGTTATAAACCTCTGGAAAGCAGGAATCATTTAATTTTTTTTGTCTTAGTATCCCTAGCATCTGGTGCAGTGCTTGGTATATAGTAGGTACTTAATAAATGCTGCTAAATGAATGATTCAAGTTTAGATAGTCTGATTCCAGATCCAGTGCCTTTCCCATCCCTCACTTCCATCTCTGGTTTTCCACTTCTATTTCCATCACCCCAACTCAAGCCCTCATCTTCTTGGCTATTGGGATAGTCTCCTTACAGGCCTCCATTGCTTCAATCCTCCCTCAATCCAAACCATCTTGCATATTATTGCCAGATGAATCATCCTAAAAGACCATATTGACTTGTCAGTTCTTTGCTTAAAGACTTGTGCTTGGGAACAGCTAGGTGGCGCAGTGAATAGAGCACCGGCCCTGGAGTCAGGAGGACCTGCGTTCAAATCCAACCTCAGACACTTGACACATTTACTAATTATGTGACCTTGGACAAGTCACTTAACCTATTGTCTTGACTTACCCCCTAAAAAAAAAAAAAAGGCTGACTCCAGCTCACCAGCCCCTGAATGTGTTAGAGAATTATCCTTACAGTCAGAAGACTGTAAAGTTGAACTCTGGTCCTTCTTATCTGTGTAAGCCTGCGCAGATTATTTTTTTCTACCTGAGCCTTAGTCTCTTCATTGGTTGAATATTGGTTGAACAATATTTAGACTATGTAGGTGATAAAATTGTTGTGTTTGGTTTCTGCTACATGCTAAAATATCTTGTACTCTCTACATTTCCTAATGTCAATTTTCAGTTATTGCAATTCTACTTGTCCTTCAAGATTGAACTCAAATGTCACCTCTTCCATAAAGTTTTCCCCAATCCCAACCCCAACTGAAGTCAGTAACCTCATTCATTACCTCTGAACTTGATACTTTCTTTGTATGGCTTTGATGTCTGATAGCTCACACTGCTAGATATTGGAGGCATTTACATATCTATGTCCTCTCTGTGGCTAAATTCCTAGAGGTTAGAGACAGTGCCCCTATACCTGCATAAGAGTATCAGCAAGTCCTCCATCCTCTAGCACGCACCAGATCACATTACTTTCTCTAGATTCTTGCCTCAGCTACTCACTGACCTCTAGGCTGCTTCCCCATCTTCCTCAAAGATGCCAACTCTTCAGTATTCTTGGTGAAATTGCCATTTTCCTTGAGGACTCTGCTAACATCCTGGACTCCAACTTCATCAATGTCCACCACTCTCCATCTCTTTTCCTCTCTGTAATTCTTTAGCTACCCACCGAGTTGGTTATACCTTAGACTTCACTACTGGGCCACCTCTAAGATCATGAATTCTGAACTAAATCTATTTAATTACAATCTCTTATCTTTCCACTTCTCACACTGCCTTCTGAAGATTGCTTGTTGTTCTTCCAGTCCCTTGATCTCTTTCTGGGTTTCCACTTCATAGTTCCCATTCAGACTTCATGCATTACCCCCTCTGGCCCTTTCATAGACTTTCACCCTAAATTTAACCAGTTCAACATGGTGCTGGTCCTTCGGCCTGGAATCTCTTGCTCCCATGCATTTCCATTGTTTCTTCTTCAATTCATATCTACACCTATAGTACTTTCAATGATCCTAATTCCAAACCACAGAACATATTGCAGCAAGTCACCAAGTCATGCTGAGTTAATCCACTACCAACTTTTAAAACTAATTAATCTACGGTTAATTTTTTTCCTTTTTTTTTTTTTTTTTTTTTTTT